>NC_073272.2:4712750-5022500 GCF_029289425.2 Pan paniscus
TAGATCTACTTTTAGTTCTTTAAGGAATCTCCATACTGTTTTCCACAGCGCTTGTACATTCCCACTAACAGTATAAAAGGATTCCCTTTTCACTGCATCCATGTTAACATCTGTTGTTTTAGCCTTTATTTTATGCAAAGTGAGAAGCCAAGAACGCATTACGTTGGGCACTTCCGCTACCATTCAGCAGCAGTGCTCGGTGCTTGGAGAGAGACACTCTTGAGCTTGAGGAGATGCCTGGGAGATCCACGTGATCTCCAAAGACCCCTGTTGTGTTGTGTTGGGAGGTGGATCCTGAATCCACCCAGAGAAGCCTGATACCAATAAAATCCCTGCTTGCTTTCCAGGAGACCCTTGGTCTTCATGTCTTTGGTGTGTGCACTCTTGAACACATGCCAGGCACACAGGGTGCATGACAACAAGCCTAATATTGTCCTAATCATGGTTGATGACCTGGGTATTGGAGATCTGGGCTGCTACGGCAATGACACCATCAGGTAAGGCGGTTTCATGGCCAGTCATACGTTCGTCAGTCGTTCAGGTTCAGCAGGCTGGCTGTACGGCTGCATCTATGTGCAAAACCAAATGTATTTGTTGGGATTTTTTTTTTTAGTTACTTTAAACTTTTTGATAGTTTTAAATTATTTAGATTATGTAATAGTTTTACAATTGCATTTTTAATAATTTTAATTTGAATCTCTTTCAGTTTTTAAACTTAAGAAATAATAATTGTCCATCTTCACAGGGTACACAGTGAGGTTTGGATACATACAAAGTATAGTGATCAGATCAGGGTAATCAGCACATCCAGTGCCTCTAGCATTAACCAGGATGGTCATAGTAAAAGCATGGCTATCTGGACCCGAGTCCTGGCTCTGCATTTACTAGCTCTGAAGTCTTGGAGAAGTCGCTGAACCTCTCTGTGCCTGTTTTCTTATTTGTCGAATGCAGAGAAGGCTTTATATCCCTGAGTTTATGTGTGTAAAGAACTTAGAATAGTACCTAACACACAACTACCCTCTATCATACAGCCTATTATGAAGCATGATGATTGTACGTACATGTACATATACAGATATGAACATATAAATGTCATTATATAAATATATGTGATATATTCATATATGAATATATTCTATAATATATAAAGTATATATCATACATTTATTATATTACATATCCATATATTATGAATATATGAACATATAGTCAATGTATAAACATATATGAATATATTCATAATATATGAATATATAATATTACTAATATATAAGAATATGTTATTCATATATACATGAACATATACATATTTCTATGTCTATGAATATATATTCACTTTTATATAAATGTATTTTTTAAAATTAAATATAAATATATTTAAATAAATATATAAACATATATTTATATATTTTATAAAAGTACATTTAAATAAATATATGTAAATAAATATTTATATAAAATGAATATATCTTCATACATATTGATAATATATAAAGTATATATTATCAATATATATTGATAATATATAAATATATATTTATATATAAATGATATATACTTTATATATTTATATATTATCTATATATTGATAATATATACTTTTATATATTATCAATATATTGATAATATATACTTTTATATATTATCAATATGTATGAAGATATATTCATTTTATATAAATATTTATTTATATAAAATAAATATATATTTACATATATTTATTTAAATGTACTTTTATAAAATATATAAATATATGTTTATATATTTATTTAAATATATTTATATTTAATTTTAAAAAATACATTTATATAAAAGTGAATATATATTCATAGACATAGAAATATGTATATGTTCATGTATATATGAATAACATATTCTTATATATTAGTAATATTATATATTCATATATTATGAATATATTCATATATGTTTATACATTGACTATATGTTCATATATTCATAATATATGGATATGTAATATAATAAATGTATGATATATACTTTATATATTATAGAATATATTCATATATGAATATATCACATATATTTACATAATGACATTTATATGTTCATATCTGTATATGTACATGTACGTACAATCATCATGCTTCATAATAGGCTGTATGATAGAGGGTAGTTGTGTGTTAGGTACTATTCTAAGTTCTTTACACACATAAACTCAGGGATATAAAGCCTTCTCTGCATTCGACAAATAAGAAAACAGGCACAGAGAGGTTCAGCGACTTCTCCAAGACTTCAGAGCTAGTAAATGCAGAGCCAGGACTTGGGTCCAGATAGCCATGCTTTTACTATGACCATCCTGGTTAATGCTAGAGGCACTGGATGTGCTGATTACCCTGATCTGATCACTATACTATATAGTATATACTATATACTATATATTATAAATATATACATATATTTATATGTTATATATAATATATTATATATTAATAAATACATATTATTTATTAATATATATTTAATTATACATATATAAATATTTATTTTAATATAAATAAAATATAAATATTTATTTATATTTATAAATATATTTATAAATAAAATTATATATAATTATAAATATATAATTAAATATATATAATTAATAAATATATATTATAAATATAGATTTATAATATATAAATATATATTAATAAATATGTATGAATTTATGAATATTTATATATTCAATTATATATATTCATAAATATATAAATGTGAATATGTATATTCAGCAGAATTCATTCTGTTTCCTAATTTGGTGAGCCAATAGATTCTTTAAGATGGTGAGCTTGTATTTTTAACAATGGGCATTCTGAAAGAAGAAAAACAGATATGAAACAAACTCAGTGCTTTGTGGTGGATAATAGAAGCTATCTGTATTAGCCATTCTTATACTGAGCTTAGGAGTACATCGTTATCAGACGTACATCATACGCTTTTAAGATCATTGCGTTGTATGACTAATAGATGCTGAAAGTAGTCATCACAGTTTTCGACAATGGAGCTAGGAGTCATGAAAAAGTAGTCGCCAAAAATTAACCATTGCTTATGAGAAAAGAAGAGAGGACTCACCCAAAAGCGCAGAAACACGGTGTCCATAAATAGCAGATATTTACAGAGAGTATGTTAGCGTGGGGTATCGGTCTTTTGCTGAAAATACTAGCAATTTGAGAAGTGAGATTATAATGTGAAATCTAAAACCAGGCACATGTGCCCCAGGAATGCAGTTTACAATTTTTTTCTTTGCAAAATAAATAATGTTTTAAAAGTTGGTAGGTGACTTCCATATCCGAAAAAAAAATCAGATGCACACCTTGGTAAAGCTGGAACTTCTCCTTGCACCAGTTACCTGTCATAATTTCTCTCATGAATAAATGTAGAACTCATTATATTTTATTTTCATCCAAGAGGAGACTGATTCTTTTTCCAGAAGTCTCTCCAGCCTCCAGAAATCTCTTGTTAAATTATTTTTTAATTGATGAATTATAGTTCTGTGTATTTCTGGTGTACATCATGATGTTTTGATTCATGGATCCATTGTGGAATAGCTAAATCAAGCTAATTAACATGCACAACCACACATACTTATTATTTATATGTGGTGAAAATTATAGCAATTTCAAGAATAGAATACATTGTTATTAACTATAGTCACCACAATCTGCAACAGATCTCTTAAATTTATTCCTCTATGTGAGGAATAAATCAAATAGAGGATTTATTCATGTTTGGCTCCGTGAAATGTTGTATCCTTTAACCTACCTGTTCTCGACCCTCACCCCAGCCCCTGATACCCACCATTCTACTGTCTACTTCTGAGTTTGCTATTTTAGATTCCACACATAAGTGAGATCATGCGGTATTTGTCTCTCTGTGCTTGGCTTATTTCATTTAATCTAATATCCTTCCAGTTCATCTGTGTTGTCGAAAGTGGTGGGATTTCCTTCTTTTGAATATTTAATCATATGACAGTTTTGCAACCTATGTAGACTGCAGGGAAATGTATCTATCAAGCCAGTGAGTGGGTGGGTCTGTGAGTAGTTAGGCATAAGTAAGGTCTGTAAGCAATTAGCCTCGATGAATCAGACCACAATCCCTTAAGCATTTTATTTTGTAAGGCTGAAGTACAGTGAATGGACACCATATAGTGGCACCCATGTATATGAACCCTGCAGAACAACAGCTGCCTGGAATCTCAGTCATACTTCACCTTGACACGGGCAAGAAAGAAAAATGAACTCCATGTGCAGTTACCTGCTCTGGGCACCTGGAAATCATAATAAACAGGGATGTTGTTTATCTTCAGATCTCTCTCTCTCTCTCTCTGTCTCTCTCTCTCCTCTTTCTGTCTCTACATCTCTTTCTATGCCTATGCGTGTCTCTGTCACCCCTCTCTGTCTGCTTGTCTCTCTTTCTATCTCTCTCTCTGTCTCTCTCTGTCTCCCTCTCTTTGTCTATCTCATTCTATCCATTTCTTTCTATCTCTTTCTGTCTCTCTCTCTCCCTCTCTCTGTCCTTCTGTTTCCATCTGTCTCTCCATCTCTTTCTATGTCTGTCTCTGTCTTCCCCCTTTCTCTGTCTGCTTGTCTCTCTATGTCTCTCTGATTGTCTGTCTCTGTCTCTGTCTCTCTCTTTGTCTATCTCACTCTATCCATTTCTTTCTATGTCTTTCTCTCTTTCCTTCTCTCTCCCTCTGTCTGTATCTTTCCATCTCTCTCTGTCTCTCTCTTCCTCTCTTCTTCTCTCTCTCCATCTCTCTCTCTGTATCTCTCTCTGTGTCTCTTTCTCTCTTTTCATCTCTCCCTGTTTGTCTCTCTCTGTTTTTCTTTCTGTCTCCCTCCATCTCTCTCTCTTTTTCCACCTCTCTTTCTGTTTCTCTCTGTCTCCCTCCCTCTGTTTATCTCTCTTTCCATTTCTTTCTGTCTCTCTCTTAATCTCTGCATGTCTCTTTCCATCTCTCTCTTTCTGTTTCTCTCTCTCTGTCTTTCTCTCTCTCTCTTGTCTTCTCTCTGTCCCTCTCTGTCTTTCTCTGTTTCCCTCTTTCTGTCTTTCTCTCTCCTTTTTTCTGTTTGTCTCTCTCTTTCCATCTCTCTCTGTTTCTCTCTGTGTGTCTTACCCTTTTCTCTTTCTCTGTCTCTTTTCATCTCTCTCTTTCTGTTTTTCTCTTTCTATCCTTTTCTGTTGCTCTCTTTCTCGTCTGTCTCTCTCTCTTTCATCCTTTCTTTCTGTCTGTCACTCTCTCTGCCTCGCTTTCTGGGTCTCTCCCTCTCTCCCTGTCTGTCTCTCCTCTCTCTTTCCACCTGTGCCTTTCTGTTTGTCCTTCTCTGTCTTCCTCTCTGCTTCCCCCGCCCCCCACCTTTTCCTTCTCTCCAATACACCTTCCCTCTCCCCCTTCAGGACACCTCACATCGACCGCCTTGCCAGGGAAGGCGTGCGACTGACTCAGCACATCTCTGCCGCCTCCCTCTGCAGCCCAAGCCGGTCCGCGTTCTTGACGGGAAGATACCCCATCCGATCAGGTGCGCAAACTGGCGGGCTCTGCTGAACTCTGCCCTCATGTTAGGATGCGAGGAAACAAAAATGTGGCTTGACCACGTTAACAAGTAAAAAAGGGCTGGGCACGATGGCTCACGCCTGTAATCCCAGAACTTCGGGAGGCCAAGGTGGGAGGATTGCTTGAGCCCAGGAGTTTCAAACCAGCCTGGGCAACAGAGCAAGACCCCATCTCCACAAAATTTTTTTAAAATAAGTTGAGCATGGTGGCATGTGTCTGTGGTCCCAGCTACTTGGGAGGCTGAAGTGGGAGGATCGCCTGAGCCCGGGAGTTTGAGGCTGCAGTGAGTGTGATCACAGCATTGCACTCTAGCCTCGTTGATAGAGCATGTGTTAGAAAGAAAAAAAAAGATACAAAGGAAAGAAAAGAAAAAGCACACATGTGCATAGGTGCACTGGCACACACAGCTAGCACTGGCCACATCAAAATGGCTGCGCTTCTCAGAGATGCAAGATCACCCTGTGTGCTTCGGTTGTCTTTTGATGCAATGAGAGTTTTTTATCTGAATTCCAAGTCACAAGGTGTACATTTGAGTTTCCCAGGTCAAAAAAGATAAGCTGTCTTGGAATGAAGTAATTAATACAACATGTGTTTACACATTCAGTCTGTCACCAAAAAATATCTTTTTTTTTCTTTCAAACCACGAAGTCATGGCCGGGCATGGTGGCTCATGCCTGTAATCCCAGCACTTTGGGAGGCCAAGGCAGGTGGATCACTTGAGGTCAGGAGTTCGAGCCCAGCCTGGCCAACACGGTGAAAGCTCATCTCTACTAAAAATACAAAAATTAGCCAGACATGGGGGCATGCACCTGTAGTCCCAGCTACTCAGGAGGCTGAGGCAGGAGAATCGCTTGAACCCGGGAGGCAGAGGTTGCAGTGAGCCAAGATTGTGCCACTGCATTCCAGCCTGGGTGACAGAGCGAGACTCTGTCTCAAAACAAACAAACAGCAACAACAACCAAAAACCCACAAAGTCATAAACCAAGAAATAGCTATCAGATTTTTGGACAACTTTCATCACAGCATTTTACCCATGGAGACAGTAGTATTATCCCCTTGCTCAATTTATATCAATTTTATTTTATTATTATTATTATTATTTTTGAAATGGAGTCTCGCTCTGTTACCCAGGCTGGAGTGCAGTGGTGCAATCTCGGCTCATTGCAACCTCTGCCTCCTGGGTTCAAGTGATTCTCCTGCCTCAGCCTCCTGGGTAACTGGGATTACAGGCACATGCCACCAGGCCTGTCTAATTTTTGTATTTTTAGTAGAGATGGAGTTTCGCCATGTTGGCCAGGCTGGTCTTGAACTCCTGACCTTAGGTGATCCACCCACCTCAGCCTCCCAGAGTGCTGGGATTACAGGTATGAGCCACCGCACCCGGCCATATGTCAATTTTAGATAAAACAAAAATGAAATGAGAAGAACGAAATTATCGTAAGCTCTAGTTGTCATGTTCTCATTACTTTTTAATTTATTACTATTATTTTGAGACAAGGTCTTGCTCTGTTGACCGGGATGGAGTGCAGTGGTATGATCACAGCTCACTGCAACCTCAACCTTCCAGGCTCAGGTGATCCTCCCACCTCAGCTTCCTAAGTAACTGGAACCACAAGTGTGCACCACTATGCCTGGTTAATTTTTTAACTACTTAGGGTATTGCTGTGTTCCCCAGGCTGGTCTCGAGCTCCTGAACTCAAGCCATCTTCCCTCTTTGGCCTCCAAAAGTGCTGGGATTACAGGCATGAGCAACTGCACCCAACCTGGTGACTTTTTTTGTTTGGTTGGTTTTTTGCTTTTGAGATGGGGTCTCCCTTTGTTGCCCAGGCTGAAGTGCAGTGTCACAATCTCAGCTCATCACAGCCTCAAACTCCAGGGCTCAAGTGATTCTCCCTCCTCAGCCTCCTGAGTAGCTGAGATTACAGGCACCCGCCACCATGCCCAGCTAATTTTTGTATTTTTGGTAGAGATGGGGTCTCACCATGTTAACCAGGCTGGTCTTGAATTCCTGAGCTCAAGTGATCGGCCCACCTCAGCCTCCCAAAGTGCTGGGATTTTAGGCATGAGCCACCGTGCCTGGCCAAAAGTAGCTATTTTTAAATGTGCTATTCAGTAGCATGTAACTCTTTCCCAATATTGTACAACCATCACCTCTATCGAATTCTAGAACATTTCCATCACCCACAAAGGAGATCTTGTCCCCATGAAGCAATCACTCCCCATTCCCCCTTCTCCCAGCCCCCGGTCACCAAGAATCCACTTTCCGTCTCTACAAACATGTCTGTCCTGGACATTTCACATAAAAGGAATCATACAGTATGTGACAGTCTGTGACTGGCGTCTGTCACCAAGCATAATGTTTTATGGTAGCCTGGGTCAGAGTTTCATTTATTTTTATGTTGAATACTATTCGCTTGCATGGATTCACTACAGTTTCTCCATCCATTCATCAATTGATGGGCAGTCAAGATGTTTCTACTGTTTAGTGATTGTGAGGACTACAACTATGAACATACATGTACAAGTTTTTCTATGAATACCAGTTTTCAATCCTTTTGGGTTCCTCAGGAACCTCAATTCTTTTGACATTCCCCAGGAGTGAAATTGTTGGGTTGCATGGTTCTATTTTTTTTTTTTTTTTTTTTTTCAGATGGAGTTTCACTCTTGTTGCCCAGGCTGGAGTGCAATGGCGCAATCTCGGCTCACTGCAACCTCTGCCCCTGGGTTCAAGCGATTCTCCTGCCTCAGCCTCCTGAGTAGCTGGGATTACAGGCATGCACCACCACGCCCAGCTAATTTTGTATTTTTAGTAGAGACGGGGTTTCCCCATATTGATCAGGCTGGTCTCGAACTCCTGACTTCAGGTAATCCCCCTGCCTTGTCCTCCCAAAGTGCTGGGATTACAGGTGTGAGTCACCACATCCAGTCATATAGTTCTATTTTTAAAGGTGAGGGAAGTGGGCTTGGGGCACAGTGGCTCACACCTGTAATCACAGCACTTTGGGAAGCTGAGGAGTGCAGATCAGTTGAGGCCAGGAATTCAAGAACAGCCTGGCCAACATGGTGAAACCCCATCTCTACTAAAAATACAAAATTAGCTGGGCATGGTGGTACATACCTGTAATCCCAGCTACTTGGGAGGCTGAGACAGTAGAATTGCTTGAACTCAGGAGGCAGAGGTTGCAGTGAGCTGAGATCATGCCACTGCACTCTAGCCTGGGCAGCAGAGTGAGATTTCATGTCAACAACAACAACAAAAAAAAAAGAGAGAGAGAGAAAAAAAGAAAAAAAAAAGCTGAGGGAAGTAGTCTTCGCTTGTGGGTACAGATGCCGCACTTTAATGCCAAATTATGTGGATTCCAGATAGCGGTTCTTGGAGGCAGAATAAAATCGCACGTATCAACCCTACTGCCAGTCTGCTGACACTGACTTTGGACGAGAAGAAAGAAAAGGTCTTTTTTGGCTGAGTGCAGTGGTTCATGCCTGTAATCCCAGCACTTTGGGAGGCCAAGGCGGGCAGATCATGAGGTCCGGAGATGCAGACCATCCTGGCCAACATGATGAAACTCCGTCTGTACTAAAAATACAAAAATTAGCTGGGTGTGGTGGCGTGCACCCATAGTCCCAGCTACTTGGGAGGCTGAGGCAGGAGAATCACTTGAACCTGGGAGGTGGAGGTTGCAGTGAGCTGAGATGGCACCGCTGCACTCCAGCCTGGTGACAAAGCGAGACTTCATCTCAAAAAAAAAAAAAGATCTTTTCTTAGTCTGTTTGGGCTGCTATAACAAAAATACCATAGACTGGGAGGCTTATCTACAACAGACATTTACTGCTCACAGTTCTGGAGGCTGGAAGTCCAAGATCAAGGCATGCCAGATTCAGTGTCTGCTGGGGACCTGCTTCCTGGTTCATACACGGCGCCCTCTTGCTGTGTCCTTACATGGTGGAAGGGGTGAGGGAGCTCTCTGGGGTCCCTTTTGTAAGGGCACTGATTCCATTCTTGAGGCTCCACCCTCCTGACCTCATCCCCTCCTAAAAGCCCTACCTCCTAACCATTACCTTGCAGATGAGGATTTCAATGTGCAAATTTTGGAGTGACAAAAATATTCCCTCCGTAGCAACACCTACTCATTGTACTTTTTTCCACACTACGTCTAGGTATGGTTTCTAGTGGTAATAGACGTGTCATCCAAAATCTTGCAGTCCCCGCAGGCCTCCCTCTTAATGAGACAACACTTGCAGCCTTGCTAAAGAAGCAAGGATACAGCACGGGGCTTATAGGTAAGACACAAGAATTGGTGTTAGTCATTGATCATAAGGTAATCATGTCCTTTGTTCTACCCTTGATTTGTGACTTTCCTGGAAACACTGTATTTTACAATGTCTTATGTAAAGGCGCAGTGGCCCATGCCTACAATCCCAGTACTTTGGGAGGCCAAGGTGGGAGGATCGCTGGAAACCAGGAGTTTCAGACCAGCCTGGGCAACATAGAAAGACCCTGTCTCTAAAAATGTAAAATTAGCTAGGCATTGTGGCATGTGCTTATGGTCCCAGCTAATCCGGAGGCTGAGGTGGGAGGATTACTTGTGCCAGGACTTCTTTTTTTTATTATTATTTTTAAAACAGAGGAGTCTCACTGTGTCACCCAGGCTGGAGCACAGTGGCACAATCTTGGCTCACTGCAACCTCCATCTCCTGGGTTCAAGGGATTCTTGTGCCTCAGCCTCCCGAGTAGCTGGGACTACAGGCGTGTGCCACCACGACTGGCTAATTTTTGTATTTTTAGTAGAGATGGGGTTTCATCATGTTGGCCAGGCTGGTCTTGAACTCCTGGCCTCCAGTGGTCTGCCTGCCTTGGCCTCCCAAAGTGCTGGGATTATGGGTGTGAGCCACCACACCTAGTCTGATTCTTCACACAGCTCAGTGATAGGAGATGTTTTAAAATGAATATATTACAAGAACATAAAATTTTTCCGGCTCTGCCTGCCCGCATAGTCTCTCACCGTGTATCCTGTCATCTGCCTCTTTATTTCGCTAAAAATGGACCACACAGATTTTCTTCTCACTGCCAAGGATGATAGAAGTCCTCAGCCACCCAGTAGTTGGAACTCCAACTACTATTCCTGTTTGGGAAGCCTGGGTTTCAGCTGGTGTGAGAATAACATGCTATTTTAAATCCCTTCAATTTTTGTAACATATCTGCTGTTGATAAGAGAAGGCAATCTCCGTGGGGTTGCAGGACAGGAAGCCTAAGCCAGTAGCACTGCCTCTCCTCTACCTATCCCCACAGGCACTCAGAGGTTGATGGAAGCACAGGCATTCTTGATGGGGCCCTCACCACATACAGGAAGCTGTTAATATTCCTAGTAGATACACATTATCGCAGCCTCTGGGGGTTTGCTGATCATCCACATGCTAGCAGGACTCACAGGCACCCTTTGGTGATCATTCAAGGTGTGGTACGTTTTACTGAATAAGTCCCTTACTTCGATCAGTTTTAATGAGAGCCCCTAGGATTTGCAGTCAGCCAGCTATTCATCCATCCATGCTGGTCCATCCTCCATGATTTATCTATAGCTATCATCGGTCATCTCTCTCTCTTTCTCCATCCATCCATCAACCCATATATCTCTATGCATCTATCTATCCATCTGTCTACCTGTCTATCTATCTACCTGTTTGTCTATTGATCGATCCATCATCTATCATTTATCTATCATCTATGAATCTATCTACCCATCATCTATCTATCATCTATAATCTATTCATCCACTCATTCATCTATCATGTATCTATCTATCCATCTATCATCTATATCTGTCTATTTATCTAGCCATTCATTCATCTATTTAGACATCTCTCTATCCATTCATCCATCCACCCATATATCTCTATCCCTGTCTATTTATCTATCTATCTACTCACCCATCTATCCTTTCATCCACCTACACATACAAATATGCTCCATCTGTCCTCCATCATTTATTTGTACGTGTCATATTTATTACATCTATGTCTCTATTGATATATACATACACATATGTATACATAGATGCATACTCCATAATTTATTTTTATCCATATCTTACCTGTCTATTCATCCACCCACAACACAGATCTATTCATGCATCTCTCTATCTAATCACCCACTCATCCAGGTATCCATCTGTCCACCTACACACACATATATACATGCTCCATCTATCCTCCATCATTTATTTGAATCTGTCCTATCCTATCTTATCTATTTATCTATCTATCCATCTATCAAACTACTCACTCTATCTCTATCATCTATTTGTCTATCTATCCATTCATCTATCAATCCATCTATCCATCATATCTATCTATCCATTCATCTATCCTATCTATCTATCTTTCCACCCATAGATCTCCATCCACCTATCTACTCACCTACTCAGCCACCCACCTATCTATCCATGCATCCACTTACACATACATACATGCCCCATCTATCCATCCATCATTTATTTGTATCTATCATATTTATCACATCTATCTCTCTATTGATATATACATACATATATGTATACATAGATGTATACACCATAATTTATTTTTATCTATCATATCCCATCTGTCTATTCATCCACCCACAACACAGATCTATTTGTGCATCTATCTAATTAGCTAGTCATCTATCGATCCATCCATCCACCTACACACACATCTATACATGCTCCATCTATCCTCCGTCATTTATTTGAATCTGTCCTATCCTCTCCTCTCCTCTATCCTATCTATCTATCTATCTATCTATCTATCTATCTATCTATCTATCCATCCATCCATCCAACCACTCACTCTACCTCTATCATCTATCTGCCTATCTTTCTGTCTACATATTATCTATCATCTATCTTTCTTTCTATCATCTCTATTTATCTAGCTAGCTATATCTACATATGCATCTGTTCATCTGTCTATCTACCTATCTTTCTGTCTACATATTATCTATCTATATATCTACCTACCTATCATCTCTAGCTAGCTAGCTAGCTCTATCTATGTATACATCTATTCTTCCATCAACTATAACCTGCCTTGTCTCTGTGATGTATCTATTCTTCCATCATCTGTAACCTGCCTTGTCTCTGTGATGTATCTATTCTTCCATCATCTGTAACCTGCCTTGCCTCTGTGATGTCTCTATCTTTGTGGCTATGACTTTGTCTTCTCAGTGAATGAGAAAATTTCTAGTTCACGTCATTGACAGAAACTCACAATTCTATTTTTCTCCCTTAGTGTTTATCCTATCCTGTTGCTCACAACCGGATCTGAATACAAACTTCCTCTGTAAACTAAAGAAGAACAAAAAAAATGTGGCTAAGTGGCACTCGGATTTTTTAGAGGAAGGAGAATATCTCTGCTACTTTATTTTTGTGTATTAGCTGATTGTTTCACGTGAAGAATGCTCACATGGTCTTTGCAATGTGCTGGCATATGTTGACATATTGATGCGTAGATGTGTTTGTGTGTTTGGTTTTAGGCAAATGGCACCAAGGCTTGAACTGCGACTCCCGAAGTGACCAGTGCCACCATCCACATAATTATGGGTTTGACTACTACTATGGCATGCCGTTCACTCTCGTTGACAGCTGCTGGCCGGACCCCTCTCGTAACACGGAATTAGCCTTTGAGAGTCAGCTCTGGCTCTGTGTGCAGCTAGTTGCCATTGCCGTCCTCACCCTAACCTTTGGGAAGCTGAGCGGCTGGGTCTCTGTTCCCTGGCTCCTGATCTTCTCCATGATTCTGTTTATTTTCCTCTTGGGCTATGCTTGGTTCTCCAGCCACACGTCCCCTTTATACTGGGACTGCCTCCTCATGCGGGGGCACGAGATCACGGAGCAGCCCATGAAGGCTGAACGAGCTGGATCCATTATGGTGAAGGAGGCGATTTCCTTTTTAGAAAGGTAAGCGGAATAATTACAAATTCATGTAATAATGATAATGATCTCTTTTTTAAAAGGACCTAGATAGATCTGTAGGGTGATTGTAGTTTATAATAATCTATTGTACACTTCTAAATAGCTAAAAGAGAATAAGTCAAATGGCTCTAGAATAAAGAAAAGACAAATATTTAAGGTGATGGACACCCCAATTACACTGATTTGAAAAAATAAATCATTTGTAATAATTCTTTACAAATTATATGAATGTATTAAATTGTAACGTGTACTCTTAAACTATGCACATCTATAATGCATTAATAAAAATAATAGGGGATGATGGTATTAAAAATATTGAGTTAGGAAATGGAATATTGCTAAATGGTGTAATAGGGTTAGATAAAAATATGAAGTGTATTGAAGACCAGTTGGACTCTTCAGTTGGTACCTAAAGCGGTGGTACCTTGTTTGGGCTCCTGTTATTAAAATCATGGCCTCTCTATTGGCTCTGAAATTTATATGTCGTCAGACCATGGACGCAGACCCTGGTAACTCAAACTCACAAATTGTTTACGTTAATTTACAATGCATCTTGTCATCATGTTAACTTACAACAGGGAATATGTACATATACAATATGTATATACTATACTATATATGTATATATATAATATATTTTATAATATTTTTTGTCTGGTTCCCTGATACATATAGATATAGATAAATATATATATATATCTGGAAATCAGATGAAAAAAGTAAGTTTTCCATTGCATTATGTCCCTGTTGTTAAAAAACAAAAAAAAAAGCTACTTGGGGAAATTAAAATCGGAAAGCTTCTCTTTGAGCATGTGATACGTAAGGGCTATTTCATGAATTGGATGAGGTAAATGGTCAAAGGTGATTGTTATAAAAACTTTATGCATCCAGAACACAATGACTGGAAATTTTCAAGGGTATCTATCCTCCTGTTGTTGGACCTTCTTTCTTTAAAAAAAGCCTGTGAACACATTTTTCATTTGCTTTTTCCATATTGATTGAGGCTTAATCTTTACCAATAGCCATTCTAGGATCTGGATTTTCAGGATGTAAGGTGTCTTGTGTACTCTGGTACATAGCTTTGTCCTTACTCTGTAGCCCAAGTGAAGGTGATAAATATGTAGTCTGGGGCTGGCAGCGGTGGCTCATGCCTGTAATCCCAGCACTCTGGGAGGCCGAGGAGGGTGGATCATCTGAGACCAGCCTGACCAACATAGTGAAACGCCATCTCTACTAGAAATACATATTAGCTGGGAGGCTGAGGGAGGAGAATCGCTTGAATCCGGGTGGCGGAGGTTGCAGTGAACTGAGATCACGCCATTGCACTCCAGCCTGAGCAACAGAGGGAGACTCTGTCTTAAAAAAAATAATGTTGTCTGGGAGTAATAAAGCCATATTTGCTCTGTAGATGCAACTGAATGCTTGGTGTCACTTAGAGCAAATCTTTCTGTTCCCTGGTACCTTTCCAAATGTGCAGAGTTCTATGAATTTTTACAGACAGAGCATCAATATGTGCAAATTAGCACCAACCACTCTGAAAGTATATGATAAGCAATCCTATTCTCTTCTGTCTGCCAGTTCGTCTTCAAACATTCCCACACAGTTCTCCTTAGGAATTTACATGAGTACTTGAAGAACAGATCCTATGGTTGAGATGTACATTGTTCACCAAAACCTCTGTCGAGTTTCAAAAGTTCCATATGATCCACAATAACACAATATTGAATGGAAAAAACAATGGTGAAGAGGAAATATAAAGACTTGGACGTTGTGACAATAAGCTCATGGCTTAGGTTCATGAATGCTCAAAACTATTTTTATCTGGATTCTCAGTGTATGACTCTCCTACAGTTGCTATAACAAATCACTATAGGGCTGAGTCCAATGGCTCATGCCTGTAATTCCAGCACTTTGGGAGGCTGAGGTAAGCGATCACTTAAGTTCTGGAGATTGAGACCAGCCAAAGCAACATATGGAAGCCATATTTCTACAAAAAATACAAAAAAATTAGTTGGATATGATGGCATGCATCTGTAGTCACAGCTACTTAGGAGGCTGAGGTGGGAGGATTAGTTGAGCCTGGGAGGTTGAGGCTGCAGTGAGCCGTGATTGCACCACTGCACTCCAGTCTGGGCAACAGAGTGAGGCCCTGTCTCAAAAAATAAAAAAAATTACCACAAATGTAGTGGCCTAATGCAGCACAAAGTTATTATTCTGCTGTTCTTGAGGTAAGAAATCCAAAATTAAACTTGTGGGCTAAAATCAAGATGTTGGTGGGGCTAGTTACTTCTAGGGGTTCTAGGGGAGAATCTGTTTTCTCTTTCTTCTAGTTTCTTGAAGCTGCCTGCATTCTTTAGCTTGTAGGGTTTTGTTTTCTGACTCAGACCCTTCTGCATCTCTCTTATAAAAGGACATTTCTGATTCCACTGGACCTACCCAGATAACCCAGGATAATCACTTTGTCTCATGATCCTTAATTCATTCCCATCTGCAAAAACCTTTTACCATGTAATATCACATGTTCACAGGTTTTGAGAATTAGGATGTGGATATCTTTGGAATGGGGCATTATTCAGCTGATCACTTTGACCACGACTCTTTATTTTGGCAGCTTAGTTTGGGATGCAAACTATTTAATTTTAAATATTTAATGTTCAGAGCTGTGCTTCCTCTGTAGGCTCTAGGGGAGGATTCTTCCTGCCCTTCCCCACTCCTGGTGGCTTCAGGCATCCCTGGGCTTGTAGCCGCATCACTCCAGTCTCTGCTTCATCTGCATATGGCCTTCCCCTCTGTGTTTGTGTCTCATCTTCTGTCTCTTATAACGACAATAGTCATTGGATTTAGTGCCCATCCTAATTCCAGGATGAGCTCATCTTCAGATCCTTAATTAATTACCTCTGCAAAGGTCTTGATATCCAAATAAGGTCTCATTCCAGGTTCTGGGCTTTAAAATATATGGACTTATATTTCTGGGGGCTACTATTCAATCTACTACAATTGTATCCAGTTTCTTCTGGAGGCTCTAGGGGAGGATCTCTTCTGCCTCCTCTAGCTCCTGGTGGCTCCAGATGCCCCTTGGCTGGTGGTTGCATTACTCCATTTCCACATGGCCTCTTCTTCTGTGCTTGTGTCTCCTCTTCTCCTATAGGGACAACATTATTGGATTGGGGACTCATCCTAATCCAGAATGATCACATCCTAAGTAATTAAATCTCCAGAGGCCCCATTTCCAAATAAGGTCCCATTCTGAGGTTTCAAGTGAACATGAATTTTGAGGGGTCACTGTTCAAGACACCATGACATAAGTCTTGTTTTTAAAATTCATTTTTTTTATTTCTTTATATTTTGATATCTCATCAGAGCAGAAATTTCCCAACGAATGGCATTTGTGCTGTGTGTTTTCCTGGGTAGCTGAGGACTTATCATTCATGCAGATGGATTATCAAAATTAACAGTGGGTCAGCCTAGTTCCCTGTATCCTCATGTGAGAACCTACAGGGTGCAAATAGCTTGCCAAGGCATTCCTGTTTGTACTGGCTTATGGCTCGTGAAACTCTTGATCTGGCTAAGAAATGACTTCCATACCACTGTCTCTTGATGTATCTCAGGGTGTGACTCTAGTTTGAGGCTTCATGAGCAGTGAGAACATCCACCAAACAGAGCTGGATTTGACTTTTTGCACTCGCATGATATGGGAGGTCCGTGATGGCTTGCAGTATATTCTACAGCTGTCCTGGCATCTGAGAATCAAAGGAACTGTGATGGTGTCAGAGGACTACCAGGTTCATATGCCTGCTGCACAGTAACATACCAATACACTGAGGCAGCAGGGTTTATGGCAGAGAAAGGTTTAATAATTACAGGGCAATTAGTGCAAACATGAGAGGAGACCTCAAATCCATCTTTTTTTTTTTTTTTTTTTTTGAGACTGAGTATCACTCTGTTGCCCAGGCTGGAGTGCAGTGGTGCAATCTCAGCTCACTGCAACTTCTGCCTCCTGGGTTCAGCGATTCTCCTGCCTCAGCCTCCCAAGTAGCTGGGATTACAGGAGCCCATCATCATATCTGGCTAATTTTTGTATTTTTAGTAGAGATAAGATTTCACCCTGTTGGCCAGGCTGGTCTCAAACTCCTAACCTCAGGTGATCCGCCATCTTCAGCCTCCCAAAGTGGTGTGATTATAGGCATGAGCCACTGTGCCTGTCCTCAAACCCATCCTTCCAAGGAGTTCTGGGCTGGATTTTTTAGGGGAATCATGGAGGGTCTTCGGGTCACTGATGGGTTGGGATAAGAGGGAATGAAATCATCAGAATGTGGAAATGGTATGCTTTGGTAAGTCAGCTTCTCATAGGGTCCTTCAGAGAAGCAGACATCAGCAGTTTCCCTGGTATGCACAACCTGAAAGATTATTGCAAATGGAAAACTTAACATTTCATGATGTTATGTTATCATCCTGTAACAGGATCTGTGTGATTCTAGAACAAATAGGTACCAAACAAGTAGGAATACATAGATGAGAGGGCAAGCTGACCTCAGGATCAAAGCTGAGTATGCTGCAAGCTTAGTTCATTTTGTTTCTCCCGCTCCCTTCCTCTCTGATTGATTTTATGAAGTTTATAGAGATGGTTTCAGTAGCATTACCAAAGGGGTTAGGGAGTAGTTGAGGTGCTGCAGGATCATGGAGTCCATTCTATGCAGGATGGGACCCTTGGGTGGACCCACTCTATCTTCTGCAGCTTGGAGAAGAAGGAAGCAGGTCATGTCTATGAGAAGCCAAAACAATATTTTTCACATTCATAGATATTGAAAACTCACAAGTAGTTTCATTGATGTCTTCTCAGGCACCGTAAGGAAACTTTCCTTCTCTTTTTCTCCTTTCTTCACGTGCACATACCTCTCCCCACCACGGACGATTTCACTGGCACCAGCAAGCATGGCTTGTATGGGGATAATGTGGAAGAGATGGACTCCATGGTGGGTAAGTCACAGGACTTAAGTGGACAGAAACTAACGTATTCTGATAGGACAGGACACCTGAAAACTGCTCTTGGTCAACCTGTAGAGTGAAGAGAATTATGCCTATGGGACAGAGTGGTCTGAGACATTAATGAGGTAATAGTTGCTAGCAATTGAGAAAGTCAGCAAAAAAACTATATGCATTTCCTCTCCTTTCTTTGCATGCTGTCCACTTATCAACTGGGGTCTTTGTCTACTTGACTGCATCTCCAGTGCTGGCCAGATAACAAATCAAGTCTTCTTTTCAAAAATTTCAACTCTTGTTTTAGATTCAGGGAGTACATGTGCAGGTTTGTTACCTGGGTGTATTACGTGATGCTGAGGTTTAGGATATGATCAAACCCTCCACCCGGACACTAAGCATAGCACCCAATAGTTAGTTTTCAACCCTTCCCCCACTCCTTCCTTCACCCCTCTGGTAGTCCCCAGTATCTATTGTACTGATCTGTGTGTCCACATATACTTGATGTTATGCTCCCACTTATTTTGTTTCATTTTTAAAAATAAATTTTATTGTGTATTTTAAGATTCACAACGTGATGTTAAAAGATACGTATAGATAGTAAAATGATTACTATAGTGAAGCAAATAGTAATCATTAAGTAACATAATATAGTAATATTAAGTAATAGTAATATAGTAAGCAAATGTATCTATCATCTCACACTGTTACTTTCTTGTGACAAGATCAGCTAAAATCTATTTAACAAAAATCCAGCTGAGCACAGTGGCTTCCATCTGTAATCCCGGCACTTTGGGAGGCTGAGGCAGGAGGATCACTTGAGCCTAGGAGTTTGAGACCAGCCTGGACAACATAGTGAGACCCTGTCTCTACAAAAATACAAAAATTAGCTGAGTGTGGTGGCATGTGCCTGTAGTCCCAGCTACTTAGGAGACTGAAGCGGGAGGATTGCTTGAGCCCATAAATTGAGGCTGTAGTGAGCCATGATTGCACCACTGCACTCCATGCGCTCCAGTCTGGGTGACAGTAGCTCCCACTTATAAGTGAGAACATGCAGTATTTGGTTTTCTATGTCTGCATTAATTTGCATAGGATAATGTCCACCACCGGCATCTATGTTGCTGCAAAGGACATGATCTTGTTCTTTTTTATGGCTGTGTAATATTCCATGGTGTATATGTACCACATTTTCTTTATCCAATCCACCATTGATGGGTGCCTAGGTTGATTTATGTCTTTGCTCTTGTGAATAGTGCTGTGATGAACATATGAGTGCACATGTCTTTTTTTTTTTTTTGAGACAAGATCTCACTCTGTCACTCAGGCAGAAGTGCAATGACATGATCTCAGCTCACTGAAATCTCTGCCTCCTGAGCTAATGCGATTCTCCTGCCTCAGCCTCCTGAGTAGCTGGGGCTATAGGCACATGCTACTGCGCCCGGCTAATTTTTGTATTTTTTGTAGAGGCAAGGTTTTTCCATGTTACCCAGGCTGCTCTTGAACTCCCAAGCTCAGGTAATATGCCTGCCTCAGCCTCTCAAAGTGCTGGGATGACAGGCATGAGTCACTGCACCCAGCCCACATATCTTTTTGATAGAAAGAGAAATCATATTTTCAGACTCTTTAGTGACATAGCCAAACTTTATTTCAGGTCTGTTGAGCACCAATATCTTAGTTGGGGATTGGGAATTAACTGGTAAGTCAGAATCCAGTACCCTCATGAACTCATCCTGTAGAGAGAACAATGTAAATGGGATGTCCTAGGACTTACATGGTAAATGTATTGATTAGCAAAATGGCTTTAATTTTCCAACATTAATGAAAGAAAACCATGAGTGAAACTCACATATGTGCAGGACACAAATTTAAAGTATAATATTTTCCAGACACAGATATTGTGAAATATATGTCACTAAATAGAAAGACGCTTTGGAAAATTAAGCCTGGAAAAAGCAAAGCCAATTTGCATAGTCTTAAACACATAAAAAATATGAAGTATTTAAAAATATAAATAATATTCAAACCAAATACATGAACATGAATAGATGTTTATGTAGGTATAAGTGTGTGTGTCTGTGTCTGTAGCGTTTGTGTACATATGTATAGAAACAGATGATTGACAGAGATAGATGATGGATAGATAGATGATAGGTAAATAGATGATAGATGGATAGATAGATGATGGATTGATAGATAGTTGATAGATGATAGGTAGATAGATAGATGATGGATGATAGATAGATAGATGATAAATAGACAATGGATGATCGATAGAAAGATAGATGATTGAGAGATAGATACATAGATAAACAGATGATAGATGACAGAGAGACAGATGATTGATAGATTATAGATGGATACATGAATAGATAGATGAATAAATAGATATATAGATGATAGATGGATAGATATATAGATAAGTACATGATACATATGACAGATGATAGATGACAGATAAGATAGGTGATTGATAAGATAGATAGATGATAGGATAGATTGACAGATACGTAGATGATAGGTAGGTAGATAGATGATAGATAGATAGATAGATAGATAGATAGATAGATAGATACATACATACATACATAGATACATAGATAGCTATGCATACCCCTCTTACTTTCTGCCTCCACCAGCACTAGTCCTTAAAGTTTAGATTCTTAATATTGCACTCAATCTCAAAAATCGTGGCGATCCTATTTTTGATTTGATCTTTGAAAATCGATGAAATAGATCATTCAAACTCAGGCTGTGATAACTAAAAGACATTACTATTTGCTTTAAAAATTTAAATTAACAAAGCTCCCAAAGTATCTAATTTAATAAAACTGATGATGTGTCATAGTGTTCAAACAAGGCACTTTGGGTGTGACTTTAATTTCGATGGGATTTTTCTGGTGACATTCAGATAATATTACACAAATGGATGGGTATGTTGAATCTGGTTGGACAAGCTGTGATATCTGAAAATTATATTTTGAAAAAGCACAACTGAGATGTACATGATACTGGTGCCCAGAGTTTTTGAATGTTTTGTCCACACAGCCAGAATCAAGCCTTTAGGAAGAATAAACATCTGCTTTAATATATAATTTTAGCAATTCTCAAGCAAACATATATTTACCCTGAAATTATTTATCCCAGAAGCTGTAACAATACCCCAAGTCCTAAGAATTGTTGCTTTTCTTATTAGAAAAGTTGATTTGTGGCCATTCCTGGTAGAGATATCACCTTCCTGCCTTTTATAATTATCATAGGTGGCCGGGTGCGGTGGCTCACGCCTGTAATCCCAGCACTTTGGGAGGCCAAGGCGGGTGGATAACGAGTTCAGGCAATCAAAACCATCCTGGTTAACACTGTGAAACCCCGTCTCTACTAAAAATACAAACACATCCGTGGTGG
This sequence comes from Pan paniscus, assembly GCF_029289425.2. Lineage (NCBI taxonomy): Eukaryota > Metazoa > Chordata > Mammalia > Primates > Hominidae > Pan > Pan paniscus. The sequence continues at coordinate 4,734,639 of NC_073272.2, forward strand.
CAGGAGTCTGTAGTCCCAGCTACTCGGGAGGCTGAGGCAGGAGAATGGCGTGAACCTGGGAGGCAGAGCTTGCAGTGGCCGAGATCGCGCCACTGCACTCCAGCCTGAGCAACGGAGTGAGACTCCGTCTCAAAATAAAAAAAAATTATCATGGGTTTCCCACAGCAGTGCCCTGAAATAATGGAGTCTACTGATAGAATAAACATTTATTTTCATTTTTAGTAATTTCCACCTTTTATTTTAGATTCAGGGAGTACACATGCAGGTTTGTTACCTGGGTATATTGCATGATGCCAAGATTTGAAGTACAACAGCTCCTGTCACCCAGGGAGCGAGCATGGCAACCAATAGATAGATTTTCAGCCCTTGTCCCCCACCTTCCTTCTCCCCTTTTGGAGTCCCCAGTGTCTATTGTTCCCATCTTTATGTCCATGAGTACCCAATGTTTAACTCCCACTTATGAGAACATGTGGTAGTTGGTTTTCTTTTTCTGTGTTAATTTGCTTAGGACAATAGCCTCCAGCTGTTTCCATGTTACTGCAAAGGATGTGATTTTGTTCTTTTTTATGGCTGCATAGTATTCCATGGTGCATCTGTACCACATTTTCTTTATCCATGTAGATTGGTTCTATGTCTTTGCTATTGTGAATAGTATGATAATCATGCAAGTGCCTGTGTCTATTTGGTAGAATGATTTATTTCCCTTTGGGTAGATACCCAGTAATGGGATTGCTGGGTCAGAGGGTAGTTCTGTTTTAAGTTATTTGAGAAATCTCCAAAGTGCTTTCCACAGTGGCTGAGCCAATTTATATTCCAAACAATAGTATATAAGTGTTGCATCTTCTCTGCAGCCTCACCAGCATCTGTTCCTCTTTTATTTTTTTGACTTATTGGGTTCGTGCAAAAGTAACTGAGGTCTTTGTCATTGAAAGTAACGATAGATTGATAGATTATAGATGGATACATTGAAAGTAATGACAAAGACCTCAATTACTTTTGCACCAACCTAATAGTAGCCTTTCCAGCTGGTATAATAAACACTTTTAAAAGTGATACTTCCTATGGGCCATGCACTGTTACCAGTGTATTCTGGATGAATCCCCACAACATCCCCGGAGACGAGTATCATCTTCATCATCATGTTTATCCCCATTCACAGAGAAGGAGGCAAAAGTATGTGGCCTTTGGTGGCTGCTCCTGGAGATAAGCCAGGGTTGGGCTCCAAAGCTCTTACTCCCTAGCTCAGCTACCTCTTATGCAGGGCAAAGAAATCATGTTGAATGATGAAGAAGGAGAGCTACATTCTTCTCTGTAGTCTCCAGTAGCCCCGTTAGACTCCTACAGACTGTCATTTCACAGGAGTCAGAAAAACTCCAAAAACTTCCCCCAACCTGGCTTCCTGCTTCCTTCGAGCCCAGCGAGAGGCTTTCATTGGAGATACCACCCTTGCCCCACCCAGGGGAAAATCTCTGATGCCGAATGAGTCATGCATTTCTGCATGGGCAAGAGTCCATCAGCTTGGATCTGAAGAGCAGGTTTCTCAAGAATGCAGATAAGAAAGTAAAATGTGCAAAAATGAGTAGGAGAAATGGCCTTATCAGCAGGAGATGAGACAAGGATGAGGGTCTTGGCTGAGCCTGTTGTACAGACAGTTGTGAGTGGTGGAATCCCAGGGCAGGCCTGTCTGTGGACAGCAACACAGCTTGGGCAGCAACCCTGGACAGGGCAGAACTGCAAAGGAGGCTGTAAACATGTATTTCTATGTCATATATATATATATAATTTATATGCAATATGTGAGATACATATATAAAATATAACTTAACCCTTTATATTATATATATTTATATTATTTGTTATACATATTAGTATTAATAATTTGAAAGTTTTATCATATATAATGAATATATATTATGTATTTCTGTAGCATATAATTTCTATATTTATTTATTTATTTCAGTTGATGTTAGAAAGGTATGAATCATTTTCATGGTTGTAATCCCTGCTACTTTGGAGGCTGATGTGGGAGGATCATTTAAGCCCAGGAGTTTGAGGCTGCAGTGAGCCACGATTGCACCACTGCACTCTAGCCTGGGTGACAGAGCAAAATCCTGTCTCAGAAATAATCATTTCCATGGCCACTATGTAATCTCTCTAAATTTTAAGATATAAATAGAATAATTGAATATAATTGAATAATATTAAGAATACAAACAACTCAAAGTAATTTAATATTATTTGTAAAGAACAGAATTGCCTATGTTAAAAACCCTAGAGTTTAATAAAACACATATCAGCACATAGATGACATATGATATTATAATAAAATTATATTACATATAATTTATATTATAGTTATATTACTTACATACATTGTTATATTATTATGTTCATATATAATATAAACATATCATTAATATACAATTATTAGATTTTAATATATTATATGGTTCTATCTTATATATATCACAATTATGCTATGCATGTTATATATTATGTACATGTATACATCAGTACCATAGAGGTTTTATTAAACTTTCTGGGGTTTCCAACATAGTTATGTTCACTACATTTAATGTTAAGTTTGTATTTTATGTGTTAAAGTATGTATTTAACTTTAATGTTAATTGCATTAGTCAGGTTATGTACAAAAATAAGTTACATAATGACAAAAATATTCTTATTTTTCTGGTATTAATGAAATAGTTTCAATTTTTACTTTTAAGCATAATGTTGACTGACGCTTTGAATATTTTAATTCTTAACATTTTGAGAGACTTATAAGATATGCATTAATTAGATAGTAGCCAGGAAAATTCTTGCATGCTTTCTAGTATTACCTAACTATATACATGTATATGTAGTTAACTATATACATGTTATATATCATGCTGTTAATATTATCTATATTTTATATATATTTAACAATATAACTTATAAAACATTTTTATTATATACATAAACACATATATACTACATGTTATGTAGTATATATGTTCTAAAGATTGATATATAATATAATAAACACATTTGTTTTTGTATAGTATATGTTAGTATAGTATTAGTCCAATAGTATAATTAGTTACATTTATATATTAGCTATACATAAATATATTAGCTATATATAAAAATATATTAGTTATACATATATATGAAGTCTACAGTGTTTCTCTGTTGGGTATATGCACCAAAATTAAGACGTTTTCTTTTTGTTAAAAATAATGCATTTCAAGATACAATGGATCACCAGCTACTATTCATTATAGCTCCAATGTCAATAACTAAAATATTTAGAAATAATTTTTCAAGCAGTAAATGAGTATCTCGAAGCTGACTCATGAAAGAAAACTTGAATACATGGAAAGGAAGAGTGGATTGTATACATGTATTAGTTATTTCAAAGTTAATATTGAAGGCTAAGGTAGCTCTGATTAGAGCATTAATTACTGTTCTCTGGGGAGTGGTCATTATAGAGGTGATGATGAAATACACACTGAATAAACTGATAGGAAATAAACTTTCCAGAAACATCTGATGAGAAAGTCTTTGGTAGAAAACATCAAGAAACACTTCTGTGATCATAAGAAATGCTATCAAAAAGATAACTACAAAAATTAAAACGCAGAAATACAAGATTTGACTTTTAGATCAATGAAGCAGAAAATAATAGCCTTAGAGCAGGTCTGGGAAAGAGAAGGACATTACATTCGGTACAATAAAGTTTTTAAATCAAGGTGGCAGGGGTGAAAGGTGTTGGGGAAAGTTTGTGTTATGAGTTGACTTACATCCCCCAAAAAGGTATGTTCAAGTCATAATCCAAGGTATGTGAGAATGGGATCTTATTTGGAAATAGGGTCGTTGCAGGTGGAATCAAGTTAAGATGAGGTCATTGGGGGTGGGTCCTAATCCGATATGGTGAATTAGGATGAGGCTGCTACATGCCAAGGAAGGCTAAGGACTGATGCCAACTGTCTGAAGTGAGGAAGAGGTAAGGAAAGGTCCTCCCCTAGAAACTTCAGAGAGAGAGAGTGACTCTGTCAACACATTGATTTTGAACATCTGGCCCCCAGAACTGTGAAAGAATAAATGTTTGTTGTTTTAAGCCACCTCATTTGTACTAATTTGTTTCAGCAGCCCAAGGAAATTCACAGAGTTAGTTTAGGAAAAACCATTACCAATTCAATTAGCATGCTTTTCCATACACATTAAGGACATTGAGTGAAACAAAACAAAAATTGGAAGAAGCTATAGTTAAACAGTAAATTTACATCTGGATGAGGTATAGTGTTAGTAATAGCAAAAGGTTATCTGATAAGTAGCATGACTAAAGGCCCTATGCACACTGAGGAAATATTAGCAACAACATGACATTGTTTTAACTGCTTGACAAATAAAGAGTTCTTATAAATCAATAATGGAAACACATAATTCCTTCCAAAAATATCAGCAAAATTTTAAACATCTTTTACAGATTAAAAGTACAAATATTAGAGTGGACACAGGAGGAAACTCATGATCATTCATAATGTACCATAATCACCTATCAAACATTAGATACTGATGAGGAATTGAGAAAATGAACTATTATTAATGCCAAAAGTTGTTCATTATGGCATTTTAAATTATGGCAAAGTATGAAAATTAACCAGAATAGTGAACAACAGTAAAATGGTTAAATAATTTATAGTACTTAAAAATAAAGTATCATAAATTGTTTAGGCCAGGTGTGGTGGCTCACGCCTGTAATCCCAGCACTTTGGGACGCTGAGGCAGGCAGATCACCTGAGGTCGGGAGTTCGAGACCAGCCTGACCAACATGGAGAAATCCTGTCTCTACTAAAAATACAAAATTAGCTGGGTGTGGTGGCGCATGCCTGCAGCTGAGGCAGGAGAAATGCTTGAACCTGCGAAGCGGAGGTTGCAGTGAGCTGAGATCGTGCCATTGAACTCCAGCCTGGGTAACAAATGCAAAACTCCATCTCAAAATAAAAAATATATACACACACACACACACAACACACACACACACACACACACACACAATGGACACTTTTCCAGCCATTAAATTGTACATATAATTTTTAAAATTTTTTTTTAATTGAGACAGGGTCTCACTGTGTTGACAAGGGTGGTCTCAAATACCTGAGCTCAAGGGATCCTCCTTCCTTGCCCTCCCAAATTGCTGGGATTACAGGTGTGAGCCATGATGCCCAGTCTTGAATAATTTTTTAACACGAAGATTTTCCGAGAAATAATATTGGATGAAGAAAGCAAGTTGAAAACTGTGCATACAATATCAACCCAAATAGAGAGAGATGCATCTACAAGAGTATGTGATATGGTTTGGCTGTGTCCCCACCCAAATCTCATCTTGAATTGTAGCTTCCATAATTCCCACATGTTGTGGGGGGGACCTGGTGGGAGATAATTGAATCATGGAGGCAGTTTCCCCCATAGTGTTCTCATGGTAGTGAATAAGTCTCATGAGATCTGATGGTTTTATAAGGGGAAACTCCTTTTGCTTGGCTCTCATTCTCTCGTGTCTGCCACCGTGTAAGATGTGCCTTTCACCTCCCATCTTGATTGTGTGTCCTCCCCAGCCACGTAGAACTGTGATTCCATCAAACTTCTTTTTCTTTATAAGTTACCCAGTCTCAGGTATGTCTTTATTAGCATCGTGAAAACAGACTAATACAGTATGTAACAATTTTTTTTAAATAGTCAAATGGCAATGGGGCAGGAAATTGGTGGTCTTTATTTTCCTCCTTATAATTTTCTTTATTTTTTTATATTTCCCAAGCTATTTTGTATTTTTATAATCAGAAAAATATTAGCCTTGTTGTTTTTTCTTGCTACTTTTCACTATTTACTGAAAAGTAGCAAGAAGAGTAAAAACAACTCCCGTGTCCCCTTCACCCATCTTTCCCAATTGTTAGCAATTTATCAAATATATCTTCTCTCGCCCCTCTTCCTTTCTCCTGATCATCCTCTTTCTTCCTCTCTCTCTCTTTCTCTCTTCCACCTCCACATGTTTCTTATGCTTCTGAATATTTGGGAATAAGATGCAGATATGATGTTCATTACATTTAGAAACTTTAGTGTGTATTTTCTAAAACAAAGACATTCTCCTACATCATCACTGCGAATCATCAAAATCGGGAAATTAACATGGGTGGATTCTTAGGATTTAATTCACAAATCCCAGCCAAACTTCTCCACCTGTCCTCAAAAGAAAATTTATACACAGCAAGCAAAACCAATGGACAAACAAAAACCAACCAACAAAACCCCTACTTCCTCTACCCTCTTTCTGTTCTGGTCCATGGATTTTCTTGTTGTATCTGTTTAAACTCCTCTGATCTGGACAAAGACTGAGCAATCTTTATTCTTTCTTGAATTCAAAGACCTTGACATTTTCTGAGAATAAAGACCGGGTATCATCTAGAATGTCCCTTGAATTGGGTTGGTTTGACATTTCCTTCAATGGAAGTGGAAGTGATGGTGTGTTCTCAATCCAGTAGACAAGTAAGTGAATTAGCCCCAACAATGGTTATAAAATTCTTCATCTCTTGATTAAATGGTGTCTTCCAGTTTTCTCCACTGTAAAGTTACTTATTTTGTCATTACTTAATAATTTGAGATTTTTAACTATTTTATGGGAGATACTTTGAGATGAAGCCAATATTTTGGTTCTTATCAAACATTCAATGCCAGGTTTAGCATCCATTGATCATTTTCTCTTGGATCAATTTTCAGTGCGATTTTTGCTAAAAGTATTGTGGTAAATTTTTAAAAGTATTTTAAAATATAAGTTCTTCTTAACTTGCCCTTACTTGTGTGCCTTGGCTCTAGAAGAAAATTTCTAAGGTATAGTACTTTAGGAATGTTAATGTAATGTTATCTGAGATAACCAACAGTAGAACACATAGAATTAGACACGTTTGAGACTAATAAGCTTTTTCATAATTATGCATAATACAGACTGGGTTTGGGAACTCTAGGAATTTAGCTATTTTCCTATAAAAATGATTGGAAATGTGGTTTATTTTGAATACATTCTTCCTCTTTTAACTTGCCCATTGAGTCGAATTCTCCCAACCTAGTCATCCTATTCTCTATTTAAAATATCAAATAAGAAGGGAAGGGAAAATGGTTAAAGAATTACTTATCTAAATCATCTGCAAGAATATATCAAATAAATTATGTGAACCCAACAGTGGGAGTGTCTTATTCTTGCCTCTGTCTCCTCAAATTCTGTAACAATGTCTGCCTTCCGTGAGCAGAGAGGTTGCATAAACCGTGACTGCCATTCTGTGCAACATCAGTCAGAATACCACTACAGTCCTTCGTTTCATATCCAATGGGAAAAACTGTATTTCTCTGTTTAATGTTTTCATTCTGCATGAAGGAAATTATCAAGGAGAATTTGTCCTTTTAAATGATACCAGTAGCAACTGATGTTCATTTGTATTGCCATAATATTTTTTTCTTAAAGCAGGTCATCTTTTATTTCTTAAAAATTTTGGACTCTCAGTTTTTTGTTTTTTTGTTTTTTGTTTTTTTGAGATGAGTCTCACTCTGTCACCCAGGCTGGAGTGCAGTGGCACGATCTGAGCTCTCTGCAACCTCTGCCTCCTGGGTGTAAGCAATTCTCTGCCTCAGCCACCTGAGTAGCTGGGATTACAGGCCTGTGCCACCATGCCCAGCTAATTTTTGTGTTTTTAGTAGAGACAGGGTTTCATCATCTTGGCCAGGCTGATCTTGAACTCCTGACCTTGTGATCCACCCACTTCAGCCTCCCAAAGTGCTGGGATTACAGGCATGAGCCACCGCGCCCGGCCTGACTCTCAATTTTTTTCTCTTTCAATGGTTTGTCAATTTAAACTGTTAATGCACATTTCTTTTCTTTTGTGGCTTTTGACATAGGGTCACACCATCCTTGTTTTCCTTTAGATAGCTCATGCCCATTTGACTTAGGGGTGAAATACCTCATAATGTCATTATTTTTACTTGTCTCTTGTATATTATTTTAGGCAAGATTCTTGATGCTATCGATGATTTTGGCCTAAGGAACAACACCTTTGTCTACTTTACATCAGATCACGGAGGGCATTTGGAAGCTAGGCGAGGGCATGCCCAACTTGGTGGATGGAATGGAATATACAAAGGTGAGGAGAGGAACTCATGCAAGTGATCTGGTGGTGAATAAGCTTTTTTGTGGTTCTTATAATTAAAGCCCATGACACAAAGAAATGAGGCCTGAAAAACTGAACAAGTTTGTTTAATTTGACTCTTAGTAAAATGAAGTATCGGACCAAGGTCAAGAAAATTGGTCTTACATTTGTTAACATTTCTGTGGAAGGAAGCCATGTATGTAGAGGGAGCATCTAGAAATATGCCTTTCTGACAACCCTATCAAATTATGAGGAGTTAGCACAAGCAGATGCTTTTATGGGGTCTTTAAAGAAATATCCACTCATTCATTCCGTTTATGAGATTATTGAGAGATTAAATGAGGGGGAGTGTGATTCCTAGAGAACAGAGATCAGAAACCAGGGATCCTTCATCATTAAGAAGTCTTCGACACTCTCTTCCAAGGATATAGTATAGCATAGAAAGTAGACAAGCCTGTCTTGGGTTTCATGATTAAATTCACATATACTGATTTTATGTCCTGCTGTAACATTTAGTCCACAAAATAGGTCCATAAGCTACTACATTGGCCAGGTCTATAATGTGTAACCTGATGTTAGAATATTATCTTCATTTGTGAAATGAGGATTAAAAAGGGAAAAAGAAAAAAGATAATTATCTGGAAAATGTCGAGTATATTTTATCATATGTCTTGAGAGAGATTTTAAAGTATTTTCTAGAGGAAAATACGTTGTTATTCATGCAACTACAGATTCCACAGTCTTGGATTCGGTAGGAAATTATAATTTCTGTATGAATGAGGTAAAGGCTCTGCCTCCATCTTGCAGAGGGTATGAATGTGTACTCTTTAGAGCGTGTAGCACTAAAGTGTGCACTTAGGACCCAAAACAAATCCTTAGTGGAAATTATTATAGACATTCTATTTTAAAAAAAAATTCAGTAGTTTTGGGGCTACAAGTGGTTTTTGGTTACATAGATAAGTTCTTTAGTGGTGATTTCTGAGATTTTAGTGCACCGTCATCTGAGCATGTACTCTGTTCCCAATATGTAGTATTTTTTTCCTCAGCCTACTCCCAATCATTCCCCAAAGTCACTAGAGCCCATTATATGATTCTTATGCCTTTGCATTCTTGTAGCTTAGCTCCCACTTATAAGTGAAAACAGGCTGTTTGGTTTTCCATTCCTGAGTTACTTCACTTAGAATAATGGCCTCCAGCTCCATCCAAGTTACTGCAAAAGATATTATTTCATTTATTTTTATGGCTGAGTAGAATTCCATGGTGTATGTACACCACGTTTTCTTTATCCACCTGTTGGTTGATGGGTACTTAGGCTGGTTCCATATCTTTGCAATTGAGAATTGCACTGCTATAAGCATGCGTGTGCATGTTAGACATTGTATGTTTGCTTATGGGAACTGTTTTTAAAAATTTTTGGCTCACGCCTGTAATCCCAGCACTTTGGGAGGCTGAGGCAGGCGGATCACAAGGTCAAGAGATCGAGACCATCTGGCCAACATGGTGAAACTCCATCTCTACTAAAAATACAAAAATTAGCTGGGCATGGTGGCGGACACCTGTAGTCCCAGCTACTCAGGAGGCTGAGGCAGGAGAATCACTTGAACCCAGGAGGCGGAGGTTGCAGTGAGCCGCGATAGCAGCTCTGCACTCCAGCCTGGCAACAGAGCGAGACTCCATCTCATAAAAAAAGAAATTAACTTTTCAGCATGCCATGACATAATGTAGATTTTACTCTGATTAACTTAATAAAATAAGAGTCAATTAACACAGGACAGTGGCCACTTCTCCTAATTTCCCCCTGGAAATCCTGGTGTATGCCTGTCATCTTGGTATAATTAAGACAACTTTCTGCTTTTATTCTCAATAATACCTTGATGTGGACAATAAGTTACCATATGTCCATAGTATTCCATTTGTTTTCAAGGTGCATGAATCAACAGTGAGCAAAATAGGCAGAAATCCTCGTCTTCATGGAGTTTATATCCTACTGGGGGGAGGCACAGCAGAAAATAAAATAAAATAAATAAATAATATGGCATATTAGAAGGTGGCTGTAAATATGAAAAAAACACGAGAGTAAAGAATTCTGGGGTGGGACTGCCATTTCAAATAAAATGTTCAGGCATGCCTCATTGAGGTTACTGTGAGTTCCATAAAATTGGGGGCTGGATACAAGAAAAATATTAATTTAAAAAAATATAGGAAGTTACTTTGAGCAAAGGTATGAGGGAGGTTGGAAATGAAGTAGGTGTATATTTGAGATAAGAACACTTTAAGTAGAGAAAATAGCCATGCAAATAGAATGTAAATGTCCAATATTACATATGCTTAGTTATTTAATCAAAAACCTACCAGCAGCACAGGAAAATATAATTCTGTAGACGTGCACTACTTACCCCACTAGGACTCTACATAGAGTAGACACTATACAAATGTGATCTCTTTTGATACTAGCTTACCTTTTAAATACATTCAATAGAGTGACTATTTTAACTAGGCACAATAATTGAACTTAATTGCATTGTCTTATAGGTGGAAAAGGCATGGGGGGCTGGGAAGGTGGAATCCGCGTCCCAGGAATTGTCCGATGGCCTGGAAAGGTACCAGCTGGACGGTTGATTAAGGAACCTACAAGTTTAATGGATATTTTACCAACTGTCGCATCAGTGTCAGGAGGAAGTCTCCCTCAGGACAGGTGATGTCATATAAACTGTTAACAAGAGCTTATTTTCACCCTTCTTCCTTCTCAGAAGATTCAGAACAAGGAGACTGACTCTATCCTGGCAGACCCACTTTTTCCCTAGTATCTACACAGTTTTACCTTCCTATATGACTGTGTCTATTCAGCATTTTTCAGAAGAGATCAGTCTTTTCTTTTTTTCTATTGAGGTAAAATATACATATGTAATTTACCATCTTTACCATTTTTCAGTATACAGTTCAGTGGTAATAAACATACTTATTTTCTTTTTTTCCCCTTCATTTTCCTCTCATCTCTCCCCTCTGGTCATCACTATTCTACTTTCTATCTTCCTAAGATTCACTATTATTTATTTTTAGCTCCCACACTGAGTAAGAAGATGTGATGTTTGCCTTTCCCTGGGCTTGGCTTATTTCACTTAACATAATGGCCACCAGTTCCATTCATGTTGCTGCAAATGACAGGAATTCCTTCTTTTTTAGGGGTGAATAGTATTCCCTTGTGCATATATAACACTTTTTAAAAAGTTAATTTGTCTGCCGATAGGTGGTTAGGTTGATTCTATAGCTTGGCTATTGTGAAGAGTGCTGCGATAAACATGGAAATGCAGCTATTCCTTTGATCTGTTGATTTCTTTTCTTTTGGGTGTATACCAAGTAGTTGGATTTCTGGATCACATGGTAGCTCTATTTTTGGTTTTCTGAGGAACACCTCACCACGCAAAACAGATAAAGCAAATTACAACCGAAAATAGAGATGGACAGATTTATAACCAGAGGTCCTGAACAAGTATCAGAGACCAGTCTTAGATACTAATCTAATGCGGACCATCTTAGATACTTTAACATTTTCAATTGAGAGAAAGATGGAGACAGGAAGCTTTGGAGATGAAGACATGGTAGGTAAAACTCACTCATCTCTATAAGAAAGGGAAAAATAATCCTAGTCTCTGGTATGAAAGATCTGGAAGACTGAGAAGAAGGTAAGATGTTTCAGGATGCTTTGAACTCTATCATGAATACTTTGAATTTCTTCAAAAGGAGATCATTCATACTACATTGCTCCATTCCCCGGCAGCAACCAGCCTAGGTAGGTTTGCTGCTGATTGATTGACAGTTCATTGATCACAGCTCTGCAAGGGAATCCAGATGGGTTAGAACCGCAGCTATGTCTCTCCTCCAAGCCCACAGAGTTCTTGTAATATTTCTTTCTTCACGTAACAAAGCTAATCTATTTCTGAAGAAATAGGTTCTGTTGGCACTAATACAGAAAAGAAAAATATTTTAGAAGTCATGGTTAACTTACTAAAAAACAAACTATCAAGAACTAATCAAGACACATCCCCAAGTTTGCCTTTCTAATATTTAAAAATTTATGTTTGATGCTAGCAGATATCTGTATCAACACACTAAGGCTGGAATTTATTTTATAATTTTCGGGACTGAACTTTAGATGAAGACATTTTTATTTTCTGCCTGGAAAGAAGTTAGTCATTGATGATGCTAACACAGGAAAGAAAAAATATTTTATTATTTTTATTTATTTTATTTTTGAGACAGAGTTTCGTTCTGTTGCCCAGGCTGGAGTGCAGTGGCACGATCTCAGCTCACTGCAACCTCTGCCTCCCGGGTTCAAGTAATTCTCCTGCCTCAGCCTCTCCAGTAGCTGGGACTACAGGCACCGGCCACCACGCCTGGGTAATTTTTGTATGTCTTGTAGAGATGGGTTTTCGCCATGTTGGCCAGGCTGGTCTTGAACTCCTGACCTCAAGTGATCCTCCCTCCTCAACCGCCCAAAGTGTTGGGATTTACAGGTATGAGCCATCATGTCCAGCCCAGAAAAAATATTTTAAAAACCACTGTGAAGTTATTGCAAAAAGAACCTATCAAAAAACTATGGAGAAGCCCAGCTTTCCTGTTCTACCATTTAGAAATAGTTGTTTTAAGAAGTCTGTCGTTCCACATAGCCCAACAGCCTGTTAGGGAGACGGCAAATGTCCAGGCACAATATTGTTACGTTGCATGAGGGTGGAAGGCAACTGCTGCCAAGTTCCAGCCGTTGTCCTCACGTTAAAAAGAAGAACGAGTTGATTGGAGTCACTCATCACTCCAGTGCATTCGGCGCCATGAGATTACATGCTCATTTGGTCAGGGGTTTAGGGTTATGAGTTTGGTGTCCTTGATAAGATGTATAGTACAGCTGTCCTTTCCTGCCTGCAACCATGACTCCACTAGCCATAGGCTAAGTCCTCAGAGGACGCACCATCTTTGTAGTTAAACGGGAAGTGGAAGAATATCGCGGAGATGACTAAGGCACTGTGGTGGGAGACCTAACCTCAGCTTCACGTACAGGTTGGCGTGCCGGGTACTACTCATCAGGTTGACCTTTTGGTTATTCCTATGCTTGGTTCTCCCAAGCCTCTTTCTTTGAATTCATGACTTCTTTGGCATGTGCATTGACCAGTTAAATATGTCCTTGCTAATAGAGAATAGCTGTACTACGTAGAAGGGAACAAACAGCAAATTCACAGTATCAGGCTCACTGTCTATGACACCAGCATCATGAGGGCCTGTGGATACCTCTCTCCTGTCTGCTTCAATCCCCAACACAATGAAATCAACAAGAAGAACTCAAAAGCGGCTCTCACCTGTACAGAAATGAAGGCTGCTAATACTGTAAAAGCCAAATAGTTATTTATTTTTAGAATTAACACAATTTGTTTCACCACCTCATCACACAAAACAGATAAAGCAAATTACAACCAAAAATAGAGATGGACAGATTTATAACCAGAGATCCTGAACAAGAGTGTAGAATAGACAAAAAAGAAAAGTAAAGATAAAACAGAGGACACCATTAATGTGTAGAAACACGGGAATCTGAGGATGCAATGGTTTATCAAAGTGTTGGGAAAAAATGACTTATCAGGTATGTGGTTTACCAATACAGCTGTCCCTTGGTATCCATGGGGGGTTGGTCTCAAGACCTCACGTGGATACCAAAATACCCAGATGCTCCCGTCCCTGATGTAAAATACTGTAGTATTTGCATATTACCTACACACATCCTCTTGTATATATTAAATCATCTCTTGATTACTCATAATACCTAATACAATGTATGTAAATGCCACATAAAATAGTTGTTAATATTGTATCCTTTAGGGAATAATGACGAGAAAAAGTCTGTACATATTCAGTACAGACAAGACCGTCCCTAAAAGGACCATAAGCCTAAATGTAAACCCAAAATTATAACACTTCTAAATAAAACATAGGAGAAAATCATTGTAATATTCAGATAAGAAAATAATTTTTTTAAGATTTATCAAAAAAGTCACAAGCTATAAAAGAAAAAAGTGATAGATTAGTCATTATCAAAATTTAAAATTTCTGCTTTTCAAATGTCAATATCAAGTAAATAAACATGTGACCTCAGTCCATTAGTGGAGAAAAAAAGAAAAGAAAGAAAAAATTAAAATATTAAATATGAACTTAAAAGAAAGTTTAAAAGAAAAGAAAAAGACAAGCCGTGGAGTAGAAGCAAATAGTCATCCCTCTGAACTCAGAGGTTCTGCATCTGCGAATTCAATCAACTGCAGATCAAAAGTATTTCATAGGATTTTCTAGAATAAAGAATATAGAATAGCCTAAAATTTTTTGAAGAAGAAAATCATTTGAAGACTCACTACATAATTCCAAAATTTACTATAAAGCTAGAGTAATCAAGTTTAAAAGAGTAATCAGGATGGTGTTCTAATGCTCTAAACTTTTTAAAATTGATATTTAATATTTTAATTTTTTTCTTTTCTTCTTTTTCCCCACTAATGGAGTGAGGTCACATGTTTATTTTCTTGACATTGCCATTTGAAAAGCAGAAGTTTTACATTTTGATAATGGCTAATTTATCTTTTTTTCTTTTATAACTTGTGATTTTTGTGATAAAACTTAAAAAAAATTTTCTTATCAAAAGATCACAGTGATTTTCTCCTATGTTTTCACTTAGAAGTTTTATAGTTTTGGGTTTACATTTAGGCTTATGGTCCACATTGAGTTAATTTTTTAATGTGGCTTGAGGTATAGGCTGAGATTTATTTTCCTTGCATTTGGATATCCAATTTGTCTACTGTCATTTATTGAAAGACAGTCCTATCTCTACTGAATTATTTTGAGCATTTGTTGAAAAGCAGTATTCGTGTTGGTCAATTCCTGGACTCTCCTATTTCATTGATCCATTGAAACCCTTATTTCAACACTACGCTGTCTCAATTAGTCTAGCTTTATAGTAAATCTGGGAGTTATGTAGTGAGTCTTCAAACTATTGTCTTCTTCAAAAAATTTTAAACCATTCTAGGATCTTTATTTTCCCATGTAAATTTTGGAATAAGTTTCTTCCTTTCAACATAAACCTTTCTGAAATTGTGATTGAGATTGCTTTAAATCTATAGATCAATTTGCAGAAAATTGATGTCTTAAAAAACTTTGAATTTTCCAATCAATAAATATAGTTCATTTCTCCATTTATTTCTCTTATTTGGTGCTTTGTGGCTTTTCTCATACAAATTTTTCACATAAAAATGCTGTCCCTAAATACTTCATGCTTTCTCATGTTATAGTACATGATACTTTAAAAAGCTATTCCCAGCTATTCATTGTAAATATATAGACATTTTTAAAAGTTGTTATTGTATTGTGTGATCTTGCTAGTCTTACTCATTATTTCCGGCAGTTTTTTCAGTGATAATTAACATAGGAAATCATTGTATCTGATAGTAAATATAGTTTTATTTCTTTTAAGATCCTTTTTAGGCATGGCACGGTGGCTCACACCTGTATTCCCAGCACTTTGGGAGGCCAAGGCAGATGGGTCACCTGAGGTCAGGAGTTCGAGACCAGCCTGACCAACATGGTGAAACCCCGTCTCTACTGAAAATACAAAATTAGCCAGGCATGGTGGCACACGCCTGTAATCGCAGCTACTCAGGAGGCTGAGGCAGGAGAATTGCTTGAACCTGGGAGATGGAGGTTGCATTGAGCCGAGATCGTGCCATTGCACTCCAGCCTGGGCAACAAGAGCAAAACTCTGTCTCCAAGAAAGAAAAAAAAATCCTGGCTGGGCGCGGTGGCTCACGCTTATAATCCCAGCACTTTGGGAGACCGAGGTGGGTGGATCCCCTGAGGTTGGGAGTTCAAGACCAGCCTGACTGACATGGAGAAACCCCATCTCTACTAAAAATACAAAATTAGCTGGGTGTGGCGGCACATGCTTGTAATCCCAGCTACTCGGAAGGCTGAGACAGGAGAATCCCTTGAACCCGGGAAGCAGAGGTTGCGGTGAGCAGAGATCACACCACTGCCCCCAGCCTGGGAAACAAGAGTGAAACTCCATCTCAAAAAAAATAAAAGAGAAAAATCCTTATCTGGGATGTATTATTATGTGTCCCATTACAAAGCAGGTTTTATTATTATTGCTTTCTAATACAAGGCATAAGATATATTTTATAATATAAATTTTTAAAATTCATTTTAGTTTAGATTCAGGGTCCCATGTGCAGGTTTGTTATTTGGATATATTGTGTGATGCTGAGGTTTCTATTAAATTCATCAGCCAAGCAGTGAACACAGTACCCAACGGGTACTTTTTCAACCCTTCCCTCCTCCCTCCCTCCTGCTTTTTGGAGCCCCCCGGTGTCTAATGTTCCCATGTTCATGTTCATGTGTACCCAGTGTTTAGCTCCCATTTGTAAGTGAGAACATGGTGATTGGTTTTCTGTTTGTGCGTTCATTTACTCCATTTCTCATATAAAATTAGAAGTATATGACTTTTTAGTGACTACATAAAATTTTTTCAAAGGGTAGCAATATAATTGCAAATGAAGTTCAGATTTATGAAATTGCCATAAATTGCTGAGCTGTGGAGAGCTCTGTGTCGCAACCAAGGCTGTCTGATCTTTTCGCCTTTGGGGCATGCATTGTCACATTCCTCGGCCTCATCATTTCAGGATCAGAACTTAGCTTTCTTCTCTTGTCCACTGGAGTGTAATCTCCCAGAGAGCATGCATGAGTTTTCCTAAAGACTCAGTACGCTGTCCTCTGGACCTGAGGCATGACGCAGTCTTCACCAAGTACCCTTCAGGTAGCTTGGGACCCAACGTCCCTTCTCCCCATTTTCCTTATCTGCACTGTCTGTGTCTCTGCAGGGTCATTGACGGCCGAGACCTCATGCCCTTGCTGCAGGGCAACGTCAGGCACTCGGAGCATGAATTTCTTTTCCACTACTGTGGCTCCTACCTGCACGCCGTGCGGTGGATCCCCAAGGACGACAGTGAGTGCTCAACCCGTTGCTTCCTGTTCCCTGCCAGGAGCAGGGTCACTCAGGTGTATCCTGAATGCATTCTTCCTTTCCTCTCTAGACCGGTCCTTTCATTCCAGGGCTCACTGAACACATGTTTTTGGAGAAGTTTCTCAGAATTGCTCTTCTGCAGAAAGGCAGGCGGGGGTAATGGAGATGCTAATTGGCTTCACTTAATTATCTCAGCAGTCGCACATACATTAAAACATCACATTGTGCATGGAAAATCTATGCAATTTTTACTTATCGATTACACTTTAATAAAGAAAACAGATGTATGAACATAAGATTTGCCTATAAAGTCAGGGAGACACTTTTACGAAACATACATTTTTAGCCAGGTGTGGTGGATCACGCCTGTAATCCCAGAACTTTGGGAGGCCGAGGCGGGCAGATCACTTGAGGTCAGGAATTTGAGACCAGCCTGGCAAACATGGCAAAGCCCTGTCTCTACTAAGAAATACAAAAATTAGCCAGGCATGGTGGTGCACACCTGTAGTCCCAGCTACTTGGGAGGCTGAGGTGGTAGAATCACTTGAACCCAGGAGGCAGAGGTTGCAGTGAGCTGAGATCACACCATTGCACTCCAGTCTGGAAGACAGAGTGAGACTCCATCTCAAACAAAAACAAAACCAAAAAATATATATACATTTTTAGAAACAGGACTGATATCTGCTGGAAAATGTGTATATCATTTCACCAGGGAACTCTAATGTTCTCGTTTTGTTGTAAGGATTGCATAATATTTAGCATTGATGTGTGGGCAAAAAGAAGCCCAAGAACCAGCCTTGAGAAGATGGAAGAAGACAAGAGAAGCCAGCACCTTGGGTGCATGCCTCTGATGTGCTTTCTTTCTTTCTTTTTTTTTTTTTTTGGAGATAAAAAAATATGTATTGAATATCTTCTATGGGCAGGTTATTTTGTAGGCATAAGTGGTCATGGCTAAACTTTCATTTATAAAAATCAATTCTAGGCAGACTAAAGATAAAATGTAAGATTAAAAGTGTTAGAAGAAAATGAGTTTATGACCCAGAAATTGGAAGTTTTTTAAATTTTTAAAAAGTGACACACATATAATAATATGCACACATTGCACATGAAAATTGGGGGTATCTAGTGATATTTTGAGATAGGCAATGCATAGCGATCAGATTAGAATAATTGGCACATCCATCATCTCAAACATGCATAATTTCTTTGTGTTGGGAACATTGAATATCCTCCTTCTAGCTATTTGTAACTATGTAACATATTATTGTTAACTATAGTTATTCTACAGTGTTTAGAACAGGAGTCCCCAACTTTTTTGGCACCAGGGACCAGTTTTGTAAAAGATAATTTTTCTGCAGACTGGGGTGGGGGATGGTTTTGGGATGATTCAAATGCATGACATTTATTGTGCACTTTATTTCTATCATTATTACATTGTATTACATAATGAAATAATTCTACAACTCATCATCATGTAGAATCAGTGGGAGCCCTGAGCTTGCTTTCCTGCAACTAGATGGTCCCATCTGGGGGTGATGGGAGACAGTGACAGATCATCAGGCATTAGATTCTCATACGTAGCCTGCAACCCAGATCCCTCGCATGCGCAGTTCACAATAGGTCTCGTGCTCTTATGAGAATCTGATGCAGCCACTGATATCTGACAGGAGGAAGAGCTCAGGCAATAATGCCAACGATAGGGAATGGCTGTAAATACAGAGATAAAGCTTCGCTCTCTCCCCCAACCACTCACCTCCTGTGTGTGACCAGATTCTTAACAGGCCACGAACAGGTATCAGTTTGTGGCCTGGGGACTGGGGACCCCTGCTATAGAACACTAGGACTTCTTCCTTTGATCTGGCTGAAGTGCGCATCATTTGACGAGTCTCTCTTTTCTCCTCCAGGTGGGTCAGTTTGGAAGGCTCACTATGTGACCCCGGTATTCCAGCCACCAGCTTCTGGTGGCTGCTATGTCACCTCATTATGCAGATGTTTCGGAGAACAGGTTACCTACCACAACCCCCCTCTGCTCTTCGATCTCTCCAGGGACCCCTCAGAGTCCACACCCCTGACACCTGCCACAGAGCCCCTCCATGATTTTGTGATTAAAAAGGTGGCCAACGCCCTGAAGGAACACCAGGAAACCATCGTGCCTGTGACCTACCAACTCTCAGAACTGAATCAGGGCAGGACGTGGCTGAAGCCTTGCTGTGGGGTGTTCCCATTTTGTCTGTGTGACAAGGAAGAGGAACTCTCTCAGCCTCGGGGTCCTAACGAGAAGAGATAATTACAATCAGGCTACCAGAGGAAGCCTTTGGTCCTAACGAGAAGAGATAATTACAATCAGGCTACCAGAGGAAGCCTTTGGTCCTAACGAGAAGAGATAATTACAATCAGGCTACCAAAGGAAGCACTAACTTTGGTGCTTTCAAGTTGGCAAGGAGTGCATTTAATAGTCAATAAATTCATCTACCATTCCAGATTATTAAAGGCCCACTGGTTGTTCCACTTGCTGCTTTTTTTTGGATTCCTGTGGATAAATGTTGATTGAAATTTGTTTTATTTCCCGAAAGCTTATAATTTACTAATTCTCTTACAAAAAAATCCGCACGATGGCTGCTGATAATGTCACTGCAGAATTGCTACTTCTTCTGTTTTTCACCCAGTCTCCACCTTGCCTATCGCCAGCACCAACACTGGCCTTTGCAGTCTTCCTGACTTTCTTTGTTTTGTTCTTTCATTCCATTTGCTGTTTCCTTGAGGTCTTTTTCTTCTCACATGGGCTGTGTCTTGCAAGTCTATGTTTGGGTTCATTTTTCTTTGCATAATCTGAAGATTTGTAAATCGTGCCAAAACCAGTTGTCTTGCCACCACCAAAATGAATTCTGAATATGAATACAAAGAGGACATCCTGGCTGGGCACGGGGGCTCACTCCTATAATCCCAGCACTTTGGGAGGTTGGGGTGGGGGGATCACTTGAGGCCAGGAGTTTGAGACCAGCCTGTCCAACATCATGAAACCCTGTCTCTACTAAAAATACAAAAATTAGCCAGGCGTGGTGACACATGCCTGTAATCCCAGCTACTGGGGAGGCTGAGGCAGGAGAATTGCTTGAACCTGGGAGGCAGATGTTGTAGTGAGCCAAGATTGCGCCACTGCCCTCCAGCCTGGGCAACAGAGCAAGACTCCATTTCAAAAACAACCAAAAAACCAGGACATCCTGTGTGGTCTTGTCCATTTCGGCTAGTTTTTCCTGAATATCTGTCTTAGGTGCTGTTGCCTTCCTGGGGTGAAGGACATCAATGACCATTTGTTGCCTCTGAAGAAGTCAGTAGCTCATGACCTTCCTGTGTAGATAGTTACTATGTCATCCATGTTGACAGCTGAGGGCACTGGCACCATCATAACTCACTGAAGACTCCACAGCAATCCTCCCAGTTCAGCCTCTGGAGTAGGTGGCACTGCAGACACACACCACCACACCCGGCTCTTTTTATTCTTTTGTAGAGAATGGGTCTTGCTATGTTGCCCAGGCCCATCTCAAACTCCTGTCCCCAAGTGATCCTCCTGCCTCAGCCTCCCAAAGTGCTGGAATTATAGGCATGAGCCACTGCATCAAGCCTAATTTCCATTTTCTAAACGTGTCTTTCCGTGCCAGAAAACAAGCACCTACAGACACTTGTGCCATCTGCTCAGTTGCTTTGCTCTAAATATAAGGCCCTGTGTCATCAGGAGGCAACATACGAGGCATTTAAACAGTGCATTAAGAGGATCAAGTCTAAACGTGGCCACTAACCAACCAAAAGGGTTTATGTTTGTCAACAACAGATAGAAATTGAATCAAGAGTGGTGCAATAATTCAGCAAAACGTGTGTGAACCCAGAAAGTCTGAGACAAGTCTCAGATAACTTAGAAAGTTTATTTTGCCAAGGTTGAGGACGTGCCTGTGACACAGCCTCCGGAAGTCCTGACAACATGTGCCCAAGGTGGTTGGGGCACAGCTTCATTTTGTACACTTTAGGGAGACATGAGACATCAATCAACATATGTAAGAAGTACACTGGTTCGCTTTGGAAAGGCGGGACCACTTGAAGTAAGGGCTGGAAGACTTGAAGTGGGAGGGGGCTTTCAGGTCACAGACGGTGAGACACAAACAGTTGCATTCTTTTGACTTTCTGCTTAGCCTTTCCAAAAGAGGCGATCAGATATACATCTATCTCAGTGAGCAGAAGGGTGACTTTGAATAGAATGGGAGGCAGGTTTGCCCTGAGCAGTTTCCAGCTTGAGTTTTCCTGAGTCATTTTGGGGGCCCAGGATATTTTTTTTTCACACATGCTAGCACTGAGTGACATAGCAATTGGTCTCCTGGCAGTCTGGAAATTTCAGCAACAGCTGATAAGACAGCGTGGTGAGCAGCCAGGTTCTAGAAAGCAAAGAGAAGTAGTCATCAACAACCTCGGAGCAACACTGCTTTGATCCCCCCAGAATGTGCCAGAGCTTTGATGAAGTCTCTTATTTCCTTCTTAATTCAGCCTCATGATTTAGGTATAAACACTTGTGTGAGATTGCCCAGAGCTGCCATAAAAATCACCATAAACTTGGTGGTTTAAGAAAACAGACATTCATTCTTCCACAATTCTGGAGGCTAGAAGTTCAAAAATCAAGGTGCTTCCTCGGAGGCCCTGGGTAGAATCCGTCCTTGCCAATCCTTGAAATTCCTTGGCTTGTGGACATATCACTCCAATCTCTGCCTTTGTCATTACATGAATGTCTACGCTCTGTGTCTTTAAATCTCTCTCTCCTTATAGAGAGAGATTATAGTCATATGGAATTTAGAACCCACCTTCATCTAGTATGACCTCATTTTCTCTTGATGGCATCTTTAAAGACCCTATTTCCAAATAAAGTCTCATGTGCAGGTACCAGGATTTAGGACTTTAATGTAACCTTCGAGGAGGTCATAATTTAACCCTTTGCACCCTTATATACCAAGAAGAGTACCTGGGACTTGGAAATGCTCTCTAATTTGCTCAGGAGAACACAGCTTAGGTGTTACTGGGCTGAGACTGGCACCCTAGCCATGCCAATCCCAAATCTCCATGTACATCAACCCTATGGTGTTGAAGTAGGAGGCGGGACTTGACTCCAGAGGTGGGGGTTGGACACCAGACCAGATTGAGGGCTAGCTAAAACAGGGCAGACCAAAGCAGCTTTCAGTCAGACACGCCCATCAGTGTGCCATGTCAATTTACCATTGCCATGGCAACACCCAGGAGTTACCACCTCTTTCCATGGCAATGACCCAATAACTCAACGATTACTACCCTTTCCCTAGAAATTTCTGCATAACCCGCACCTTAATCTGCATGCAATTAAAAATGGGTATATATTTTGGGAGGCCGAGGCGGGCAGATCATTTGAGGTCAGGAGTTTGAGACCAGCCTGACCAATATGGTGAAACCCTGTCTCTACTAAAAATACAAAAAAAATTAGCTGGGTGTGGTGGAGCATGCTTGTAGTCTCAGCTACTCAGGAGGCTGAGGCAGGAGAATTGCTTGAACCCGGGAGGCAGAGGTTGCAGTGAGCCAAGATCGTGCCACTGTGCTCCAGCCTGGGAGACAGAGTGAGGCACGGTCTCCAACAAGGAAAAAATACAAATCAAAATAAATGGGTATAAATATGACTTCAAAAAAAATATGCCCTGAGCTGCTACTCTCTGCCTGCAGGGTAGCCCTGTTCTGCAAGAGCAGTCACGGAGCTATAACACTGTCACTTCAATAAAGCAGTTTTCTTCTACCTCTGGTTTGCCCCTAAATTCTTTCCCGAGCTAAGCCAAGAACACTTGCGGGCTAAGCCCCACTTTGAGACTCACTTGTCCTCCAGGAGTGTCTCTCAAAGGTGCAACCCCAGGAGTAATATAATCATGTGTGTTCGTCAATTTGCAATTGCAAAAATGTGGAACAAGCCCAAATGCCCATCAGTCAATGAGTGGATACAGAAATTATGGTATATATATGTACAATGGAATATTACTCAGCCATGAAAATGAATGAATTAATGGCATTTGCAGCAACCTGGATGGGTTTGGAGACTAAGCGAAGTCACTCAGAAACGGAAAACCAAACATCGTATGTTCTCACTCATAAGTGGGAGCTAAGCTATGAGGATGCAAAGGCCTGAGAGTGACACAGTGGACTCTGGGGACTCTGGGGGAAAGGGTGGGAAGGGGGTAAGGGATAAAAGACTACAAATTGAGTGCAGTGTATACTGCTCAGTGATGGGTGCACCAAAATCTCACATATCACCACTGAAGAACTTACTCATGTAACCAAACACCACCTGTTCCCCCAAAACCTATGGAAATAAAAAAAAAATTAGAAAATTATGTGTGTTTGACTTATTTCAATGGACCGATACTGTTGCCTTGTCTTTACTAAGGAGTAATATGAATGTGTCAAGTGAAATACAAATAACTGTCTTAATATTAACTATTAAACAAGGATATCTTTTTCCTAAGTGATTTGGGGCAACCATATTAGACCTTATTTGTCCACAAAAGAATTTCTTACAAAGGCTGAGCATTTTTCTGCCACTCTTTGTTCTAAGATCTCTAAGACATCTTCGTTTTTTCATCACTCTTAGGAGGAGGTTCATTTTGAATTTAGAATACCCTAGAACAGAATCTTAGGATTTTAGCCTGAGAAATAACTTCTGAAATCATTTTCTCAAATGCTCTTATATTTGCAGATGAAGAACACAGAGTGTGAAGACACGAAGAGGCTTTGATGAGTCTGCACTGTAAAGGGAGCAGGACCATGAGGTCTGAACCCAAGGTTGTCAACCCCAAATGCAAGGTCCTTCTCCCTCCCTGGCTCCGGTCCTTCCATTTTCTTTAACCACATGGCAAGGAGAAGGTAGTAGATAAAAGCAAGCTATGTACAACCAAGGGAACACGTTCTTTTCCACACAGTGGTGTTCAGAGGTGGAAAGAATGTTCTCTAGGGTTTGACACAATGGGGTGAATGGGAATTGTTCTTCTTGCCAGCTAAATATCTTTGGACATATTCCCTAATCTATCTGTACTTCAATTGTTCCCTCTGTGAAATGCAATTAAAAAGTATATTACCAGACTTACAAAGATTCATGGAGATAATATCTGTAAAAGACTTTGCACATAGCCCATAGGCCCATAGGTAGCTCTTAATAAGTATTATATTTCCTTTTCTAGTGGTTATTTTGAAAATACCTTAAGATTAAAATTGAAAGAATGTCATCTATCAAAATGATACAAACCTTTGCCATTGGTCTAAACACTCCAAACTCAATGCTTAATTAACCTATCATGACCCATTGCATCGAGAAAATACCTTCACCTGCCTTGTCCATCCGAGGTGGTCAATATTTTCCATATGCCCCTTAAGCCCTTAATTAACCTTTTTCCCTAAATAGAAAGATAAATTATACAATTCAGTCTGCAAATATAGTTACTTAAGGGATGTCTATTATTTCCTCATTCTGAATCATCCTTTAAATAATTTATATTCTTTCCTTCGCTTGGAGGAATACAAGCCTGATTGAGCACTGCGTGTTTTTAATCATGACACGAATTTAAACACTAGGTGGCGTGCTAACCTAGCTGCCGCACAGCTAGCTCCAAACTCCTAAGATGATAAATGTGTGCGTTTATTTCATTTTTGTAAAGATAGCATACATTTTCACTTTATTCTCAGGAGAGGAATTTGAAAAGGAAAGACACCTTTTTCAACCCATATTGTTTGATTACATCCAGAAATTCACCTCCACCTACTTTATCCATCTGAGGTGGTCAGTATTTTACATAAGCTCCTCAAACCCTTAGTAGCTTTGAAGGAATGGAATGCATTGCCTAAAGTTTCAGACAGGAATAACAGAAAGCAAAAATTAGAGAAAGAAAGACAGACAGAAGGGTAGCGGGGGAGAGAGACAGAAGTATCAAAGTGCATCATTTATCATCTGGATTTTTCTAAGCACATATATTTTAATTACAACTAGCATGTGTGATCCGTGCTACTCATTCATCCCCCAGAGGGTGAACATAAATGGAGAACCTAGAATAATCCAGGCACTGGTCTAAAGTTGGAGAAAAGATACGTAGTTTCTTCTGTCTCAAGACCGTGTTCGGAGGATGAGTAAAGCAACGTGAATTAGAGTTGAGATGGGCCAACAATAAATAATCTCAAAAGGCTTGGCTGAAAGCAGCACCCGTACCTCAGATCTTGGATATAATTTAGCTAAGGAAGCAGTGTATTTAGAAACCTACTTGCAATGATTTTTTCAAATCCAAATCTTTTATGAAATTTGACTTGGGTGGTACAGGGATTCAAGAGCAAATCCCAAATTGGATGGACCCACAAATGGTAAAGACTCCTAGGGTTAGGGTTATAGGGTTTTCCTTACTCAAATCTGCAAATGGCCTCAGAAGCCCTGCCTCTGGCTGGAGCGGGTTTCCTTAGCAGTGTTGTAAAAAAAAGCGGGAGATACAGGAAGTACACATTGCATGGAAGCACAGTTTGTATGGGTGGATACCTTGGGGTGATGTTATGGGGCGATGATCAGTTGCCCGGCCACCTCTTGGTGAGGGTAATTGAGCAATGGACATTTTCCAGCTGCGGATGGCAGGATGACAGTCAGATTCTGCAGAATAGAAAGCTTGGATTCTGGTTCAGAAAAATCCTGCCTCTTCAAGTATGCCTTGTTTGATTTTCCATTGCATTTAGATGACATGCAAGTGAAACCCCCACTTGGAAAATGCCAAATATCCACCCACATCTCCAGCCTGTATCCATTCTTTAAACAGTAAAGACTTCCTTCCTTCTTTTTTTTTTTTTTTTTTTTCTGAGACAGGGTCTTGCTCTGTCACCCGGGCTGCAGTGCAGTGCTGCAATCATCATTCACTGCAGCCTCGACCTCCCAGGCTCAAGTGTCGTCCTGCGTCAGCCTCCCAAGCAGTTGGGACCACAGGTACGAGCCACCACTCCCTCCTAATTTTTGTATACTTTGTAGAGATGGGGTCTCACTACGTTGCCCAGGCTAGTCTCAAATTCCTGGGCTCAAGCCATCCGCCCATCTTGGCCTCCCAAAGTGCTGGAATTACAGGCATGAGCCACCATGCCCAGCCTATTTTTGTTTCTTCTAAGCAGAATTTTGATCAGCAATCCAGATTCCCTAACTTTAACCCCAAGAGCCGAATTTAGGTCCTTGCCAGAGAAATGCTCTCAATGGTATAGACTTAGGAAATATGCATATTTAAGAGGAAACTTTTGAAGAAACCCACTGTTGCTATCAGTATGAGTAATAATGACTTAAGCAACCTCAGTTCTTGGCATCATTCCTTTGTGGATAGAACCAGATATATAGTTTGCAAGGCCGAATGCAAAATGAAAACGCTCAGCTCTTGGGGAAACAGGTAAAAGTAAAAATAAAATGGTTATGTCTGTTAAAGCAAACTAAATATGGCCCGAGAAATACTCCGTACTTCTGTATTTGAGTCCTTGTGGATGAAGGGTATCCTAGCTTAATAGGCAAACAAAATTGAAAACCTAAGTTAATAGCATGCATCTGTAACAATAGCTGAGTGTTGGCCAATCCCAGCGGCCATACTTCAACCACTCATAGACTGCTGAGTGTTCAAACTGCGTTCAAATCAGGCAAACGCCGAGCAGTAATCCATTTCACTGTTTCCGTACCGCACTTCCGATTCCTGTACCTCTCTTTACCTTTTTTTTTTTTGAGACGGAGTCTCACTCTGTCGCCAGGCTGGAGGGCAGTGGTGCGATCTCGGCTCACCGCAAGCTCGGCCTCCCGGGTTCAAGCCATTCTCCTGCCTCAGCCTCCCGAGTAGCTGGGACTACAGTCCCCCGCCATCACGCCCGGGTAATTTTTTTTTTTTTTTTTTTTTTGTATTTTTAGTAGAGACGGGGTTTCACTGTGTTAGCCAGGATGGTCTCGATCTCCTGACCTCGTGATCCGCCTGCCTCGGCCTCCCAAAGTGCTGGGATTACAGGCGTGAGCCACCGCGCCCGGCCCACTTTACTTTTTTTGTCTATAAATTTGTTCCAACCATGAGGCACCCCTGCAGTCTGTCTGAATCTGCTGTGATTCTGGAGGCTGCCTGATTCAATCAAATCTTTTCTTTGCTCAATTAAACTCCATCAAATTTCACTTGTCTGAAGTTTTCTTTTAACAGCTCCTTGTTCCAAAATGTTTAAGAATTTCGATAGGGTGCCAGCAGAACAGAAGGAAAAACAACAACAACAATAACAACTTTTTCCTCTGTCCTCCTCAGTTCTCCAGCTACTGCTCTGGAAATTAAACTGTCAAAAGAACAAAAGAAAAGCAGAATTTATTAAGACATGCAGTGCATATACACATGTGGTGAAACTCAGTGATGAATAACTCAAAAACATGGTTAGAACTTGGGGCGCATACAACAAATCAGCCAAGAACAATACATTTGTCAAGAAGGAAAAAGGCAAAGGAAAAAGGCCTTTTAAGCTCCTAGGAGCTGCAAACTTTGAGAAGACAAATACAGGAGGAAACAAATGGAAGATAAAGGCAAATTGAGTAAGGTTTGTTATGTAGATTCCTCTAGGCCTGTGTCTCTGGTAATTAACAGTCTAAGCCTACTTTCAGGCTAATAGGAGAGTGCAGAGAGTTTTTTTTTTTTTTTTCCACTCCCTTAGCTGACTTGCTTTTATTGTTTGAGTTAAAAAAGAACGAGATCATGTCCTTTGCAGGAACACAGTTGGAGCTGGAGGCCATTATCCTTAGCAAACTAGCACAGGACCAGAAAACCAAATACCGCATGTTCTCACTTATACATAGGAGCTGAATGATGAGAACACACGGACACAAAGAGGGGAACAACACACACTGGGGCCTTTCGGAAGGTGGAGCGTGGGAGGAGGGAGAGGATCAGGAAAAATAACTAATGGATATGTGAACCCAGAAAGTCTGAGACAGGTCTCAGTTAACTTAGACAGTTTCTTTTGCCAAGGTTGAGGACGTGCCGTGACACAGCCTCAGGAAGTCCTGACGACATGTGCCCAAGGTGGTTGGGGCACAGCTTCGTTTTATACATTCAGGGAGACATGAGACATCAATCGATATATGTAAGAAGCACATTGATTCGGTCTAGAAAGGCTGGACAGCTTGAAGCAAAGGCAGGAAGACTGGAAGCAGGGAGGGGGTTTCCCGGGCACAGATAGGTGAGACACAAACAGTTGCATTGTTTTGAGTTTCTGATGAGCCTTTCCAAAGGAGGCGATCAGATACGCATCTCTCAGTGAGCAGAGGGGGGACTTTGACTAGAATGGGAGGCAGAGGCCCTAAGCAATTCCCAGCTGGACTTTTCCCTTTAGCTTAGTGACTTGGAGACCTCAAGATATATTATCCTTTCACAGGTTCTAAGCTTAATGCCTGGGTGATGAACTAATCTGTATAACAAACCCCCATGAGAGGTTTATTCTGTTTTCTTTTAGCAGCTCTTGCTTCTCATTTGTCTTCAGCTCAAAATAACCCTTATGCCAAAGGGCTATCTTTTGGGGTGACCTATCCTGCTCCCCCACAAGAGCCTTCAGCAAAGTTTACAGCTGTCTTGCAGAAGACCAAGGAGAGGTTTGTTTTTTTATTATACTTTAAGTTCTAGGGTACATGTGCACAACGTGCAGGTTAGTTACGTATGTATACATGTGCCATGTTGGTGTGCTGCATCCATTAACTTGTCATTTACATTAGGTGTATCTCCCAATGCTATCCCTCCCCACTCCCCCCACTCCACAACAGTCCCCGTTGTGTGATGTTCCCCTTCCTGTGTGCAAGTGTTCTCATTGTTCAATTCCCACCTATGAGTGAGAACATGTGGTGTTTGGTTTTTTGTCCTTGCGATAGTTTACTGAGAATGATGATTTCCATGTTCATCCATGCCCCTACAAAGGACATGAACTCATCATTTTTTATGGCTGCATAGTATTCCATGGTGTATATGTGCCACATTTTCTTAATCCAGTCTATCACTGTTGGACATTTGGGTTGGTTCCAAGTCTTTGCTATTGTGAATACTGCCGCAATAAACATACGTGTGCATGTGTCTTTATAGCAGCATGATTTATAGTCTTTTGGGTAGGTACCCAGTAATGGGATGGCTGGATCAAATGGTATTTCCAGTTCTAGATCCCTGAGGAATTGCCACACTGACTTCCACAATGGTTGAACTAGTTTACAGTCCCACCAACAGTGTAAAAGTGCTCCTATTTCTCCACATCCTCTCCAGCACCTGTTGTTTCCTGACTTTTTAATGATTGCCATTCTAACTGGTGTGAGATGGTATCTCATTGTGGTTTTGATTTGCATTTCTCTGATGGCCAGTGATGGTGAGCATTTTTTCATGTGTCTTTTGGCTGCATAAATGTCTTCTTTTGAGAAGTGTCTGTTAATATCCTTCACCCACTCTTTGATGGGGTTGTTTTTTTCTTATAAATTTGTTTGAGTTCATTGTAGATTCTGGATATTAGCCCTTTGTCAGATGAGTAGGTTGCAAAAATTTTCTCCCATTTTGTAGGTTTCCTGTTCACTCTGATGGTAGTTTCTTTTGCTGTGCAGAAGCTCTTTAGTTTAGTTAGATCCCGTTTGTCAATTTTGGCTTTTGTTGCCATTGCTTTTGGTGTTTTAGACATGAAGTCCTTGCCCATGCCTATGTCCTGAATGGTAATGCCTAGGTTTTCTTCTAGGGTTTTTATGGTTTTAGGTCTAACGTTTAAGTCTTTAATCCATCGTGAATTAATTTTTGTATAAGGTGTAAGGAAGGGATCCAGTTTCAGCTTTCTACATGTGGCTAGCCAGTTTTCCCAGCACCATTTATTAAATAGGGAATCCTTTCCCCCTTGCTTGTTTTTTCAGGTTTGTCAAAGATCAGATAGTTGTAGATATGCAGCGTTATTTCTGAGGGCTCTGTTCTGTTCCATTGATCTATATCTCTGTTTTGGTACCAGTACCATGCTGTTTTGGTTACTGTAGCCTTGTAGTATAGTTTGAAGTCAGGTAGCGTGATGCCTCCAGCTTTGTTCTTTTGGCTTAGGATTGACTTGGCTATGCGGGCTCTTTTTTGGTTCCATATGAATTTTAAAGTAGTTTTTTCCAATTCTGTGAAGAAAGTCATTGGTAGCTTGATGGGGATGGCATTGAATCTATAAATTACCTTGGGCAGTATGGCCATTTTCACGATATTGATTCTTCCTACCCATGAGCATGGAAAAAGGAGAGTTTTATTGGTGATGTCAGTTTGCAAACTGGGTAGTGAGTGTCCCTGGCATAAACAGAAGGTGCTCTCTCTCTGAAGAGGGAAAAGAGAGATTGGATCTCATCCCTCATAGGGATCATATTATACAATAGAGTCATGCATATTCAGCAGATTTGGGGGAGAAGCTATGCATATTTATGAGGGGAGCTGAGTGCATGCCCAATGGGTAAACATATATGTAACATATGTCCCATGTTCACTTTGGGGCTATGTTTTAGCATTAAAATGAGGCGGGTGTGGTGGCTCATGCCTGTAATCCTAGCACTTTGGGAGGCCAAGGCAGGAGGATCACTTGAGCTCAGCCTGGGCAACAGGGTGAAACCACGTCTCTACAAAAAATAAAAATAAAAGAGCCAAGCATGGTGACACACACCTGTGGTCCCAACTATTTGGGAGGCTAAGTTGGGAGAATCGGTTGAGCCCAGGAGATTGAGGCTGCAGTAAGCCATGACTGCACCACTGCACTCCAGCCTGGGTGATAAAGTGGGACTGTGTATCCAAAAAAAAAAAAAAAAAAGAGATGGGATTTGGCTCTTCATATGAAGAGGTGAACTATAGGACACAAAGACAGTTTGTGTGAAGCCTCTATGAGCTGGTGAAACTGGAGTAAGGTCTGCAGTTGCTTATCAGAAAAGAATGTGTGTATAGCTGCTCCTCTGTCTGAATAGTAGTCTGGGTTGTCAATACTTAGAAGGGGCTGGGCGCAGTGGATCATGCCTGCAATCCCAGCACTTTGGGAAGCAGATGCAGGCAAATTGCTTGTACTCAGGAGTTTGAGAACAGCCTGGGCAACATGGTGAAACTCCATCTCTACAAAAAATACACACACAAAAATTAGCTGAGCATGGTGGCATGAACCTGTGGTCCCAGCTACTCAGAAGGCTGAAGTGAGAGGACTGCTTGAGCCCAGGAGGTCAAGGCTGCAGTGAGCCATGATCATACCACTGCACTCCAGCTTGGGCTATACAGTGAGACCTTGTTTAAAAAAAAGTGTTAGAAGGTTCTGATAATTTGCCTGGGTAGCTTGTCTTCTTACGGAATTTAGCAAGAGTGTGGTTTTTCTTATAGCCGTAGGAATTTAGGAAGTTGCCACCCTAGCCTCTCTGTGAACTCAGCCTGTAGCAAACTTTTCTTTCCTTAACCTTAGGGTCTGTTTTAGTTGCTAAAGGGGCATTTATTTTGGTCTCTCTGATGACAGGGCCTTGTGCAACAGTGGAGGTCCTTCATCTTGAAGTTCACCCTGAACATGGGTAATATCACCCAGACAACACCTGGAGCCTTCACGGTAACTTAGGGCAAGTGTCACTGGTTTTCCAAAACCCAGCCGAAATTTCAGGTCTCACTAGACAGGCACGGCCCTCTTCTTAGACTGTTCATGTTTAAGGCAAGAGCTATATTTAAGCTGAGCGCCAAAAGATGCGTCGAATTCAGTTTAGCCTAAAGCTGCCCCCTGACATATTTTAAGGTTTGCCTAAAGGTTTCTCCGTACGCAGTGCACTGAAACCTAACTGGATGTGTAAACAGGCTGGAACCTACTTTTGTGCCAATCACAAAGTGTTGTCCGAAGGAAGTCAACTGTCCAAACCATGCTCAAATAAGGCCAATGGTCAGCTGGAAGGAATTTGGCTATTTCTGTACCTCACTTCTGTTTTCTGCACACCACTTTCCTTTTTCTGTCCACAGATCTTCTCTCAACATGAGACAGTGCTGGGGTCTCTCTGAACCTACTCTGGTTCCATGGGCTATCCAATTTGTGAATTGTTCTCTGCTCAGTTAAACTCTGTTACATTTATTTTACTTATATATTGTTATTTTTCTTTTTTTTTAGAGACAGGTTCTCACTCTGTCACCCAAACTGGGGTGCAGTGGCAGCATCATAGCTCACTGCAGCCTCCCACCTCAGCCTCCCAAATAGCTAAGAGTACAGATGTCCCCCACCTGCCTCAGCCACCCGAGTAGCTGGGACCATAGGTGTAAGCCTGTTTTTTCTTTTTTTCTTTTTTTTTGGCTTTAGCTGCTAGAGGAATCCTGGTGCCACTGGCAGATCTGATGGAAGAACCTATGCATTGCAAACCCTGGGTTGGAGATGCCACTGAGATACCTCAGGGGAAATGCCGAGGAAGGAGTGGAAGGCTGGATGACAGGAGACTGTTGGTCTGCATGTGAGACAGAGGTACTAGGGGATCCTGGTTTCAGCCACACTGGGTGGTTTTCTTTAAATTTACATCTCATACTAGTTCAAGTCATATCTGGCCTTCTGGGGACACAGTCCCAACATGTTTCTTTTGTTGTTGTTTTTTGTTTTACTCCTCTGATGCTACAAAGGCTCCAATGTATACTTCTTTTAAGGTGCCCTGGCTCATGCCTGTGGGCCGAGGTACTCAGGAGGCTGAGGCGGGAAGATGGCTTGAGCCCGGGAGTTCGAGGCTGCAGTGAACTATGAATGCACGACTGTACTCCAGCCTGGGTGACAGAGTGAGACCCTATCTCAAAAGAAAAGAAAAAAATAAACAAGATAGTGCATTTCAATGAAAGAACATTCTCTTAAAACGGAAAACACTTTCAATGGATGGGCAGGGTGGCTCATGCCTATAATCCTAGCACTTTGGGAGGCCGAGGCAGGAGGATTGCTTGAGCCCAAGAGTTAGAAACTAGCCTGGGCAACATGGCAAAACGCTGTCTCGAACTCCTGGCTTCAAGTGTTCTGCCCACCTCAGCCTCCCAAAGTGTTGGGATTACCTGTGTGAGGTACTGCGCCCGTCCAGATACCTTGTCTCTACAAAAAACACAAAAATCAGCTGGGCATGGTGGTAGTGCATGCTGTCCCAGCTACTCAAGAGGCTGAGGTGGGAGAATAGCTTGAGCCTGGGAGATGGAGATTGCAGTCAGTCGAGATTGTGCCACAGCACTCCAAGCTGGGTAACAGACTGAGACCCTGTCTGAAAAAAAAACCAAACAAACAAACAAATAAACAAAAAAACCCAAAACAGGCCGAGTGCGGTGGCTCACACCTGTAATCCCAGCACTTTGGGAGGCCGAGGCACGCGGATCACAAGGTCAGGAGTTTGAGACCAGCCTGGCCAACATGGTGAAACCCCATCTCTACTAAAAATACAAAAAATTAGCCAGGACTGGTGGCGCATGCCTGTAATACCAGCTACTTGGGAGGCTGAGGCAGGAGAATCGCTTGAACCTGGAATGTGGAGGTTGCAGTGAGCTGAGATCGCACCATTGCACTCCAGCCTGGGTGACAGAGAAAGACTCTGTCTTGAGAAAACAAACAAACAAAACAACAACAACAAGCCAACAAACAAAACAAACAAAAACAGAGTAAGCCAGGCTTGGTGGCTCAGCCTGTAATCCCAGCATGTTGGGAGGCAAAGGTGGGAGAATCACTTGAGCCCAGGAATTTGAGATCTGCCTGGACACCATAGTGAGACTCCATTTCTATTTATATTAAAAAATAAAAATTAAAAAAACAGAGTACCTCAGAGTCACATGTCATCAGTGTAGATACAATTATTACCCACAAGGGGAAGAAGTGTGTCCCCAGCAAAGTGAGAATTGATGATATCTCTTCAGATGTTTAATCTCATGAATCAACATCAGTTTTGTTGATTCAATGGTACAAATATAAAGTTCCATGAAGGAAAACAGTCCTAATGTTAGATAGGTCAGGAGGGTGACTATAGTTTACAGTAATCTATTACGTATTCAAAATTGCTGGAAGAAAAGAATTCAAATGGTTCTAGTACAAGGAAAAGACAAATATCTACGGTGATGAAGATCCCAAGTACTCATCTGATTTTTACAAATTATATGAATCTATTCAATTATTACATGTATCCCCAAACTATGTAGATCCATTATGCATCGATTAAAAAAAACAAAGAAAACTCCAAAAAACCCATGAGCTTTGAAGTAGATTTCAATATGTTTCATATTGAATATTTACATATTGAATATTCACATATCGGCATATTTACATATTGAATATTTACATATCGGCAAATTTACATATTACATATTCAAAAAGCATGTAATGAGTGGAGAATACCCCGAGGGAACATGCTAGCAATGTGGTTACCATATTTGTCTTTCTCTTATGTTTTAGTGGAGAGAGAAATAACAGTACTAGTTCCTACTTCATTAGTACCAGGAGGAGTGTTTGGCAGTAGAAATAAAGGAACGTTGGAGGAAATTCCCCAAGTTTGGAAAGGAAGGAAGGATTTCCCGAGAAAGTGATGTTTGAAGGAAAATCTGATGGGTGAGTAGGGTAAGGGGTGGTGATATGGAGCATTGGGTCCTTCCTGGTAGAGTTTAGCAAGGAATGGAGTAGGGAAACTAACCATGAGATCAGGTTGAACCAGTTCAACTCAATTGTTTAACCATTGTTTAAGCTGTTATACAGTTGCAACAGAACCAACATTGCATGTTGTGTAGCCTGGGCACAGGCAAAGGGAAAAAGCTTTGACCTCCAATCACACCGGAAACTGATGATGCTTCCCTATGGAACCAAAGACAGCTGGACATGACCAGAACCAGGATGCAGAAACCCATTCAGAAGCAAAAGGTCTACTCTCCCAGAAGACATTGTGCTGAAATCCACCATTCCATACCTTATTATAATAGCCAAGGTTAAAGCCCTTTGATTAAAACTTGCCGCACCAGCACTTCCACACACTTCTTTTTCTTTTCTTTTCTTTTCTTTCTTTTTTTTTTTTTTTTACACGGTCTTGCTCTTTTGCCCAGGCTGGAGTACAGTGGCGTGATCATGGTGCACTGCAGCCTTGACCTCCTGGGCTTAATTGATCCTCCCACATCCACCTCCTGGGTGGGTAGCTGGGACCACAGGCATGCACCATCACACCTGGCTAGTTTTTGTATTTTTTGTAGAAATATGGTTTCGCTATGTTGCCCAGACTGGTCTTGAACTCCTGTCCTCCAGCAATCCTCCTGCCTCGGCCTCCCAAAGTGCCATCATTATAGGCATGAGCCACTGTGCCCAGCCACATACTTCTTAACCCATAAACATTTGAGCTAACTCCCCAGATCAGGGAGACAGATTTGAGCCCTGCCTCCTGTCTCCTTGCCAGTTGACCTCACAATAAAGTCTTAAAAAGAAAGAAAAAAGAAAAAAAAAACCGGTACCCTACAGCACGGCGTGGTGGCTCACACTTGTAATCCAAGCACTTTGGAGGCTGAGGCAGGTGGATTGCTTCCGCTCGGGAGTTGGAGACCAGCATGGGAAACAGCAAAACCCAGTCTCTACCCAAAAATACAAAAATTAACTAGGCATGGTGATGTGTGCCTGTGGTCGCAGCTACTCGGGAGGCTGAGATGGGAGGATTACTTGAGCCTGGGAGGCAGAAGCTGCGCTGAGTCAAGATCATGCCACTGCACTCCATCCCGGGCAACAGAGTGAGACCCTGTCTTAAACAATAACAACAAAATCCCCAAAGCAATGCCCTAGTATTGGCTTATATACATGTCAAGCAGCAAGCCCATTGCTCAGTAACAAAATGGGTGACGCAACCCTGAAGAGCAGTAAGAACTGCAGTGTGGCTGGGAGACACAGAATGAGGTAAACGATGGCAAACATTGAGGACGGAGAGGTAGCAGGAAAGAAGCAACAAGTACAGATGATTCAGACCTCGTGGTCCGAGATGAGGAGCTTCTTCTTTATCCCAGGAACAGTGGAAAACCATGAAATGGGTCTACACAGAACACAGCATGGTCAGGTCTATAATCTCATCTTCTACTGTGTCCAGAGGGTTTTGGACTAGAGAAGAATAAGGCTGGGAATTGAGGTGGTACAAGTTAGCGGGGTGTTGCAATCAAGAAAGGAAGAGATGATGAAATCTTCCACCTGCCTCCTGACATTATGAGAGCTGGCACGATGTAGACTGGTCCAGGAGCTATTTAGGGTCAAGCCACAAGACAGGAAGATTAAATGATTCATGATTAAATGATATTCGCAGCCTCCAATAAATCAACTTCACTATTATTCATCCTTGTTTTCTTGTTCCAGACCACCATCTCTGAGAAAGAAGTAGGATTATTGTGAGAAGCCTTCTTTGATCTTTTGTTCTTTCCTTTTTTGGGGGGTGGGGACAAAGTCTGACTGTCACCCAGGCTGGAGTGCAGTGACATGATGTTGGTTCACTGCAACTTCCACCTCCCAGTTTCAAGCAATTCTCCTGCCTCAGCCTCCCGAGTACCTGGTATTGCAGATTTGCACCACCACGCCCAGGTAATTTTTGTATTTTTCATAGAGATGTGGTTTTGCCATGTTGGCCAGGCTGGCCTCAAACTTCTGGCTTCAAGTGATCCACCCACCTCAGCCTCCCAAAATGCTGAGATTACAGGTGTGAGCCATCACTCCTGGTTGCTCTATCCTTGAGGGGCTATAATGGAACCAACCAAGGAAAGAACATAGCAGCAAATGGCCACTCCTCACCTTGGTATTTCTGGGAATTGTATGAGGCTACTGTAGAAAAATGGTTTGATGAAATGAAGCCTGTGATCACCTAGTAAATTGTAGAGAAATGGCTTCCACATGTGAGGCTGTCCTTTCCCGAATACATGACCTTAAGGTGAAATGGATAAAACTTCTGGCTTGGAAAGGTAGTTAGTATAATTAGGACCATATTTATTTTTCAAGTACAGAGTTGAGGACCCCTGTCGTTTTCTGTAATGCAAGTCTAAGTGGGCTCGGAGGGACTGTGAACTCTGGTCCTGGAACTGATTTCATAACCTGGGGCACGTTCATGGAAATATACGGTAGGAAGGGAGCTTGGACAGGTCTCTACAGATCCCACTGCTGATTGGTTTTGATAGAAGAAATCACTTACGTGCCTCTGTAGCTGACTCCATTTTAATAAGACAGCGCAGCTTCCTCTATTCTCAGCTTTGAACATCTGTGGAGACAGAGAATAAGGATTCTCATGCCATCTTTTAATGATGCTTTTATAAAACTTTTGACTAGATCGCAGGGCTTGCCTCTACTTTTCTCAAGATGCATTAAGCATTCTTTCTTCCCATTTGCATTCACCAACCCCTTTACCTTCTCTGTGTCCTCTCCAACCAAATATTTTTTTAAAAATAGGCATCTACACTTGACCAAAAGTTGAATACATGTCTACCTGAGGATACTAAAAGAGTTCTATCTTGATTTTCATACCTCTGACCTATATGTTATTTTGTCTTGTTAATAATGGTAACTTCCAGGCCAGGCACAGTGGCTCATGCCTGTAATCTTAGCACTTTGGGAGGCCAAGGCAGGAGGATCACTTGAGGTAAGGAGTTCAAGACCAGCCTGGCCAACATGGGGAAACTCTGTCTCTACTAAAAATTCAAAAATTAGCCAGGCGTGGTGGCACACGCCTGTAATTCCAGCTACTTGGGAGGCTGAGGCACGAGAATGGCTTGAAACTGGGAGGCGGAGGTTGCAGTGAGCCGAGATCGTACCATTGTACTCCAGCTTGGGCGACAGAGTGAGAGTCTGTCTCAAAACACAAAAAAAACAAACAAAACAAAAAACTACATTGTAAAGATATTCCATGAATGGGGTCATACTATTAGTAAATGTTTGGATCAACATCTGTAGTCCTTTTAGGAAGTAATAAGAAGGTATAAGAGGAGAGGAAAGAGATCTTTCATTGCAATCTATGTGAGGCTTTGGGTGTGAGCTAGGTTTCTGGGGTTTTCTCAGAGAGAAACAGCAAGAGAGAGAGAGGCATGCTTATATTCCATGCTGCCGAGAGTGGCAAAGATATGACAGCATTGCTTCGGCAGTAGTGGTGACATTGAGAGGGAGATGGTCGTAGGAAATGAAGGAGAATTTTCCCAGTGTAGCACTTTTTTTTTTTTTTTTAAATAGAGAAGGGGTCTTGCTATGCTCTTCAGTCTGGTCTTGAACTTCCGGCCTCAAGTGATCCTCCCACATTGGCCTCTCAAAGTGGTGGGATTACAGGTATGAGTCACCACGCCTGACACACAGTGGAACACCTTGGTGCTTGGCTATAAAAGTTATATTCCCAAGAAGCCCAAAGATGGAGAAAAAAATGTTTGTTGTGTTTACCAAAAACAAGGTGTCTGCTTTGTATATAACCCCAAGAGAGATCACCTGGCGGCCCCTCCCAAATATTTGGAGAAGAATTTGCAGAAAGTTCCAAGTCCTTCAAGAGTAAAGACACAAGAGTAAAAGAACACACCAACATTCATGATTTCAAAGTTTGATTTGCTCCCGAATCGAAAGCCAGTTTTTTCATTTTGATTCAGATCTAGACGTTCACAAAAGCCATGCTCATTTTGCAAAACTCTTATGCTAAAAAAAGTGATGCTTCCTCCTTCTAAACAGAAACCCCTTTCTCTACAAGTGTCTACTTTTCCTACTTTCTGATAAAGGGAAGACAATCTACCCTGTCTGTTTAATTTTTTACATGCAGCCTCTCTGACACGTGGAATTGGGAGACTGGAGTGCCAAATCTGTTTTTTTCAGTGTGTAATTTTATAGCTTTCCCCAGAGCAAAAGAGGACAAGTCAGGCAAGCTGTAAAGCAGAGGGGAGGAATTTCATGGGACAATTTTATTATGCCATGAAATCAAGACAGAGTTTGATGCCAGTGACCATCTTGGACAGGCAGGATCCAGAGAGAGATGAAGTCCATGACCTGCAGAAGCACAGTTTGAAGAAGGCATGCTGCACCCCAGCCGTTCTCTTTGCCCTGAATGGTTCCTGCCTTATGGGACCAAGGAAACGGGTATTGCTAAAAAGGCAAAATTGGCAGCTTCCATGAAAACTTCTGGAGGAATGTACTGAGGCCCCTAACAAGTCAACATATGTTGGGTGGCTAAAAATAACAAGACTTTATTCTCCCCCAGTTCAGAACACCCGAGCCTGAGATCAAAGCATCTCAGGGCCACGATTCTCCAGAGGCTCTAGGGGAGGCTCCGTCCTGCCTGTCCCGGCTCCTGGGGGCTCCAGGCATCCCTGGGCTTGTGGCCGCACCACTCCAGTCTCTGCCTCCATCTCCACATGGCCTGTTCCTCTGTGTCTTTCTCTGTGTTACTTCTTCTGTCTCTTATTTTATTGTATGTATTTATGTATTTTCTGCATCAAATCATCCATTGCTCTTCTGTCTCTTATAGGGACACCTCTCGTTTGATTTAGAAATCACTGTAATCCAGTATGATTTCATGTCAAGATCCTTAACTAATTACATCTGCAAAGACCCTATTTCCAAATAAGGTCTCATTCCAGATTCTAGGCTTTAGGATATGGACAGATCTTTCTGGGGGCCACTGTTTAGTCCACTACATTTGTATTCACTTCCTTCCGGAGGCTCTAGGGGAGGATCCTTCCTGCCTCTTCCAGCTTCTGGGGGCTCCTGGCATCCCTGGGTTTGTGGCCACATCACTCCAGTCTCTGTTCCCATCTCTGCATGGCCCTTCTCCTCTGTGTCTGTCTCTGAGAATGGCAAAGGTCTGACAGCATTGCTTCTACAGTAGGGGTGACATTGAGAGGGAGATGGTGGTAGCAAATGAAAGAGGAGAATTTTCCCAGTGGAGCACTGTTTAAAACAATAGAGATGGGGTCTTGCTATGTTGTCCAGTCTGGTCTTGAACTTCTGGCCTCAAGTGATCCTCCCACATTGGCATCTCAAAGTGGTGGGATTACAGTTATGAGCCACCATGCCTGACCCCCAGTGGAGCACTTTGATGCTTGGCTATAAAAGTTATACTCCCAAGAAAAAGCCCAAAGATGGAGAAAAAAAAGTGTGTTGTGTTCACGAAGAACAAGGGGTCTGCTTTGCATATGACCCGAAGAGGACACCTCTTAGAAAGACACTGATCATTGGATTTAGGGCCCATCCAGATAATCCAAGATGATCCCATCTTGAGATCCTTAACTTGATTCCATCTGCAAAGACCCTATTTCCAGATAAGGTCCTATTCCCAGGTTCTGTGGTTAAGATGTGAACTCATATTTTAAATGTCTCCATTCAACCTACTACAGCTTCCATGGGACATATTTGCCCAGCATCCAGTGATGTAAACTGGATTTCTGTGTGTTTTAAGAGCTGAAAAGGAAGGAATAATTATCATTACTGAAATACCCTTGGTATTTTAGCAAAATAAAAGTTCCCCAGATTTGCTTAATGAATCTTTACAATAAGTAGCAGGGAATTAAGTATCATGGGTGTGATTTGAGACTTGGATGAATTAAGGGAAAAACTTAAAAGTTGTTAAAACCTTACTACCTCCTGCCAGCTCACCAGACACCTTTAATGCTTCAGGAGCAGCACACGAAATATAATTTTTGAAGGAGGAGAGTTCCATGTCCACATCTACGCCAATGGAAAAAATAGCTGGGTGGAAAAGACTAGGAAAATGAACAGAGAGTAATTTTCAAGATTTCCTTTCATTAAAAAACAAAACTTGCTGGTTCAGAGAT
The DNA here is from genome assembly GCF_029289425.2 of Pan paniscus. Lineage (NCBI taxonomy): Eukaryota > Metazoa > Chordata > Mammalia > Primates > Hominidae > Pan > Pan paniscus. The sequence goes on from NC_073272.2 coordinate 4,775,651, forward strand.
AAAAGAAAGTGAAGCACTTTTTTTTGTAAAGGAAAGAATTATAAGATTTGAAGTGAAACATTAATATGAGCAGTAAACGAATAGCTGAAAATATAAGGTAACCTTAGTGGAAAGGGATTTTGAAATTATTCTTTGAAACTCCCTCTTTCATATGCCTTGTTAATCCGATTTATTTACGTGCATTTAACGTGAGCATAGGGACTCATGCTTTTACTTATGTTATGCAGGATTTGGTGTACAAAGAAATATGTCTACCTATACTGATTTTGGTTATTTGTAAAATTAAATGAAGATTATTGGTTATCATGTCTTCCTGGATTTGCAAATACTTGGTATACACCCAGTTTCAATTGTGGGGAAGTATATTATGGGGAAACTCATGAATCACTGCTTATTTTTTCAAAGCACGTGGAAATTCCACTCACATGAAAAAACATACTTCCACTTAAAATAGCATAAGTCCAATGGGTGCTTTTGAAACAAATGAATCAAATCAGAATCAAAATTCTCTAGCTCTCTGATCTTCAGTTGTAGAGTTAAAATATTAAGGGAAATTGCTTAAATGTTGAAAAAAGTTTGAACAGATGGCTACCACATAACCATATGGAATCAATGACCCTCCCCAAATGCATGAGAAAGTCATTTTAAAAATTGATGATGCAACTATAGTTGGAATACACACACGTAAACACACACAAAATGACCTATGGCAAGTTTTATTTATACCATGCAAATGTTAAGTTAATCATCGCCTCTAGTTAATGCATATCCCAGATTTTCTGACACTGTGGATGAAATCTAGACCCACTTGTTGTTTTTGCAGAGTTACATGGAAATGTTGATTAAATCCAAATGGAATCACAGTTTAGCTGAATTAAATGCCAAATGGCTCCGATCACTTCCTGGAGTGAGAGAGAGGGGAAATCATTGCAAATGCAACCTACACAATGCCTTCTGTTGAAAATTTAGTGGATACTTGGTTTCACATGGTCACCTCCACGCAGTAGCTTAGAAAAGTGGTGAAACTTTACAGACAGACAGGGAGAGAGAGAGAGAGAGAGAGAGAGAGGATAAATTAGATAGATAGATAGATGAGATAGATAGAGATGACAAATAGGTGAGATACCTAATTAGATAGACAAATAGAGATAGATAGACAGGTGATAGGTATAGATAGAGGAATAAGTGACAGACTAGATAGATAAGATAGATAATTAGACAAAGATAGACAGGTGACAGATGAGATGGATAATTAATAGATGAGATAAATATAATAGATGAGATAGATAGATAGATGATAGATAGATAGATAGATAGATAAAATAGGTAGGTACCTAGGTAGAAAGAAAAAGGAAAGAAAGAAAGAAGAAAGAAAGAAAGAAAGAGAGAAAGAAAGAAAAGAAAGAAAGAAAGAGAGAGAAAGGAAAGAAAGAATACATGGATGGATAGATAGGTGGTAGCTAGGTATGTAGATAAATAGATGATAGATAAACAGACAGAATATATGGGTGAATATTTAGATAGATGGATGGAATACATAGATGAAATTGATGGATGGATGGATGGATGGATAGGTAGGTAGCTAAGTAGTTAGGTGGCTAGCTGGTAGTGATATAGTTTGGCTGTGTCCCCACCCAAATCTCATCTTGAATTGTAACTCCCACAATTGCCATGTGTTGTGGGATGAACCTAGTGGGAGGTGACTGAATTACGGGGGCAGGTCTTTCCTGCCCTGTTCTCATGATAGTGAATGAGTCTCACCAGATCTGATGGTTTTAAAAAGGGGAGTTTTCCTGCACAAGCTCCTTCTCTTTGCCTGCTGCCATCCACGTAAGACGTGATTTGCTCCTCCTCCCCTTCCACCGTGATTGTGAGGCTTCCTCAGGCACGTGGAACTGTAAGTCCAATACTCTCCTTTTCCCGTATAAATAACCCAGTCTTGGGTATGTCTTTATCAGCAGCCTGAAAACAGACTAATACAGATAGACGCATAGATAGATAGAAACATTAATTCATACATACATACATAGATGATAGATGATAGATAAATAGATACATAGATATATAGATAGAAATAAATAGAAAGAATAAACGGTCTGGACAGCAGGATAAAGAACAGAATTTATTGAACCTAAATTCTCCATATGCGTCTGAAACAGTGCTAGCCAAAGCCCTTCTCAGATACAAGAGAGGGCCCCTTGATTTTCATTCCCTTGTTCCTCACACTGATACCTCCTTGTTCTCAGCAGCGAGGTGCTCTGTTTAGCACTAGGAGTCACTGTCCCAGCTCCTAATGCAAGAGACATCTGCAGGTTAGCACTCAACCTTAAAGAAAGAACGTGAAAGCTGTCAACGCTGTGGAATGGGATGAAGCGGGACAGCAGGTGACAGCCACCATTACAAGTCCGCTGGCTCCATCAGTGCTCTGTGTGACTTCAGTCCTACTCAAGGCAGCCCTCGCCTGTGGGCTCTGCACAGTTCTTTTTGGCTTACAAGAGCATGCAGGGATGGCGAGAGAGGATTAAGACTTCTGCTTGCCTCTGTCCAACCTTGACCCAACCTTGAGAAAAGAACAGTTTAATGATGTCAGAGACAGCACAAAGAACAGGACTTGCAAGCCAGTTAGACCTGCATTTTAATCTTAGCTTTAAAGCTCAGTCAAGATATGATCTTCCCACCTTCCTGCACCTCTGAGATATCCTGTTACACGATGGGCGTTGTTCTTCGCAACATCATTTGCATGTCAATAAGACTGCAGTGCACACATTCAAATACAGGAAGGCTTTGTTTCACACAGACATCACTTTGAGTGAGCCAGGATTGAGCCTCTGACACAGCTCAATTTACACAAACAGCAATTTACTCCAAAAATTAACTGATTTTTTAAATAAGGTGTTGACTTACTTTACAGTTTTGTTTTTCAGATGAAAATATTGAGAGGTTTTTTTTTCTCTTGTATTCTTTACACTTAGAGTTGGTTTATCACACGGTAGACATCAAGAATTTGTTGAGTGAGTCAACAAAGAATCTAAAATTAATGATGTTAATACCTGGTGTTGTTTGCCATATGATATAAGACACGGATTTTTTTTTTTTTTTTGAGGCAGGGTCTGGATCTGTTGCCCAGGCTGGAGGGCAGTGGTGTGATCTTGGATCACTGCAACCTCCACCTCCCAGGCTCCAGTGATCCTCCCACCTCAGTCTCCCGAGTAGCTGGGACTCCAGGCACATGCCATCACCACAACCCACTAATGTTTTTTGTAGTTTTTTTGGGTAGAGATGGGTTTTTGCCATGTTGCCAAGGCTGGTCTTGAACTTCTGGGTTCAAGCAATCTGTCTGCCTGAGCCTCCTAAAGTGCTAGGATTACAGGCGTGAGCCACCATACCTCGCCAAGAGTTTTTAATATACATCAAAGTTTCCATAGATCATATAGTTGTTTATTATTATTATTATTGGTAGTAGTAGTAGTAATTTATTTTTCAAGGTGAGATCTTGCTTTGTTGCCCAGAATGGAGTGTAGTGTTGTGATCATGGGTCACTGAAATCTTGACCTCCTGGGGTCAAGCAATCCATCCACCTCAGTCTCCTGAGTAGCTGGGAATACAGGTGCACGTCACCATGCCCAATAAATTTTTCTATTTTATGTAGAGATAGGGTCTCATCATCTTGCCAAGGCTGGTCTTGAACTATGAGCCTCAAGCAATCCTTCCGCCTTATTATTATTATTATTATTATTATTATTTTGTGAAGGAGTCTTACTCTGTCACCCAGGCTGGAGTGCAATGGCACGATCTCGGTTCACTGCAACCTCCGCCTCCTGGGTTCAGGTGATTCTTGTGCCTCAGCTTCCCAAGTAGCTGGGACTACAGGCATGAATCACCACGCCTGACTAATTTTTTTTATTTTTAGTAGAGACAGGGTTTCGCCATGTTGGCCAGGCTGGTCTTGAACTTCTGACCTCAGGTGATCTGCCCACCTCGGCCTCCTAAAGTGCTGGGATTACAGGCATGAGCCACCACATTATTATTTTTAATAGACCTTTATTTTTAGAGCAGTTTTAGGTTTACAGCAAAATTGAGTGGAAAGTACAGAGACTATCCACATACTCTGTGCCCCCAGACACGCACAGCCTCCTCCACTGTCAACATCCCCCACTAGAGTGGCGCATTTGCTACAATCCATGGGCCCACACTGACACATCATCATGACCCAAAGTCCATAGTTTAAGTTCCTGGTTGGTGTTGCGCATTCTGAGGGTTTTGACAAATCCATAATGACATGCATCCCAGACTATACTATCACACAGCATAGTTTCACTTTTCCTAAAATCCTCTGTGCTCCACCTATTTATATCCCTCCTCCCCCAACCTGTATCAACAACCGATCTTTTTATTGACTCCGTAGTTTTGTTTTTTCCAGAATGTCATATAATTGAAAGCATGCAGCAGAGAGTTAACTTTAAAAAATAACATTCTGAATTATTTCTTTTGGAAAGAAAACATTATTTTTTAGTCAAGATGAAGTTTAAATAACTACTCTGTGTCAGACATTGTATATACCTTACCTAATTTAGTTGTTAACATCTTTGTGAATAAAGTGTTTGCATCCTCATTTTACACTACAGCTCAGAGAACCCAAATTCAGGCAGGGTATGCATGTGAGCTTCTTTGCTTTTGAGCCCTTTGCTGTTGACTCTACATTTGTTTTTGGAAACTCCAGGTCTGCCATTGGACATCAGAATACCTTGATCTTGACTTTGACCTTAGGCTTCATTTATTTCTATCCAGGTACCATTAAACAGGTTGAAGCCACCACGAAGTTGAGATTTCCTACACACAAAATGTTCTTATGAGCAGGCTGGGCACGGTGGCTCACGCCTGTAATCCCAGCACTTTGGGAGGCCGAGGCGGGCAGATAACTTGAGGTCAGGAGTTGAAGACCAGCCTAGCCAACATAGCAAAACCCTGTCTCTACTAAAAGTACAAAAATTAGCTGGGCGTGGTGGCATGCACCTGTAATCCCAGCTACTCGAGAGGCTGAAGCAAGAGATTTGCTTGAACCCTGGAGGCAGAAGTTGCAGTGAGCCGAGATTGCACCACTGCACTCCAGCCTGGGTGACAGAATGAGCCCCTGTCTCAATAAATAAATAAATAAATAAATAAATGAACAAACCAATAAATAAATAAATAAAAGTTCTTATGAGTGATCATCTCTTTGAGGAATAAGGGAAAGGCCATTCTTATAAACAATTCATGTTTTATTATCACTGGTCTTCTGTTTTATTGCATATTTGATGGGCAAGTGAAGAAGAAGACCAAAAGAATTTTGGAGAAATGCCTCGTGTAGATAGAGTTAGTAGTTAGAGAAATCAAACGAGAGAGAGGACCTTATTTAGAAATGAAAGTCTACCTGGGTTACCTAGATATATTAGAGAAGTTTTGGTTTTTCACTCGGTAGAATACTGGTAAATAATTCTTTCCTTTCCCTTTGACATCTTAATGTGAATTTTATTGCAATTTTCTTATTGGGAAAATCAAAGTAAAACCATAAGAGGTTGTGGGTCTCGTGAAACTCTACTTAACATAAAGCAGAAAGTATTGAGATACACGGAGAAGCTCTGAGGGGCTCAGTGGGTCTCTCTTTCCCTGGACTGTGTTACATGCATGAATTCACACTGGAATTCCAGATACAGCATCCTTTTTGTTGAAATGCTTTTCAGGCAGGCTCTGTAGGGACCTTTCTCAGAATCAATGACTGGTGACACCTCTTCGTAGCCTGCACTTATATTTGGAATCCATATAACCTCTTTGCATGCAAATACACAAAGATGGAAATGCCACATCTAGCCGTAATTAAAGAGAGTGAAAGGTGGATAATTGCTGCTGTAATCAATTGTGTTTCTATGAAAATGCTTAGGCATAATTTTACCAAATTAATATTACAGTAACTATGTACTTGAGTCAACTTCTACTCAGTTCATTTGGGTTTAAAAGAAACAGAGATGAGCCAGTTTTTACCGAGAAAGGCAGGGGGAGCTACAGTAATATTTTTAGTTCTTACAGCTGGTCATGAAGAAAAGAGGTTCTGGATTCTATGATCCACCTTGAAAAAAAAGAAATTCTAGTTTCTATGGGGAAAATTTAACTGCTATGGAGAAATTCTAGTTTCTTGGGGGAGAATGAGGTGCCAAAGACAGGAAGAGAGGAGGAGTTCAGACAGAAGACATTTATGCAGGAAGTACAACACACACACACACACACACATGCACACGCACATACATTCACACAAACACAACGGGAGTAGGGTGGACACTTCAATAAAAGCAAGGACTAGAATGAAAAAATGCAGACCTGGCACGGTGGCTCGTGCCTGTAATCCCAGCACTTTGGGAGGCCAAGGCGAGAAGATTGCTTGAGCCCAGGAGTTTGAGACCAGCCCGGGCAACATGGTGAAACACTGTCTCTACAAAAAATGCAAAAAAATTAGCTGGGCATGGTGACACATACCTGTGGTCCTGGATAGTCGTGAGGCTGAGGTGGGAGGATCTTCTGAGCTTGGGAAGTTGATGCTGCAGTGAGCCAAGATTGCACCACTGCCCTCCAGCCTGGCTGACAGAGGGAGACTCTCAACAAAACAAAAAACAAAACGAAAAAATGCAGAAGAAAAATATTTGTATAGGATAGCAAAAAGGAGCATCCACTTAATTGAAATAGCCATAGTATGCCAAAAAATTTACAGATGGTGAAGACAGATTAAAATAAAGCAGAGAAAGTTGTTAGCTTGGGGGTGGTCCTCATAATATGCAGACAATCAAGGTAAGTTGCTGTGTGATGATAATGGAAATGTGGATGTGAAGGTCAACAAAAAACAACTACATCACCTGTTTTGCAATTGCCCACTTCTGGTGTCTAATGTTGAACAAGACCTTGGTCACCAAATGCTTCCATAGGCAATAGGAGATGAAGGGTGTGTGGGAAAAATAAAAATGGCAATAAGAAACTATCCAAAGACATGAGGGTAACCTCCAGGCATTGCTGAGAGTGAGGGTAGAAAACAACAGTGCTAAAATGCACACATGATTACCATTTTGGATTCTCAACAAAGACTGGGGTTTTCATTTGTAAAGACTGTTAACTAATGTGCTCTTGAATTCCGTCATCCCTGCTGTCCAGATCTCCTGCACTGCCAAAAATTTAGCCAGAAAATCCGTGCAAGTCATCCTGCTAGTCTCCATAGACTAGAAATAAAAGTTAACTTGTTCCAAAACTTTTCTAATTAGATTGATTGAATTGTACTGTGCCTCAAAGTCATTTCTTTTCCAGCTCATTAAGCTCATCCTATAAAAACATATCACATTGTTCATATTCATTGCAAGTGGATTAATTATCCAGTATGAATTGTAGGTTCCAAATGCATTGAATCATATCATCATGGTGGGTGTAGTTTTTTAAAATCACTTCCAAAAGAGAGACATTTATTTTTGTCGGTTTCTTTGAGCCTCTCCTCATCTAAATGCTGTAAAGACAGAAAAAAATCCCGACACAATTTTTATAACTAGTGTAAGTGTGTTGATAAATCCCACGATAATTCCCTCCACTGTTATTAGTTAAGAATTAAACTTTGTTATGCAAATGAATCAATATTGAGACATACATGTCAAATAGGGAACAAAATGTCTTAAAACTTATTTTTTCTGCAGAGTTTTCTTTTTCCAAAGTGTACAAAAGTCTATCATTCTTGGATGTTTTCTTAAGTTTATTAATAACTTTGAACACCACCTTTATCGATTTTTAGAATTGTTAACCAGGATTTCTTGACAAACAGGTTATGCTGATTTGAATCAGGCCATCAATTGAAAAAAATGCCTAAAGTTTTAATATTTAAGTGTGCTGAAATAAGCTGGTGTCACCCTAAGTAACAGAGAAAGCCTCTGTAAAAGAAAAGATATTTATGTGGGAATGTAGCATTGCAGTGGAAATTCGCATGCCATAGGAAACTATGTGCATATTTGGTGGGGGAAGGAAGACAAAGATTTTTTGTAAGAGAACTATTACTTAATTGTTTTGAAATAATTATCTGTGGCTACAAAGATCGATAACAAAGATGGGACAGGCACAGTGGCTCACACCTATAGTCCCAGCACTTTGGGAAGCCAAGGCAGGAGGATTACTTGAGCCCAGGAGTTCAAGATCAGCCAGGGCAATATAGTGAGACCCTGTCTCTACAAAAAAAAAAAAAAAAAAGAAAGGAAAGAAACAAAGACAGGAAAGAAAGAAACAAGCAAAAAATAACAAGGAAAGGAGAGACAAAAAAGAAAGAAAGAGAAGAAAGAAGAAGAAAGGAGAAAGAAGAAGAAGGAGGAGGAGGAGGAAGAAGAAGGAGGAGGAGGTGGGGGAGGAAGAGGAAGGAGGGAAAAAGACGAAAGGAGAGAAAGACAAAGAAAGAAAGAAAAGAAAAAGAAAGAAAGGAAAAAAAATAGAAGGAAAGAGGACAGACAGAGAAAAAAAAGAAAGAAAAAGAAAGACAAGGGTGAAAAAGGAAGTGTGTCTTTCTCAGGAGAGTAACAGGAAGTGTGTCCTGCACAGGACAAGAATAGAAATTGTGTGCTGCACAGGGTAGGAACAGGAAGTGTGTCCTGCGAAGAAGAGACACAGGAAGCGTGTCTCACAAAGAGGAGGAACAGAAGTGTGTTCTGTACAGGGAGAAACAAGAAGTGTATCCTGCACAAGAGAGGAACAGAAAGTGTGTGCTGCACGGGGGAGCAACAGGAGGTGTATCCTGCACAAGAGAAAAACAGAAAGTGCGTGCTGCACAGGGGAGAAATAGGAAGTGTGTCCTGCACAAGGGCTACACAGGAAATGTGTCCAGTGCAGGGGAGACACAGGAAGTGTTTCCTGAAAAGGGGAGGTATAGGAAGTGTGTCCTGAACAAAGGATGAACAGAAGGTGTGTCCTGTACAGGAGAGGAGCAGAAAGTGTGTGCTTCACTGATAGGAGTAAGAAGTGTGTCCTGCAAAAACGAAGTGCCGGAGGTGTGTCCTGCACAGGGAAGGAACAGGAAATTTGTCATGCACAGGAGAGACACAAAAAGTGCATCCTACACAGGGGAGAAACAGGAAGAGTGAGTCTCATGAGAGTAACAGGAAGTGTGTCCTGCACAGGGGAGACAAGGAAGTGTGTCCTTCACACGGGAGACACAGGAAGTGTGTCCTGCACAGAGGAGGAACAGAAAGTGTATCCTTCACAGGGGAGATACAGGAAGTGTGTCCTGCACAGAGTGGGACCAAGAAGTGTGTCTCTCTCAGGAGAGTAACAGGAAGTGAGTCCTTCACAGGAAAGACACAGGAAATGTGTCTTGCACAGGGGAGGTACAGGAAGTGTGTCTGTCTCAGGAGAGTAACAAGAAGTCTGTCCTGCAGAGGGAAGGAACAGAAAGTGTGTCTGCCTTAGGAGAGTAACAAGAAGTCTGTCCTGCAGAGGGAAGGAACAGAAAGTGTATGTTCCACAGGGGAGGAACAGGAAGTGTGTCCTGCAAGGGGAGACACGGAACGTGTGTCCTGCACAGGGCAGGAACGGGAAGTGTGTCTTGCACAGAGGATAAACAGGATGTTTCTCCTGCACACAGGAGTCACAAGAAGTGTGTCCTGCACAGAAAAGAAACAGGAAGTGTATGCCATACAGGGGAGAAAGAAGAAATTTGTTTTTTACAGAAGAGAAACAGAAAGTGTATTCTGCACAGGGGAGGAACAGAAAATGTGTCCTTCACAGGGGGACACAGGAAGTGCGTCCTGCACAGGGGAGGAACAGAAAGTTTGTCCCTTACAGGAGAGAAAAAGGTAGTGGCCCATGTTGGTCTCGAACTCCTGACTCAAGGGATCCTCCAGGCTTGGCCTCCCAAAGTGCAGGAATTACAGGCATAAGCCACTGTTCCTGACCCTCAGATCATTTCTTTATGGCCAGTTTTTACTTGGAAAGGCAGGTGGAGGGAATTAGAGTTATATTTTTAGGTTTTATGCTTGGCTTTGGGGAAAAGGGGGTCTTGTTTCTAGGACTCGCCTTGGGGAGGAGGGTTTCTAATTTCTACCGTGCCTTGGGTCAGAGTGGGACTGAGATACTCAAGATGGCGAGTAGAGTGATGTCTGATCGTCCTCACTGCTACACTCCTACCAGCGCCATGACAGTTTACAAATGCCATGGCAACGTCAGGTAGTTACCCCATACAGTGGAAAAAGAGGAGACAGGAATAATCCACCCCTTGTTTAGCATATCATCAAGAAATAACCATAAAAATGGGCAACCAGCAGCCCTCGGGGCTACTCTTGTCTATGGAGTAGCCGTTCTTTTGTTCCTTTACTTTCGTAATAAACTTGCTTTCACTTTACTCTATAGACTCGCCCCGAATTCTTTCTTGCGCCAGATCCAAGAACCCTCTCTTGGGGTCTGTTTCCTGGACCCCTTTCCTGTAACAATATTTGTTTAAAATAAATCTCTTCAAATATTTTACAGACTTTGACTCTTTTCATTGACATTCCTGTGAGTCAGGGGTGAGAAAAATAATGACGTTTTTGGGAAGAGAGAAAAAACCTGTACCTGATGGAACACAAGGATTTGTTTTCTCTCTCGTCCTGGGCCCGTTGGCTTTTTAAGTATAGCTACCCCAGGTATTTGTGCGTGCTCTCTCTCTCTCTCCTTTTCTTTCTCTCTCTCTCATACACATTCCCCCCTTTTCCTTCCCCCCTTCCTTTTTCCCTCTCTTTTCTCTACCTGTCTTCCTCCCTTGTCTCTCCTTACTTTCTTTCTTCTCTCTCTCTGCTTCTCTTTTCTCCCTGGTCTCTCTCTCTCTCTCTCTCCCTCTCTCCCTCTCTTCTTCCTATCCTCTCTCTTCTCTCTCTCTAACTTTGTTTCTCATATTCTCTTCTCTCTCTCTCCACTTTTTCTCTCCTTTCTGACTTCCTTACTCTTTCTTTCCCCTCTCTCCTTCTCCTTTTCTTCCCCATCTCCTCCTCTTCCTCCTTTCTTCTCCTTCTTTCTTCTTCTCTTTCTCCTCCTTTTCTTTTTCTCTCTTGTCTTCCTCTCTCTTTCTCTTTCTCTTCTTTTCCCTCTCTCTTCTCTCTGTCTCTCATTTTTCTTATTCTCTCTCTGTCTCTCTCTGTCTTCCTCTCTCCCGTTCACCTCTCCTTTTCCATTAAAGTCTGCAAAGAGTTCCCATTTCTTCTAGCAATTGAGATTTCTAGACATCACCAGGGTGGCTCATATATACCCTAGGATGTGATTACCTATTTGGGCTGTTGAAGGAATGAAGGATGTGCCTTCCCAAAATATGCTGGATTGGTATCTTGCATATTTTGAGTTGAAAACACTAGAGAAATTGTAGTTTCAGAAAGTGCTAGCCGACCTGTTTCTTCCTGCAGGCAGCAAGCCATAAAGATTCCTTTGGGAGGGGACTCTTCCCCGTACCAGGGTGAGAAAATAGCTCTCATCACCAGAGACTGGGCTTTGAGACCTGCAGTGGACCTCAACAAATGCACTTCCCACTAGTTTAACACCTCCTATATATCTCCTTGTGACTTTCCCAGAAATTCACTGCCCCTAGCCAGATCCCCTTTGTTTTTCATTTCTTCTCAAATTTGTCATTCTTTGTTTAAAAAGTATAAAAGCATCTTGGTTTGGTCACCTCTTTGAACATCACGCTTAGGAAGATCCCCATGGTCCGTGGAAAATTAACAAAATCTGTATGTTTTCGTTTGTTAATCTGCCTAGCATCGACTTGGTTTCTAGTTGCAGCTACAGAGCTCACTAAGAGCTAAAGGAGGTTGAAGGGGACCTCTGGCTCCCCCTCCCCCATGCCATGCACACAAGGGAGCTGACCCACTGACCCCCTGGACGACTCATGGACAGCTCAGTGGGACAGGAGCTTTGGAGGTCATAGGAGTGTTTATGCAGACCCCAGAGTGGCTTCCTAGGAGGAACAGGATTCAGCAGATCAAAGTTTCCCAGCATCTGTGATAGTCTGAGGCCAGCAGGAGGGAAGGAAAACAAAGACTCTCAACCCCAGCCCCAGGTGTCATGAACATTCATGGGGGAGAAAGGGAGCAGAGAGTGTTGAGTCTCTGAAGAGGGGACAGTGGAAAACAGCTCTAAGCAGAAATTGCCGGCTTCACTTCACTTCTGTGCCTTTTCCCTCTGCTGTCTCCTGAATTACATTTGTTTTTCCACAAAAGAAAAAGAAAGAAAGAAAGAAAGAAAGAAAGAAAGAAAGAAAGAAAGAAAGAAAGAAAGAAAGAAAGAAAGAGAAGGATTCTTCTGCCTTTGGTAACCATGCATGAGAATGTTCACATTTCTTCTTCTCTTCTCCTCCCTCTCCTTTTCCTCTCTCCTCCTCCTCCTCCTCCCTCTTCCTTCTTCTTCTTCTTTTTCTTCTTCTTCTTCTCCTCCTCCTCCTCTCCCTCCTCCTCTTCCTCATCCTTCTTCTTCTTAAGACAGGGTCTCACTCTGTCACCCAGGCTGGACAATCATAGCTCACTGCAGCTTCAACCTCCTGGGCTCAAGCAATCCTCCCACCTCAGCCTCCCAAGTAGCTGGGACTACAGGTATATGCCACTACGCCCAGCTAATTTTTGTATTTTTTTGTATAGATAAGACCTTGCTATGTTGCCCAGGCTGTTCTTGAACTCCTGGCCTTAAGTGATCCTCCTGCCTCAGCCTCCCGAAGTGCTGGGATTACAGGCATGAGCCACCACACCTGGCAAGGATGTCTAGAGTTCTAAGAGCCTGTGGACAAGCTCTAAGAAGAAATCTCTTTTGTTCTCTGGCACAAATTGCCACAGGTCCCTTTTCCCACGACTTATGTTTCTGTCCTTAGCACTAATGGTTTCCACCTTGTGAGGGGTGAGGCTGTTTTCTCCCAACCATATGGGAATATGCATGTTAGGACTTTTCGTGGTATAAGCTCTAATGGGATTTCCAAGTAAGAAAAAATTTGCTAGTCTCAGGATTTTAGTTTTGTTGCTACACCTTTTCACGTTTCTGTGGAGTGGTGAGGTAGGAGGAATGTCTCTTTTTCCCTTTTAATTTTTGAAACTGCCTTTTCTTCTTTTTAAGGATGAGTGTTCACAAATTGTAAAAACTTCCATGAAGCATGAACAAGGTGAGTCACAGCCTCGTGAGTCTCTATAGTTGCCAGCGTTGACTGAAGTGATTGTAGGGAGAGTAAGAGCACCTGTCTTCATCCCTTACTGCTCCATTCTGAAAGCTCCATTTTATTTTCCAAAAATGTACCCCATAATTCACTGCTCCCTTCTCCATTGGAGCCTTGCAGTATCAAAACATAATGTAATATTTTTGTCACTGTGGTATAAAAAAAGAACAGACAAGTCTGTGAGTTTGCAAGGACACTGGACTTTTTACTCTTTCCAATGCAACTTGGGAGACTGTCATCTGGATTAGGATGTGGGCAAAATTTGGTTTTCATCTCTCACAGGGGTTACAGACCTTGGGATCCTGGTAAACACACATAGACTCTCACACACACACAGTCACACACACAAACATACACACACACACACACACAGAGTCACACACATACCACAAACAATGTTTTTTTCTGCAAGAGACACTTTTCTGTTTTATTATTCTTTTTATTGCTTGTTTTTTATTTTACTTCTATTTTCCCACCAGAAATAGTGGCTTCAAAGCCATAAGGTTAACACTTGAAAAAACAAAAACAAAGCATAGAGAATGGTGCAAATTTGATTCATTTTTTTTCTTTCAATCTTCCAAAGTGGATGTAGAAGGGTATAAAATAAAAGTTGAAGAACTAAAGTTTTCATCAAAACCTGTGGTGTTAGGGTGTAGGTTTTTATTTTATTATTTTATTTTCCTGAAAAGAGTTAAAGGAAATAGTTTTTTTCTGGGAAGGGTGAAGTTTCTGTGAGTGTTTTGTGGGTTTAGAGATTGAATAAATCAGGAAGACAACAGATGTTTGGTGTGATTAGCAGGTCTGATTGAATGGAACCAGCTTTGAAGTCTAATTGAAGACATTTGACATTAAAACGCTAAGATTATTTAGGTGCTTCACAAAATAAAATTAAAAATGAGACCCAGTAAAGGAAAAATACGTAATATGAAACATTTGTTGGCCAGGTGAGAGACTATGCTGATGAAATTATTATTGGCATCCGAAGACTCCACTTTGATTGAAATTTATTTAAATTTTCCATTCTACTCAGTGGTGTTCTGCTGAAAACAGTAAAAATTTGTGGAATATGAAAAATAAGCTTAAGTACCTTTTTCAAAATCAGTAGATGTGACTAGAAGAATTTAAAACAAGATACACAATTAACAACTATTTGGAGAAGAAAGATGAGAGGGAGGTGAATGGGAAATGAATTTCTTATATTTCAGATTTGGAAGTCAAAACATCCTGCTTAAAAGAGATTGGCATATAAATACAGCTATCTTGCATAAAATTTCAGAGAGTATCATTCAAGAATTTAAAACTGCCTGGGTACGGTGGCTCATGCCTGTAATCCCAGCACTTTGGGAGGCTGAGGTGGGCAGATCACCTGAGGTCAGGAGTTCGAGACCAGCCTGGCCAACATGGTGAAACCCCGTCTCTATTAAAAATACAAAAAAATTAGCTGGGCGTGTTGGTGGGTGCCTGTAATCCCAACTACTCAGGAGGCTGAGGCAGGAGAATCACTTGAACCCGGGAGACGGAGGTTGCGGTGAGCCAAGGTTGCGCCATTGCACTCCAGCCTGGGTAACAAGAGTGAAACTCCATCTCAAAAACAAAACAAAACAAAATTAAAAACTGAAAAGGCAAAAGGGATTTCTATGACCTCCCATTTGACCATATCTAGAAGGGCAGAGGGAAATACTTTCCACATATTTTTACCTTTGTGAACTATTGTGTTTTTATGGCTGTCTTGCAGGTATCAACGTTTCACCTTGGAACAGGGAACCAAAATAGTACATAAAGCTCTATTATCACATGATCCAGCAACCTCACTACTGGGTGATTGCCCAAAGGAAAAGAAATCATTATATCAAAAAGATCCCTGCACACGTGTTTATCACAGCACCATTCACAAGAGCAAAGATATGAAATCAATCTCAGTGTCCATCAATGGATGATTGGATAAATCGAATGTGGTATATATACACAATGGAACACTACACAGCCATACAAAATAAAATCATGTATTTTGCAGCAACATGGCTAGAACGGGAGGCCATTATCTTAAGTGAAATAACTCAGAAACAGAAAGTCAAATACTGCATGCTTTCACTAATAAGTGGGAGATAAATAATGTGTCCACATGGACATCCAGTGTGGAATAATAGACATTGGAGACTCAGAAGGGCAGGAGGCTGAGGGGGTGAGGGATGAGAAATTATTTAATGGGTACAATGTACACTATTCAGGTGATAGATACATTAAAAGCCCAAACTTTACCACTATGCAATATATCCATGTAACTGCACTTGTATCTCTTAAATTTATACAAATAAAAAAAATAAGCTTCTACATATACTTTGCACCAACCCATTGTGTTTTACTTCCCATCAGTAGAAATACAATTCTCTCTTTTACTTGAGGTAAAAAAAAAAAAAAAAAAATTCGTTGTTGTTATTGTTTGTTTTGTTTTGTTTCTACGATGAGAAATACCAGTTCATGGCATTGCTGAGGGGAGGCTACATGAACAGTAAGCAGTCAAAGCTGCAACAAATAGAATAATTAATAAGACTTGGTCTACCCAAAGAGACAGCAGGACCCATGATGGAGAAGGTGCGTGTGAATGAAATCACCCCAGCAAGGCGTGTGCATTGGTTTCCTGGAGGGCTGCCATCACAAATTACCACACACTGCATGGCTTAAACTAATGGAGATTTATTCTCTCAGCCTTCTGGAGGCCAGAAGCATCTGAAATCAAGGGATCAGCAGGATGGGTTCCTTCTGGATGCTCTAGGAAACACTCTTTTTATGACACTCCTGCTTCTGGTGGTTGCCAGCCATTCTTGACATTCTTTGACTTGTAGATGCATCACTCCAATCTCCATCTCCATCTTCACATCGTCTTTTTCTTTATATCTCTCTGTGTCCTCTCCTCTTCTGTTTATTTATTTTTTCGAGACCCGGTTATGAGACTGGCTAATTTTTGTATTCTGTATTTTTTGTACAGAAGATGTTTCACCATGTTGCCCAGACTGGTCTCAAACTCCTGGGCTCAAGCTATCCAGCTGCCTCAGCCTCCCAAAGTGCTTGGATTACAGGCATGAGCCACCACACCCAGTCCTCCTCTCCTCTTCTTATAAGGGTGTCAGTCATTAAATTTAGGGCCTACTTAACCTGCAAAGATTCTACTTCCCGATAACGACACATTGTGAAGTTCCAGATGGCCATGAATTATGAATTATCAGTGGAGAATACTACTTAGCTCACTACAACCTGCAAAAGTGCAAGAACACACCTTCTGTAATCTTCTGTGACCAGAGGAGGGAAAGAGACTCAAAAAGATTGGAAGGGCTGAGGCTGAGAAATGGAGTGAATTTCCTATGGGTGACTTTTCTATTTCCAGGAAGTATGTGGTAAGATTAGGAAGGGGATCAGAATATGCCACCCCAAAATATGACACTTTGGTGCAAGCATTATTTTGAGCTAAAGGCTACTGAGTAAAAGTAGACACAGGACAAACTTTCTACCCTCCCACTTTCTGCTTAAAAGCAGGGCATATGTTTTCCATTTGAAAAGAAAATTCATTTGTAAAGAAAAATTTCATTTTTAAAGGTGTTCTCTCATGGATGATTCCAGAGATAGAGATTATCACCTGAGATGACTTGAGTCTATATAATAATCTATACTTACCAGGCATTTTCTAGTCACCTTCTACAAACTTACCCCTATCCTAGAAGCTTAAATTCCATTTGCCTTTGTCTAGTTCTTTATCTAAACTTTGTCACCCTGTGTTAAGATGGTATATAATCCCCTAGGCCCAAGCACCTCTTTGGGGTTCTCACTTCTTTTCCATGTGTCTCTCCACGTGCACACAAAATAAACCATTTCTTCTGTAAACTTGTCTTTTGTCAGTTTAATTTGCTGTTCTCAGTAACTAAATCAAAAAACAAAGGTTTTATTTTTCCCCCTTTTACAGTTACCTATTAAGAGTGTGTTTGTGTGTTGGGGAGATGGGAGGTTGGTGGGATTGGCAGTGGAAGGGTCTAATGTTAGAAGACAGCAGAGAGTTAAACATTGATTTTGTCAATGGCAAAGAGTAGGATGACAAGGCAGTTTGGAGACCTGGTTGGAATTAGGGACCCAACTGTGCCGTGGCACCAGCATTGTTAGTGGAGACCAGCCCCCTGGGTAGGAAGGGGATCTCTGGCATTTGGGCTCACTCCTTTGAGTGAGCTACCATCATTATGGTAGTTTTCTAGGTAAATGTTTGCATAGACAATGGGGCAAATAATTAAACATTGTGGAGAATTCCTCAGGTGTTGGACCATGGAATTTAAGTTGGGTGGGTAGCAAAATGGAGGAAGCAGCACTAGTGAAGAAGGATTAGGCAAAAGAGTCAATGAATTCGAGAGTCTACCTTTGCACATATGGTTGTGTTTTTCTCTCTCCTTTCAAAGGATTATGAACATCCTCATTTAGCGGTATTGGTATGAGCAACAATATTTCCTAGCACAATCTGTGAAGTATTCAGTCTGAGGATGACTTCAGCAAGTCAAGAAACCTTAGAAGAACAAACATTTTCTTTTTTTGAGACAGGGTCTCACTGTGTCATCCAGGCTGGAATGCAATGGTGTGATCCTGGCTCACTGAAGCCTCAACCTCCTGGGCTCAAACAATGCTCCCACCTCAGCGTCCCGAGTAGCTGGGACCACAGGCGTGTGTCACCATACCTGGCTAACGTTTGAATTTTTGTAGAGACAGGGTTTCACTATGTTGGCCAGGCTAGTCTCAAACTCCTAGGCTCAAGCAATCCTCCCACCTAGGCCTCTCAAAGTGCTGGGATGACAAGTATGAGCCACCATGCCTCGCCAAAATTTGTCTTTAAAACCATCTTTAACCATATGACCCAATCACTCCATTTCCTAGGTATATATTAAGGAGAACTGAAAACAAGCACTGAAGCAAAAACTTGGTATGTGCATATTGAATGCAGTTCTGTGCCCAAGACACGGAAGGTGGAAACCACCCCAAATTCCATCAGTGGTTCCATGAATAAACAGAATGTAGGTCATCCAGACAGCAGAGTACCATTCAGGGGCTCGGGGAGGAAAGAATGGAAATGTCTCCTTAATGGGTACGGGATTTCTTTTGTGGTGATGGAAATGTTCTGGAACTAGGTAGAGGTAATGGTTGCATATCATTGTGAATGTGCGAAATGTCACTGAATTGTTCTCCTTAACATGGTTAGTTTTTCTTATGTGAATTTCACGTCTATAAGAAAAATGAAAAAATAATTCCTCTCTGCTCTTTCTTGTTATGAGTGTATACCCAAAGGAATAGAAATCATTCTATTATAAAGACACATGCTCTCTTATGTTCATTGCAGCACTATTCACAATAACAAAGACATAAAATCAACCTAAATGCCCATCAATGACAGATTGGATAAAGAAAATGTGGTCCATATACACCATGGAATACTGTTCAGTCATTAAAAGGAACGCGATGATGTCCTTTGCAGGGACATGGATGTAGCTAGAGTCCATTATCCTTAGCAAACTAACACAGGAACAGAAAACCAAATACTGCATGTTCTCACCTATAAGTGGGAGGTAAATGATGAGAACACATTGACACATGGAAGGGGGAATACACACTAGGGCCTGTCAGAGGGTGGGGGATGGGAGGAGGGAGAGCATCAGGAAGAATAGCTAATAGATGCTGGGCCTAATACCTGGGTGATGGGATGATCTGTGCAGCAAACCACCATGGCACACGTTTACTTATGTAACAAACCTGCACATCCTGCACAGGTACCCCTGAACTTAAAATGAAACTTGGGAATTAAAACAATATAAAGAAATATTCCATATTCTTAAAAAAGGAAAAATAAAAGAAGACATTTTGATACATATTAAATGGTCCATAGGATCACAAATATGTTATCTATTACATGATTTCCCTACTAGTGTTTCTGCGGAAAAACAACTTCTGAATGAAACAACCGGAAAAGCACAATCTTCAGGCAAGACACGTTTGACAGGGGCTTTTTCTGTCACTTTGTCCAGAAAATAGTTTTGTCCTTGAATATTATAGGGAGGACAATTGAAACATAAAATGAATGGTTGTTAAAGTGCAGCATAATAAAATCTTTCATTTTATACATTGCTGTCCAAACTCTTGAATTAATACTTTACATTGGAAGGTTCTACCTTAGAGAATTAATTTAT
Organism: Pan paniscus; assembly: GCF_029289425.2. NCBI lineage: Eukaryota > Metazoa > Chordata > Mammalia > Primates > Hominidae > Pan > Pan paniscus. Next base: position 4,795,058 of record NC_073272.2, read on the forward strand.
TCTAACTGTACTGTAAAATAAAAAGACTGGGGACCCAACTAAGAAAAACAAAATTAACCAGCCAATTTATACTGTCCTGAAAGTGAAGGCAACCAAGTATTTCTGCCTTATCCCTGGAGGTTTTATCCAAAGGGAATGTATTAGTCCATTCTCACACTGTTATAAAGAAATATCTGAGACTGGGTAACTTATTAAAAAAAGAGGTTTAATTGGCTCATGGTCCTGCAGGGTGTACAGGATGCATGGCAGCTTTTGCTTCCGGGGAGGCATCAGAAAACTTACAATCATGGCAGAAGGGGAAGCCGGTGTCTTACATGGCTGGAGTAAGATGGAGAGAGAGGCAGGGAGATGCTACACACTTTTAAACAATCAGATTTCATGAGCACTCTATCATGAGAACAGCACTAGAAGGATGGTGCTAAACCATTAGAAACCATCCCCATGATTCAATCACCTCCCACCAGGCCTCACTTCCAAAATTGGGGGTTACGATTCAACATGAGATTTGGGTGGGGACACAGATTCAAACCATATAATTCCACCCCTGGTCTCTCCAAATATCATGTTCTTCTCACACTGCAAAATACAATCACGTACTCTCAATAGTCCCCCCAAAGTCTTAATTCATTCCAGCATTAACTCAAAAGTCCAGTCCATTGTCTCATATGAAAGAAGGCAAGTTCCTTCTGCCTATGGGTTTGTAAAATCAAAAACAAGTTAGTTACTTCCAAGATACAATGGGAGTATAGGCATTGGGTAAATACTCCCATTTCAAGAGGGAGAAATCTGCCAACAGAAAGGAGCTACAGGTCCCATGCAAGTCTGAAACTCAGCAGGGCAGTCATCAAATCTTAAAGCTCCAAAATAATCTCTTTTGACTCCGTGTCTCCCATCCAGGGCACCCCAGTGTAAGGGGTGGGCTCCCAAGGCCTTGGGCAGGGGAGGTCTCAGAGAAAAAAATCATGCTGCAGTTACCCTCTGTGTGAATCAAAGAAATTTATTTTGCTTTTTTTTTTTTTCTAATTTTCTCATTATAGACCTTATTTTAAAGCTGTGAGTTGAACACTGGTTCACTGTGTGGGAAAAAACTGAAGAACCCTATCAATTTACACACTTTATAGGGACTGCTTATGGAGCCCCTTGCTATTCTAACCACCCGGAAGGTAGGATCTCAGTGGATGAAACACTTGGAAAAACAAATCATTATTCTTTCTTATTCATGCTTATGTTTTGTTTGAATAATGATTTTGTTTTACTTACAGGTTTTTTTTTTTTTAACTTGGCTTTACCTACGGAGTCATTTATAATGTGTCAGACATCCTCGTTCAATGGGAAGTCTGCTGTATAAGACTCAATAGTAGTTGCTCAAGAAGGGGAAGTTAATAGTGTGTCAGAAGTCAGTGAGAAGCCAGACATCTTCCTCCCCCATGGAGAGGCACAATTATATGCAATTACATCTTCCTTTTCATGCCTAGGGAAGTCACTGATATATCCACTCATAAAATACCAGATTTTGGGTGTCTATTTAGAAGGTTTTACAGCTCAAAAACAAATTTTAAAGACAGTCTCAAACTCAATGTCTTAGGAAGGTCAACCTTAAAATGAATAGAAGACCTTAAGTTGTAAAATGTAGGGCTCATTTAATTTATAGCCATGGATCTGTGTATTTCAGACACACATGGGGAGGAGGGAAAGTACAATGTCATGCAGGGCTAAGAATCACCTAGTCCAAGAATCCCGCAAAACCTCTCAACCTTGTTTTCCCAATGGCCAATGTTGCTGTGAATATGAAAATTAAGGCAGTTTCAGGCACTCACTATAGTATAAATTGGGTTCTCTTGCAGGCAACACTGAGGCCAGCATTCTGAATGTGCAACTTTGGACTAAGCACATTGCACATTTAGGAATGTAATCTAAGCAAATACTTTCAGTTGTGGATGCAATTATATTTATTGTAATGTTGATAACGTTATAGTAAAGAAAAACAATGTGAATATATGTCAGTGAGAGATTGGACAAATCACCTTGAATAAATATATGCAACAGCATATTATATAGCTGTGAAAATGGACAAGGTATTTATTTACATTGTCAAATGAAAAGATGACAGAGAATTGAGTAGCAAAGTAGTTCCAAAGAGTATCTGTAATATAATGTATTTTATGTTAAAATTACATGTTAATAGATGCACTAAACATTTTCCCAGTGAAATGGTATATGTTGCTATAACTGAAGTTACAGGAATGTAAAGACATGGAAAGGCTTACGTTTGTTCTTACCCTTTCATGCAGTCTGTATTTTTATCTATCTATCTATCTATCTATCTATCTATCTATATCTATCTATATGTATGTATCTATCTATCTATCTATCTATCTATCTATCTATCTATCTATGTATCTATCTATCTATATCTATGTAGAGACCGAGTCTTGCTATGTTGCCCAAGCTGGATTCAAACACCTGGGCTCAAGCAATCCTCCAGCCTCAGCTTCTGGAGTAGCTGTAATTACAGAGGTGCACCACTGCACGTAGCTATTTTTTAAATAATAAACATTTTTAACACATTTATCTAAAACATAGTGAGAAAAGAAAACAGAGAAACATAATATTTGGAATACTGGGGAATAGCGTCTGTCACTTCTGTCCTGTCTGTTGCTATTTTATAAAAAGCCTTAAGAACCAGCAGTGTACACGTAGTTTTCAGGCAATCAGACATATATCTGCTATGAGACCATTTTTTAAATGATGAAATAACTGTGTGCGTGTTTGTATGTTTTGTATATCAGTTTACAGCAGATAGCTATTCAATTCCTCTTTGAGATGTAAAAGGAAAAAAAAACTTCCCTAAGGTGTTGTATTACAGACTGAATGTCTGTGTCTTCACAAAATGCATGTGTTGAAATCCTCCCTTCAAAGTGATGGTGTTATGAACTGGGGCCTTTGGGAGGTGATGAGGTCATGAGGATGGAGCCTAATGAATGGGAAGATTGCCCTTATAAAAGAGACCCCAGAGGGTTCCCTCACCCTTTCCACCGTGGGAGGACACAGTGAGAAGGCGCCGTCTATGAACTAGGAAATGAGTCCTTACCAGACATAGAATCTGCCATGCCTTGATCATGGGTCTCCAGCCTCCAGAGCTGTGCATGATCAGTGTGTTATTTATATGCCATCCAGTCTTAGGTATTTTGTTATAGCAGACTCAATGGACAAGAAAAAAAACTTTGGCTTCAAGCAAAGTGAGCTTGCTCCTCTGTCCTTAATAGACACAAACAAATGGACAAAGATGACTACATCATCCCAACCCATAAATCAAAGATTTTCAACCCAGAAGCAAAGATCCAACTGACATAAGCAAAGCTCCTGTCTGTACAGGGATAAACAGAAAGTGTGTAGATCACAGGTAGCCTCTCCTATTTGTGCAAACCCCTTTGTGAAACTCCACAGATTCATGGCAGAATCATCACTTTGGTAACCAAAAGGAACCTTGCAATTTGTACAGTAATTCATCTATAGGTGCATTCTGACAAACCAAGATATTCTTGGTATTGCACTTGTCATTGTCCATCCAGTGAAGAGCAGGATGGATTCATCAACTTTCATGAGCTACATACTAGAAGAAAGGGCTGAGAAGTTAGTGGGCATTGGCTACCCCTGGTACAGGTTGCATGGGGATAGATGACATAGATGTAATCTTAAGGTGGGAATGGAGTGATCAGAGGAGGCTTCCTGATGCCTGTGCACCTTCTGAGCCCTTGCCAATGAATGACAAGTGGAAAGGCTACCTTGAGCAAAAGAAGAAGGGAGTAGGGGTTCCTAGCAGGAAGGTGGGGTTCCTGCTTGGGGTTTCTAGCAGAAAGATGCCCCAGTGCCTTGGCTTATAGGCAAGAAATAGCAGATATTGGGGAACTAAAATTGGTTAGCATTGGCTGGTGTGCAGCAGGTACTGAAGAGGCAGGCAACAGTGGTCAGGTAATGATGAATTTACAGATGAAGGTGTGGAAATAAATGAAAACAAGCACATGAAAACAAGCAAGGTGTTTATTCAGAGCTTGCTGTAGCAAAGGAATCAGCCATCATCACTCACATCTGGCCGAGATTCAAAGGCCGGCAGAGCCATGGGGAATCTTTATCGTGGGGAAAAAGGGAAAACTTAGGTGTGTTCTGATTGGAGGCAGTTGGTGGTTCACTAGAAGTGAGGCATCCTTTGTGACTGGTTAGGGGGAAAATTTGGGTTTCTCTGTTTGGTCCTGAGTTGGAAGTAGGGGAAAAATTAGGGAAGCTCATAGTTATTGATCAAGTTCTGGACATTTTGCGCTGGTTGCTACAGGGCTTCCTATTGGCTTCCTGGATGAGTTACTACAGTTTATAGGTTAGACCTCTCTCTTTATATATAGTCTAGTCACCGTCCATTTGTATATTACTTCTCTCAATGATAAGGATTTGAGAACATATGCTAGGAACAATAGTTATTTAAGTGTTTTGACCTCAGGGAATTTTTATTCTATTACTTATTTCGTCATTCTTTCTCCTGCATCTTTCCATTTTTTTGCACACTGTGATGTGTGAGTATCGCATTGCTGCTCTCCCAAATATGTCATTCAAGTTTTTTGCCTTTTCCTCCATGGTTTTTATTTCTGTATTGTTACTCTGAGTTTCAGATATTTCTTCCATTTACTCTTCTAGTTCAGGGATTGGCAAATGCTTTCAGCAAAGGGCCAAATAGTAAATGTTTTTGGCCTGGGGAGCCATTCAGTCTCTGTTGCAACTACACAACTGTATCATTATACTGCAAAAGCAGTCATGCACAATATATAAATGTATAGGTGTGGCTGTGTTTAAATAAAACTTTATTTACACAAACAGGCTGTGGGCCAGATTTGGCTTTTGGGACAAAATTTTATGACTTCTTTTCTAGGTTACTTAGTTAAGTCTCAACAGATGTGTCCCTGAATCAGTGAATACAATGACAAATGCAAATGCATAATTTTTTAAATAAAATTGTATAAAGGATATGTGTGTGTTATATCTCCCTAAATACTCTGAAAGGCATCTGACTATGTCATCTCCAAATATGCCACTTTGGTGTGAGAATTATTTTTAGCTGAGGTGGAAGGATGGCTTGAACCCAGAAGTTCAAGTTTGCAGTGAGCTGAGATCACATCACCTCAATCTAGCCTGGATGACAGAGTGAGATTCTGACTCAAAAAAAAAAAAAAAAAAGAAAAGAAGAAAGAAAGAAAGAAAGAATAAAGCAAAATAATAGAGGTGCAGAGGAGATGCAAATTCCACATATGGTCAGATAAACTTGTTGAATGAGAAACACAATTTTCCAACTTAGAAAATAATGAAATCGAAAGCTGAAGAGGGTGTATTCACCGAGAGGAAGTGGGAGAGTCAACGACTGGCATTTCCATGAGTTCAGATGGCAGGTCCCGTGGGGATCACTGAGAGCTGGAATTGCAGGAAGAGCCACTTGTGTTGTGCGTCTTGAGTGATGACAGGCAAATAGTGGTTCTGGAAGTGCCTTATGGAATCAGGATGGCTGGGGAGGTTAATCATGGAACTGGGAGGCCAGTGTGTCCAACACGTTATGCACGCAGAAGGGGAGACTCTGATGGGGTTCAGCACACACTACCCCAAAATACAGCATTTTGGCATTTGAAAAAAAGAAAACAACAACAACAGCAGAAGGAGAAAACCTACTCTCACATTTCCCTCAGCCCTTTCCCCTGAAACATGTTGCCCAGGCTGGTCTCGAACCCCACCTTCCTGCTAGGAACCTCTACTCCCTTCTTCTTTTGCTCATGGTAGCCTTTCCACCTGTCACTCATCAGCAAGAGTTCAGCAGATGCACAGGCATCAGGAAGCCTCCTCTGATCACTCTGCTCCCTGAAGCAAGTCAAGAAACCGGGGAAGAGTTCTCTAACCTTTCCCTGAAGCAGGTCCTAGGACCTTCATTCAAGAAGTGCCCTCTCTATCTCCAGAGAGAAAGAACATCTTTATTTCTGAAGACACAGACACAGAGAAGAATCTTAACATGCAGCCCTTGCTAAGTTCCCCCCACCCCAGTTTATTCCCATTAGATCACGCCCTGTTGTCCCTCAATCACACTTCTGTGTGATCGCCCACAAAAATATAGTTTTCTGGCTGGTCATGGTGGCTCACGCCTCTAATCCCAACACTTTGGGAGGCTGAGGCAGGGTGGATTGCCTGAGTTCAGGAGTTCGAGACCAGCCTGGGCAGCATGGTGAAACTCTGTCTCTACAAAATATTTATATATAAATTAGCCGGGTGAGGTGGTGCATGCCTGTAGTCTCCACTACTCGAGAGGCTGAGGTGGGAGGATGATTTGATCCCTGGAGGCAGATGTTGCAGTAAGCCAAGATTGCACCACTGCACTCCAGCCTGGGAGACAGAGCCAGACACTATCTCTCTCTATATAGTTTTCCCTGGGTCTTTAGGTTTTTATCCTAAAAGCTCCTGTATCACATACAATTTATACTACATAAATATGTATGCTTTCTTGTATCTGGCTAATCTGTCTTTTCTTATCAGGGTCTCAGCCATTAACCTTGCGATGGGTGAGGAAAAGATCTTACTTTTTCTCTCCTACAATGTGTAGGAGTTAGGGAGTTTATAAACCGTGCAACAAGACTACGGAGGAGACCTGAGGAATGGAACGCCCTCTGAAGAATTGCCTCAGAGGCAGAGACAGCACAGAGCAGAACGGACTTGGGGATTGTGGATGGGACTAGGGGCATAGACTATCAGAGGCAAGTGATGGGGTTACTGGGTGCGTGGCTTATCTAGAGAACTGCTCCCAGAGAATATGCGTTTTTGGGGAAGCACAGGGCTAACCAAGATTTGCACTCTTTGTACCTCAGAAGGCTTTCTGGGCTCTGGAAATGGAGTGAATCAGCTGAATCCGTGATGGCCATTCTGGCTCCAGAAAGAGACTGCATGTCCAAGTTCCCTAGTAAGCTCCTGGGGAATTACCAGGATCTGGCTAGAGACAGAAGCTGCCCCTCTTGGTGACCTTGAGACTCGTTGCCTCCTAGTATTTTGCAGGACAGAAATGTGAGCTGCCTTTGTGTCTTGCTGTGTAGGGTTATTTTCTGCAAATTGGCTGAGATTGGCGTGGCACCTCCCAAAACTTCATTTTGAGGACTCTCCCCAAAGACTGGAATTCCCTTAGCAAAGATCATTTTTTAATGCAAACCATCTGCTTCAATGAAAAAGAAAAAGAACAAGAAAAAGAAAGAAGTAAAAAGAAATCATGACCTCAGTTTTCTGCAAAACAGACGAATCCTTGGTTTTCACCAAAAGGCAAAAAGCTAATTAATTTTTAAAATGCTGACCTCCTTTGAATTATTTTAGTCCTTTAGATGAAAAACATGTGTCATGATTGCATGTGTTTTTATTCTTCCACAGGCTTGGAACTCTGGGTGTTTGGGGAGGCTTTCTATACGCCTCAAAGCCCTTAATACCTCATTGTGAACTGGCATCTCAGGTTACTTCTCTCATGAGTGACAGAACAAAGACCTGCATTGTGAGCAGGGGAGAGGCAAGGGTGAATTTTAAAGCATAAAGTGGTTGAATTTAGAGGCAGCAGAAGTTGGAGAGTGGGAGAGAAATTTACTTAGTTTATAAATTTGTCTGGAGCTGGCCAACGTATGCCAATTATATGACCAGTTCAGGTAGAAGTCAGACCTAGAAAAAGAAGAAAAACAATATACAAATGAACACATGTGAGGTGATATTAGAGCATTGGCAATGGGGATTTAGGGGCTATGGTTGATTTTAAGAGTGTGTGTGTGTAATTGGTGATCAAGAATTATTGGTACTCAAAAATAATATTAATTCAAAATATAGTTCGATTTGAATAAAGAGTGGCTTGTGTTAGGGAGGATATATAACTTACTTCTCCTTAAGCTTGGCAGTTATATTGTTTTCTGGGGGAAAAAACCAGTAGAGGTATTTTAGAATAGGGTAGAAAATAAAAGTAGAGTCCTGATAGTAGATCTATGCCCTCACCACACACAAGCATACTCCTTTATAACACATCTCCACAGTAACTTTATCTTCTTCACAAGGAATTAAATGAGAAGAAAACCATAGACTACCATGCACACACAAGCTATTAATATCTTCTTTCTGCAATTTTTACAGATTTTCTCAACACCATTGATTTATAGGATCGTGAGCAAGAAGCACTGATGGCCATGAAGATGAATAAGCAAGGAAAAGTGGTCTTAATTAGTGAAATTGATGATGATTTCATGTCTTCTTTATCATAGGGGATGCCTAAGTTCTACAATTCTTATTATCAGATCTGACGAATTAGAAACTCATCCACTTCTTGCTTGCACTAGAAAAAATGCCAGACACTGTGAGACCAAGCAAATCATGACTAACTAAAATTTTTGAAGAACAGGAACTCCAACACATAATGAGATCATGTTTGGTTTTCCCAGAATTGTTTTTTGACTAAATGGAAAGCAAAAAGAGAAAGGAATTTGTTAAAGAAGCTACAATGTCTACATCAAAGCCAAAAACACTTGGAGCTCTAAAAATACACTTAACATTTTAACCCAGGGGGAAACGTTTGTCTTTCAAAAGTGAATTAGGGCTGGGTGCTGTGTCTGACACCTGTAACCCCAGCACTTTGGGAGGCGAAAGGCTCACTTGAACCCAGGAGCTCGAGAGGGCAACATGGCAAAACCCCATCTCTACAAAAAAAAAAAAAAAAAAAAAATTAGCTGACCATGAAGGTATGTGCCTGTAATTTCAGCTACTTGGGAGGCTGAGATGTGAGATTTCACTTGAGCCCTGGAGGTCGAGGCTGAAGTGAGCCATGGTCATACCACTGTACTCCAGCCTGGTCAACAGAGTAAGGCTCTGTCTGAAAAAAAAAGTGAATTAGGAAGATCAATGATTTAAGAAAATAAAATTTGACTGAGATTTGGGGAATGTGCATTATTCAGAAAAAAATTGCAAAATGTTATTCCGTTGTAAAGATATGCTGGTGTTATTTAAATATTAACATTCTCAAAGGTGCTATATCTTAGAAAAAGAACAGGAAGAGTGCTTTCAGGGCTGAATAATGGCTTTGGCAATTTGAACTGATCAAATTGACCAGATAATTACCAAACCTCACCTCATTTTGCATGTATATGTGATGACCATGTCCAGGAAAACTGGAATGATGGAACTACCTATCATATATATGGTAGACTCTATGTCCACCTGGGCCACTGGCCCCAGGACATATACTATCATACATACAGTAGGCTGCACTTCCACTTGGAGGCCTGGAAAGGGGACAGGTATTATTATACATATGGTAGATTTCATGTCCACCTGGAAGAGTGTAGCCAGGACATATACTATTATATATAAAATAAAATCCACTTTCGGCCAGGTGCGGTAACTCACGCCTGTAATCCCAGCACTTTGGGAGGCCGAGGTGGGCAGATCATGAGGTAAAGAGATCGAGACCATCCTGGCCAACATGGTGAAACCCCGTCTCTACTAAAAATACAAAAAATTAGCCGGACGTGGTGGTGCACCCTTGTAGTCCCAGCTACTCGGAGGCTGAGGCAGGAGAATTGTTTGAACCTGAGAGGTGGAGGTTGCAGTGAAAAAAAAAAAATTCACTTTCACCCGAAGGACTGGAGCCAGGGCATATACTAGCATATACACAGTAGGCCTCATTTTCACCCGAAGTATTGGACCCAGTACATATACTGCTATATATATGGTAAATTCCAATTCCAACTGGAGGATGGCAGGGGGCTTATATTATCATCTATGTGGTAGATTTCTTTTTTTTTTAATATATATTTTATATATATATATTTTTGAGACGGAGTCTCGCTCTGTAGACCAGGCTAGAGTGCAGTGGCATGATCTCGGCTCACTGCAAGCTCTGCTTCCTGCGTTCACGCCATTCTCCTGCCTCAGCCTCCCGAGTAGCTGGGACTACAGACGGTACAAACAACCTTCAGGAGATCCTGAGGACATGCATCCAAGGTGGCTGGGGCACAGGCTAATTTTATATTTTAGGGAGACATGAGACATTAATCAAATACATGTAAGCTGTACATTTCTTCAATTCAGAAAGGCAGGGCAACTCCAAGCTGGGGGGGCTTCCAGGTCATAGGTAGATTTAAAAATTTTCTGATTGGCAATTGATTGAAAGAGTTATCAATAGAAAGGAATGTCTGGGTTATGATGATAAAAGGTTGTGAACACCAAGGTTTTATTAATATCATGTGGATGAAGCCTCCAGGTAGCAGGCTTCAGAGAGAATAGATTGTAAATATTTCTTACCAAACTTAAGGCCTGTGGTGATGTTAATGCTAGGCAGTTTTTCCTGAATTCCAAAAAGGAGGAGGGTATAACGAAGCTTGTCTGACCTACCCTTCCCGCCATCGCCTGAACCAGTTTTTCAGGTTAACTTAGAAAGCCCTTGTCCAAGAGGAGGGGCCCATTCAGATGATTGGGGGTGGGAGGCTTAGAATCTTTTCTTTTTTTTTTTTTTGAGACAGTCTCTCGCTTTGTCACCTGGGCTGGAGTGCAGTGGCGTGATCTCGGCTCACTGCAACCTCTGCCTCCCAGGTTCAAGCGATTCTCCTGCCTCAGCCTCCCGAGTAGCTGGGATTACAGGTGTGCACCACCACACCTGGCTAAGTTTTTATATTTTTCGTAGATACAGGGTTTCACCATGTTGGCCAGGCTGGTCTTGACCTCCTGACCTCAAGTGATCCACTGCCTCAGCCTTCCAAAGTGTTGGAATTACAGGTGTGAGACATTATGCCCGGCTGGGACGCTTAGAATTTTATTTTCCATTTATACCCTCTCATTCTATCCATTTTCCAGTCTCAAATTAGTGTAATACATTTGTCACAATTGATAAAGCAATGTTGACACTTTGAACCAAAATATCTAAGAGGGGTCTCAGTCAATTTAGAAAGTTTATTTTGCCAAGGTTAAGCACACACTGGTGACACAACCTCAAGAAGTCCTCATGATTTTTGTCCAAGGTGGTCAGGGCACAACTTGGTTTTATACATTTTAGGGAAACATGAGACATCAATCAATATATGTAAGATGTACATTGGTTTAGACTGGAAAGGCGGGACAACTCTAAGGGGGAGCGGACTTGCAGATCATAGTAGATAACAGAAAAAATGGTTACATTCTTTTGAGTTTCTGATTAGCCTTTCACTGAATGCAAAATTTATAGGAATTAGTCACTTATGCCTCAGTCTGGCTTAGTGAAACAATAGGGCAGATGAAACCATCTGATATACATTGGTCTCACAGGAGCCAAGGGATGACTTTGAGTTCCTTCTGCCCTTTGTCCACAAGGAATTTCCTCGTGGGCAAATTGTGAGGAAGGGATGTATGTTCGTTATCTTTGCAGTTATCTTATTTAGGAATAGAATTTTGTCTGGATTGATGGGTTCTTGGTCTCGCTGACTTCAAGAATGAAGCCGCGGACCCTCTTAAAGGTGGCGCGTCTGGAGTTGTTCCCTCCTCCCAGTGGGTTCGTGGTCTCGATTGCCTCAGGAGTGAAGCTGCAGACCTTCACGGTGAGTGTTACAGTTCATAAAGGTGGTGCGTCCAGAGTTGTTCGTTCCTCCCGTCCGGAGTTGTTTGTCCCTCCTGGTGGGTTCGTGATCTCGCTGGCTTCAGGAGTGAAGCTGCAGACCTCTGTGGTGAGTGTGGTGGCGCAGACCCAAAGAGTGAGCAGCAACAAGATTTATTGTGAAGAGCAAGAACAAAACTTCCACACCGTGGAAGGGGGACCCAAGCAGGTTGCCGTTGTTGGCTCAGGTGGCCTGCTTTTATTCCCTTATTTGGCCCTACCCACATCCTGCTGATTGGTCCATTTTACAGAGTGCTGATTGGTCCATTTTACAGAGTGCTGATTGGTCTGTTTTACAGAGTGCTAATTGGTCTGTTTCACAGAGTGCTTATTGGTGCGTTTCCAATCCTTTAGCTAGACACAAAAGTTCTGCAAGTCCCCACCCAATTAGCTAGACACAGAGTGCTGATTGGTGCGTTTACAAACCTTTAGCTAGACACAGAGTGCTGATTGGTGCATTTACAATCCTTTAGCTAGGCAGAAAAGTTCTCCAAGTCCCCACCTGACCCAGAAGCCCAGCTGGCTTCATGTCTCAGAATGGGAGGCAGGTTTGCCCGACACAGTTCCCAGCTTGACTTTTCTCTTCGGGTTAGTAATTTTGGGATCATGAGATGTATTTTCCTTTCATAATACATTATTTTTTAACTAAAGTCCATAGTTTCTATCAGGTTTACCACTTCCATTGTACACTCTCTGGGTTTTGACAAGTGCATATATGTTACTATATCATTATAACACCATTGCAGATGTAAGATGATCCAGATAATGTATGCAGAATTGATTTAGAATTCCAGACTGCGTGATAGTATGTTTTTGTTTGGTTGGTTTTTTTTAAGATGGAGTCTCGCTCTGTCACCCAGGCTGGAGTGCAGTGGTGCAATCTCGGCTCACTGCCACCTTGGCCTCAAAGATTCAAGTGATTCTCTTGCCTCAGCCTCCTGAGTAGCTGGGACTACAGGTGTGCACCACCACCCTTGGCTAACTTTTGTATTTTTAGTAGAGATAGGATTTTGCCATGTTGCCCAGGCTGATCTCGAACTCCTGACCTCAGGTGATCTGCCCGCCTCGGCCTCCCAAAGTGCTGGTATTACAGGCGTGAGCCACCTTGCTGGGCCACTATGTATTTTTTAAACCCCCAATTCAATTTCTCTGCATCAATTAAGAAATAAATCCATCTGTTCTAATAAAATACAAAGAACTGAAGGTTTCTTGTTGCTCACTGTATTAGTCCATTCTCACACTGCTATAAAGAACTACCTGAGACTGGGTAATTTATAAAGAAAAGAGGTTTAATTGGCTCATGGTTCTGCAGGCTGTACAGGAAGCACGGCTGGGGAGGCCTCAGGAAACTTACAATCATGGCAGAAGGTGAAGGGGAAGCAGGAGTCTTACACAGCCAGAGTAGGAGCAAGACAGAGAGAGAAGAGGTGCCACACACTTTTAAACATCCAGATTTCCCGAGAACTCTATCGCGAGAGCAATACTAAGAGGATAGCGCTAAACCATTAGAAACTGCCCCCATAATCCAATCGCCTCGCGCCAGGCCCCACCTCCAGCATTGGGGATTACGATTAAACTTGAGATTTGGGCAGGGACACAGATCCAAGCCGTATCACTCACTGTAAAGGAAGCAATGTCAGAGACACGAAGGCAATAAGAAAAAACGGTGTCCCTATTGGGAGTGTGCTATCTATTAAGAACATACGTTGATAAGCACCAGACGTTTGTAATATACGTGGGAGCATAATGCGGTTTAAGAAAACAAAGACAAGATCGTTCTGCAACACCAAAAGCTGGAGGATTGTCATGGAGCAAACCGAAGTTCAGGGAGGAAAAAAAGCTTTTTTTTTATTTTAAATACCGAATTATGACTGCAGCTCTATTTTTGACTTCCATGAGAGGCAATTCCAAATTGACAAACTTTGTTTCCCAGTTTTGAGAATGGACTTTACCTGTGGGATGATGGAGAAAGAGGATACCACAAATTCTCACTGCATAGAGTAGTGTTTGACCAGTTGAGCAAAGTAAAGGGTTTAGTCTCTATTTTAAGAAATTTTAGGCTTCCCAGGATTTTCTCTAGGCCTTGCCTTGTTTGCACAAACACGATAAAGCAACTGTTTCGTTGATGTCCTGGTGAAACCACCTTTGTAAAATTGTGACTGAGACAGTGAAAGAGGTCTAACCTAACCAAGTCCATCTTGCTTCTAACCTCTAAGCTGTCCTTTTTCACTCCTGGGCGTAGGCTGAACTAACTTTGGGAGAAACTTAGTTTATAGTTTAAAACAAAGTTGATAACGGCCCTTTCCAAAGCAGACCTTCTTCTTGCCTGGGGACTAGACTGCCTTTTTAGGACTAACATTAGTGCAAGATTAGAAATTGTGGTTTAGGAGTCATGCAACTGGAGGCTACAAGATTCTGGCCCTCCCTAAACTGCTCTTAAGATCAGTGCTTGAGATTTTTTGCAGACCCTGCACTTGATGGATCAGCTGGCACCAACCAGATCAATAAACTGGCCCCCATCCAGGAACCGATTCAGCAAGAGGACAGCTTCAATTACCTATGATTTCATCCCTGACCAATCAGCACTCCCGGCTCACTGGCTTCCCCAGACCCACCAAGTTGTCCTTAAAAACTCAGATCCCGGAATGCTCAGGGAGACTGATTTGAGCAATAATAAAACTCTAGCCTCCCGCACAGCCTGCTCTGCGTGAATTACTGTTTCTCTATTGCAATTCCCCTATCTTGATAAATCCACTCTGTCTAGGTAGCAGGCAAGGTGAACCCTTTGAGCGGTTACCCTGGGCTTCTTGAGGGAACTAATTTTCAGCTTTTTGGCTTTTTTGTCTCTCTGTTGGGGAGGTTTCATTTCTAGTATGTGTGAACCCTCCATCTTCTGCGATGTCAAGCAGTTGCTAGGGAATTAGTTCATATTTATTACTCTGGCTGCAGTTTCTGTCTTCAGGTCTAGGACTTTGAGATTTCATTTTTAAGTGACTGTGTTTTTTAACCTGCATTTCCATGTGTCAATGGTAAGAGTAAGCGTGAGTGCATTTGCTCAGCCACTTGTGTCACTAGGAGGGAACCACAGTGATCATTTAAAAGATAAATAGGGGCTGGGTTCACGCCTGTAATCCCAGCACTTTGGGAGGCCGAGGCAGGTGGATCATTTGAGGTCAGGAGTTCGAGACCAGCCTGGCCAACATGGTGAAACCCCGTCTCTACTAAAAATACAAAAATTAGCCAGACGTGGTGGCGCTTACCTGTAATCCTAGTTACTTGGGAGGCTGAGGCGGGAGAATTGCTTGAACCCGGGAGGCGGAGGCTGCAGTGAGCTGAGATTGTGCCACTGCACTCCAGCCTGGGTGACAGAGAGAGATTCCGTCTCAAAAAAAAAAAAAGATAAATAGGATGGTGTAAAATATCATTTCCCTGTTTTTAAAACAGCCATTTATAGACTTTAATAAAGTAGGATTGATTCACTCTTTTACAAAAGCTATATATATATATATATATATTTTTTTTTTTTAGATGGAGTCTCGCTCTGTCACCCAGGCTGGAGTGCAGTGGTGCGATTTCAGCTCACTGCAACCTCCACCTTCCAGGCTCAAGCAATCCTCTTGCCTCAGCCTCCCCAGTAGCTGGGACCACAGGTGCACATCACCACCCAATTAATTTTTGTATTTTTTTTTTTTTAGAGAGGGGGTCTCACTATGTTGTCCAGGGTTGTCTCAAACTCCCAGGCTCAAGTGATTATCCCACCTCAGCCTCCCAAGTACCTGGGACTACAGGTGCACACCATAATGCCCAGCTAATTTTTGTATTTTTGATAGAGATAGGGTTTTGTTTTGCCGTGTTGCCCAGGCTGGTCTCAAACTCCTGAGTTCAGGTGATTTTCCCACCTTGACCTCCCAAAGTGTTGGGAATACAGGCATGAGCCACTGCACCTGGCCCCAAACCAGTATTTTTTTAAAGAATTTTCCAAAATGTTAACATTAACTTTCTGGGTTGTGAGATCACAGATACTATATGTCATAGTATATTCTTTAATTATATCAGTAATTTTACCATTTTGAGCAATCAAAAAATAATAATATTTGGGCTGGGCACGGTGTCTCACGCCAGTAATCCCGACACACTGGGAGGCTGAGGTGGGAGGACTGCTTAAACCAGGAGTTTGAGACCAGTCTGAGCAACATGGAGAAACCCCATCTCTTCCAAAAAATACAAAAATTAGCTGGGCGTAGTGGCACGTGCCTGTAGTCCCAGCTACTTGGGAGGCTGAGGTAGGAGAATCACCTGAGCCCAGGAAGTGAAGGCTGCGGTGAGCTGTGACTGCACTACTGCATTTCAGACCCTGCCTCAGTAGTGCATAATTATATAATTAAACTAATAATATTTAAAAAACATAGTGGATACAATTGCCCAGAAATTATAAGACCTTTAACTGAGTATCACGTGAAAGTAGCCAAAATTGATTTCTCAAAATTACATGATTTGGCCATAGATAAGGACATGTAAATTTGGGGAAAATTCATGAAAAAGAGAATGAGATATTTGATCAAAGATGAAGAGCCCTGCTTCTGTTGGAAAATATGAAAGAACAACAGGACACATTCATTGCGATTCAGGAAAGGTTTTAATGGGATGACTTCAAAAAGGAAGACATCTTTTTAATTGCAAAAATGGCAAGGGCACATTGTTGGTGTGAAGTCAGCAGGAAATAAATGAGCTAATCTAAGGCAATGACATAAAGCTTCCAGGAAAGAAATATGGACAGTGGTGCAGTCGTGAGAAATGTATTTGATCTTGCAGAAGTGGTGTCATTTGTGAGAGTGACAGGCAGATTCACACAAGCGCATAGAATGCACCCTACAGGCACAGAACTGACACACCTCGCCTAAAGGGGAGCTGGAATTTAGGATGCATAATTTAGGCAGAAGATGATAAAATAATGGCTAACCAAACAGCACACACACAAACTCACGTGCGCTCGCGGACACACACACACACACACACACACGAATCTACTATATCAAAGAAAATAGAAACAGCCTGAATTTTTGGCGCACAATTTTAAAAGCAGATACCGTAAAAGTAAATTTGAGCTGCGCGCTGTGGCTCATGCCTGTAATCCCAGCACTGTGGGAGGCCGAGGCAGGTGGATAACTTGAGGCCAGAAGTTAGAGACTAACCTGGCACACATGGTGAGACCCCGTCTCTACTAAAAATACAAAAATTAGCCTGGTGCGGTGGTTCACGCCTGTCATTCCAGCTGCTCCGGTGGCTGACGCATGAGAATCGCTTGGACCTGGGAGGCGGAGGTTGCAGTGAGCTGAGTTGATACCACTGCACTCCAGTCTGGGTGACAGAGTGAGACTCTCTCTCAAAAAGAAAAAGAAAAGAAAAAAGAAAAGGAGGATGGAAAAGTATGATAAATAGAGAAAATTAATGAAAATGTGAGGACCTCGAAAGCTGTATATCATTGCAGGTTAGGGATTAACTGATTAAGCAATATTCAATCTCTTTTCTTTTCTTTTCTTTTCTTTTTTTTTAGAGACAGGATCTTAGTCTATCACCCAGGCTGGAGTGCAGTGGTACAATCACAGCTCACTGCAGCCTCTAAATCCTAGGCTGGAGTGATCCTCCTGCCTCAGCCTCTTGAGTAGCTGGGACTACAGCTGTGCATCACCATGCCCAGCTAAGTTTTTAATTTTTTGTAGAGATTGGGTGGGGGAGGTCTCACTATGTTGCATAGGCTGGGGTCAAACTCCTGGCCTCGAGCCATCCTTTCACCTCGGCCTCCCAAGGCTCTGAGATTAGATATGAGCCACTGTGCCTGGCCTGTTATTTTTTTAACATATCAGTTGCACAAGACTCCCACCTACAGCAGAGCAGGATGAAAAGAGATTAAGCTCTGATGAGAAGCCATTCGGTGTGGTGTGTTACCTTCTTTGTAGGATCCTGAACAGATCACCTTATCTCTAGATTTCAGCTTTTTCAGCTTCAAAACAAAAAGTCGGACCTGAGTTATCTTGACTGTTCTTACTGAAATTCTCTGAGTCCTGTATGAGAAAAAAACTACATAATTTTCCCCTATTTTGTTGTGTAATATAGAGAGAGTTTCTTCCTTTCTATTCTTTGTTTAGAATACAACTT
This sequence comes from Pan paniscus, assembly GCF_029289425.2. NCBI lineage: Eukaryota > Metazoa > Chordata > Mammalia > Primates > Hominidae > Pan > Pan paniscus. Next base: position 4,812,870 of record NC_073272.2, read on the forward strand.
TATGTTTTGTTTTCAATAAATCTTTGAGAATGAGGTGTTGACTTCTACGGGTCATTCAAGGTGAATTTTCATTCAGGCATTTAAAAAAAAAGGAATGATTCACTCTTGGGAAATGTCAGCTGACTGAGCTGCCGCTCCTTTTTAAGTCAGGAATAAGTAGTAAAGTGCGTTTTTATACAGAATATTACCTATTCCATGTAAATCTTTAATAAGGCATGCTAGAGGGTTTTAAAAGAAATCCAGACTTCATGAAATGAGAATATCCAGAGGGAAAAATGATTGAATTTAAAGAGAGAGAGAGAGAGAGAGAGAGAAAAAAAAAGGAACCTTCAGTGGTAACTGTATTCAGCCAAGGGGATCTGCTGATGGAATTATGAAATCCAGTTTGGGAAGTGAAGTGAACTTTCCCAGCCACCGACTCAAAGCACAAGATCCTAAAGTGCTTAATGAACAGTGAAGGCTGACCTGTGAAGGATTAGGAATTTCAGACATGTGTTACTTAAGCTTCTCATTCCCAGAACCAAAATTCCTCGCAATAAAAGAAAGAAAGAAGTCAGCATGATGGCTCCATCGCTGGGCTGACCTCAGATCGTGCTGGTCTCAGTGATGAACGGAAGGAATGAGAAATCTTCTAACAGATTCCACATTTCTGGTATTGTTTTTGACTCCTCTGACTTTGTCTTTACCCCAATTACCCTGTAGCCTGATCTCACTATTTCCCCTGAAATACAACAATTTTTCTCTGAAATACAACAATCTGTGTTACCTTAATCAGCAGATCATTGTTCCATGGCAAAGTAATTATTGAGGAAAGCTGTGAAAGAAAAAAAGACAATTGTATATGCCTGCCAATTACTCTGTTATTGTTCTGATTTTCTTTTCTTTCTTGATTTTAACCAATCTACCCCTTGTTTTAGGGAACGGTTTTGCATGGAGCTGAAATCAAAATTTGTTTTTAACCAAATTGTCATTCTTCACAGAATGTCAATGCAATAATACCTTCAGGCTCTTGGAGAAGATATAGTTTACAAAGGGCCATTTTTGTATATGGGATCTTCTCCTATACATCTTCAACAGCTTGAGTTGAGCCACTGCATGCAAACTGATGACCTTGCTAATGACGCTGGTTGGTTCTACTACTTCACTGATTCCCTTTGTCTTGGTGAATGAATGAAGGGGTTTAAGATAAGACCACTGGCCAATCCTGTAGCTGACTTACAAACACCTGGAAAAGTGGTGAGATGGGATCAGTTATCACTGGATAAGCTTCATACAGAACCTTAGAGAAAATGTCCTAAAATCTTTTTAATCCAGAAAATCATGTTTTTACTGTTAGATTATGTTTTTGTTTAATCCAGAGAATTATATTTTAGGTTAACTGTACATATTGTATTTACCTGTACTGAGTAGGGTCAAAATTATGTTTTTAGTTTGTTGAATTCCATGATACTTCCTCATGCTGAATTCATTGGATTGCATGCAAAAGATTCTGAATGACAACCAAAATGTCAGCTATATGTTTATTCAAATTCATTTGTAATGTTAATTCAGTAAACCTTTTAACTGCTAGGCATCAACCTAAGGCAATCATCTTCTCCAATTAAGAAGTATATATGCAAAGCTACATTATAATTAGGGAGAGAATTTTTGAGTTTACAGAGTCATAAAACTTAAGTGAATTGAATGTTTCCTGACTCAAGTGGATTAAAGAGTTCATTTCTATAAAAAGAGGTGCATGTCCTTGGAAATACAGGCTTCTCTCAGCTGAGTAGGGTGTTTTCTCCTCTAACTCCTATAACCAATAGATATGGCAGCTTGGACTTAGGTCTTTTATTTGCTTTGTTTCATTTCATTAGATGCTTGTGTGACACACTGCACGTATCTGGATATGTTCACACCTCCATTCAAGTCAGCATTTGTTGTATGAGTCACTGTCTTTACTTAAGGCAACGATCACTATCTCTTTCTGTACTGAATATATTATATTTTGGTTTACATTTTCCCTTTTGCAATTCCTCATTTTCAAGTTATACATGTAGGCTGCCCATGGTCTCAAAAAAAGCAAATAACTATATAAATGCTCTGTCTTATTCTAAGTAATGACAACCGCATATTTGAAGATTTTTGGAAGATTTTCCTACATGGAAATATGTCAATGTTGTGGGGCCACTGGGTTATTTATTCATAACTATATATCTAAAATCAAGAGGAGAGGTCCGGGATGTTCTTACAATAAATAATAATAGAGTACAATCTCTGACTCTGATGGTGAGTGGTGATGTTATGATTTCAGGGAAAAGTAATCTATGACCGAATGGTGGGTCATGAGCATCTCCATCCAGGAAAAGCAATCTATGACTGAGATGTTAAGACATGGGCATCTCAGCCCAGGAGAAACAGTCTATGAACAGGACAAAGAGCGCTGATGACCATATTCCTGGTTTTATTAGAACAGGTCTTTGCAATGTTCCACTTTAGCCTCTAGTTCAAGAATGACTTGCTGATTAACAGGCTCAAGCTTTCTTGACAGAGTGGAGTCTTGGCAAAAATGCTGAGTAGAGAGTAGTAGAAGCTTGTTTGGGAGCCTCTGGTAGCTGTTTCTTTCAGTAATCAGGCTTCCTCAAAAACACAATCCTCTGGCCTCACTGTGCCCACGTCAGATGTCCCACAGTGCCTGTGCTATGTGAGCAAGTCTTTCCTATTTTAGAAATGTTTCCTTCTGGTTGCACACAGTAGCTCATGTCTGTAATTCTAACACTTTGGGAGGCTAAGGAGGGAGAATGGCTTGAGTCCGGGAATTCAAGACCACCAGCTTGGGCAACATAGGGAGACACCATCTCTGCAAAATAAATAAATAAATAAATAAAATAGTTAACTGAGCATGGTGGTGCACATGTCTGTGGTCCTAGCTACTTGGGAAGAAAAGACGGAGGATTACTCGAGCCCAGAAGTTCAAAACCAGCCTGGGCAACATAGCAAGACCCCATCTCTGCAAAAAATAAAATAATTAGCCAGGCATGGTAGTGAGTATTTGTGAAGCTGAGGCAGGAGGATCCTTGAGCCCAGGAGATCGAGGCTGCAGTGAGCTGTGATGGTACCACTGCACTCTAGCCTGGGTGACAGAGAGACACCTTGTCTAAAAAAAAAAGAGAGAAATGTTTCTTTTCCTTACTGAGGTCAAATCCTACATGTTCCATTGTTGCTTTTCTGGACATCTCCCAAATCAGTGTAACACATTCTCATTAGTGGTTCTGGCGGTTCCTCTATCAATGTCTAGGCATTCCTGCCTCTAATGCTGGAAATGCATTGTCTAGGCTAGCCATGAGGTGCAGGTGGTAAAAAAAAAAAAACAAAACAAAACAGGGACACATCTGAACTGCTCCTGGAGTCTCACCATGCAAATGCTCCTACCCCTCTAACAATTCCACAACCCCCTACTGTATGTAGTCCATTTTCATGAGCTGAATTGAAGTGGACACTTCTGCTTTAAACTGGTGGACAGGATTGAATTTGGAGGAAGACACTGAGTTTTTTTTTTTCTCTCTCTCTGAATATAATGTTTTTTTTTTTTTTTTTTTTTTTCGGATGGAGTCTCAGTCTATTGCCCAGCCTGGGGTGCAGTGGTGTGATCTCAGCTCACTGAAACCTCCACCTACCAGGTTCAAGCAATCCTCCTGCCTCAGCCTCCCAAGTACCTGGGATTATAGGTGTGCACCACCATGCCCAGCTAATTTTGTATTTTTAGTAGATATGGGATTTCACCATGTTGGCCAGGCTGGTCTCAAAGTCCTGACCTCAAGTGATCCACCTGCCTCACCTTCCCAAAATGCTGAGATTACATGCCTGAGCCACTGCACCCGGCCAGGATATATGTTTTCTTTAAATTAAAAAAGAATCACGTGAACTTCAAGTTTTGAAGACAACGTCAAAGAACAGACACAGTCCAGGACTAAGCCTGGAGAAGAGCTATTTTTCTCAGCTCTGCAGGAAGCAGTGCACAACTACATGGCAGGAATGGGGGTCTCAGGAAACAGTAAAGGGGCCCAGGTGGGATGGTGGGAGAAGTTTGGCACACGAAGGAAGGCTCTTGGAGGATGGGCATGAGAGATGGGCATGAATCTCTTTCACCTGTCAGTACTTGCAACATAGTCTTTGGTGTTTGTTTTGTTTTTTGAGACAGGGTCTCGCTGTGTGGCCCAGTATAGAGTGCAGTGGTGTAATCATAGTTCGTTGCAGCCTCAAACTCCTGGGTTCAAGCAATTGTCCCGCCTCAGCCCCCTGAGTAGCTAGGACCACAGGCATGTGCCACCACATCTGACTAATTTTTGTATTTTTAGTAGAGATGGGGTTTTCTCATGTTGGCCAAGCTGGTCTCGAACTCCTGTCCTCAAGTGATCCGCCTGCCTCGGCCTCCCAAAGTGATGGGATTATAGGCATAAGCCATCATGCCCAGCTGCCCAACATAATCTTTGGAGTTCAGAAGAATCCTGGAGATTTGACTTATGAGACAAAGCAAAGCATCATTCCATATCCCTAAGCTGACTTTACATTTGGACATACACCCTGGAACAAAGTTGACATTTAAGAAAATACCCATAAATACAATTATCTATTTATTACTTACGTTAGTTTTGTGGAGGATTCTTAGCAGAGCAGATGTTAAGATGTCTCTGCCAATATTTATTTCACTACAGAGATGTATAAAAGAATGGAGAGTGCCTAAAAAAGAAAAGGTAATGAAAGATATCAAAATAGTGTTTATAAGAAAGTCAGGCTGGGTGCAATGACTCTATGCCTGTGGTCCTAGTATTCTGGGAGGCCAGGGTCGGGGGATTGCTTGAGGCCAGAAGTTTGTGACTAGCTTGGGCAACATACTGAGACCTCATCTCTATGAAAAATTAAATATTAAACAATTAACTAGGCATGGTGACACTCACCTGTAGTCTCAGCTACTCAGGAGGCTGAGGCAGGAGGATCGCTCCCAAGCCTGGGAGATTAAGGCTGCATTGAGCTGTGATCGCACCACTGCAGTCCTGCTTAGGGGACAGAGTGAGACCCTGTCTCTAAAAACAAAAAAAAAAAAAAAAAAAAAAAAGAAATTCGGCTTAGTGGAGGTCTTTTTCAACTATTATTTCATTTGGAAAAAAACTTCACTTTAATATTGGTAAATAACACACATACATGTAGACAAAGTTTAAATTCCCAGGGCCAGATGCGGTGGCTCACGCCTGTAATCTCAGCACTTTGGGAGGCCAAGGCAAGAAGATCATCTAAGGTCAGGACTTCGAGACCAGCCTGGCCAACATAGTGAAACCCTGTCTCTACTAAAAATACAAAACAATTAGCTGGGTGTGGTGGCGGGCACCTGCAGTCCCAGCTACTAGGGAGGCTGAGGCAGGAGAATGGTGTGAACCCGGGAGGCGGAGCTTGCAGTGAGCCGAGATCGCACCATGTGCCACTGCACTCCAGCCTGGGTGACAGAGCAAGACTCCGTCTCAAAAAAAATTAAAAAAAAAATTAGGTGTGGTGGCTCGCACCTGTAATCCCAGCTACTCAGGAGGCTGAGGCAGAAGAATCACTTGAACCCCGGAGGCGAAGGTTGCAGTGAGCGGAGATCGTGCCACTGCACTCCAGCCTGGGAGCCAGAATGAGACTCTGTCTCAAAGAAAAAAAAACTGTTCAAATTCCCAATCATTGTTTTTCAACAGGTAATCTAATAAATCTTCACTCTTCAAGCTCTGGTCCTTATCTTAGGGATGCTCTTTGTACAGAGAGGATTGAATGCATAGAGTCTCATGTCCATCCTGAGAGTAACATGGCCTGAGCTACCAGCTACTCCACACCCCTGGCTGCTGAAAGCCACCCTGTGAAACCTCAAATCTGGCTTGGAATTCCTTCTCCAGCCACAGATGGAAATACCAGACATGTGTTCACTGTAGATAATTCAGATGTAAATAAGTTTTCTACCAGAAACGAAATATTGTGATATATGCAATTCTATCCCTTGGTGTAATTACCAATGTTCTTCTTTAAGGACAACACATGGTTATGGTTTGAATAGTGACCTCCTGTCCCCCAAATTCACATGATAAAGTGCTAATCCCCAATACCTGTGAAAGTGACCTTCTTTGGAAGTGAGGTCTCTGTAGATGTCATCCAGTTAAAATGAAGTCATTTGGGTGGGTCCTAAATCCAACGACTAGTGTCCTAATAAAAAGATGGAATTTGGGCTGGGTGCAGTGGCCCATGCCTGTAGTCCCAGCATTTTGAGAGGCCCAGGTGAGTGGATCGCTTGAGGCCAGGAGTTTGAGACCAGCCTGATCAACATGGTGGGACCCCATTTCTATATTTAAGGAAAAAAAAAGGATGGGGGGCAATTAGGACACAGACACACACCCAGGGAATATGCCATGGGGAGATGAAGGCTGAGATAGGACTGATGTTTCTGAAACCAAAGAGTGCTCAAGATCTCAGCAAACCACCAGAAGAGAGGGAGGAAGCATGAGACAGTCTCTCCTTCAGAGACTCAGAGGAACTGACATGGTTTGGCTCTGTGTCCCCACCCAAATCTCATCTCCAGTTGTAATCCCCATAATCCCCACAGGTCAAGGGCAGGACCAGGTGGAGGCAATCATATCGTGGAGGTGGTTTCTCCCATATGCTGTTCTTGTGATAGTGAGTGAGTTCTCACGAGATCTGATGGTATTGTAAGAGTCTGGCATTTCCCCTGTTTGCATAACTCCATCCTGCCACCCTGTGAAGAAGGTGTCTGCTTCTCTTTCACCTTCTGCCATGATTGTAAGTTTCCTGAGGCCTTACCAGCCATGCAGAATTGACTGTGAGTCAATTAAACCTCTTTCCTCTATAAATTACCCAGTCTTGGGTATTTCTTCATAACAGTGTGAGAACAGACTAATACAGGAACCAACTCTGCCAACTTTTTTCCATATATATATATATATATATATATATATATAGTGTATATATACACATACATATTTATGTATGTGTATGTATATATACATAAAATATGTGTATGCATAAAATTTGTGTATATATACATAAAATGTGTGTGTGTGTATATATATATATATATATATACACATACTTTTTTTCCCATAAAATCTAGACCCTGCACAACCTGCCAAACCTTGATCTCAGACTTCCCTGCTGACCTATGTATGTGACATTACAGCCAAACATTTTCTGTCCTCTCTGCTTTTATAGTTGAGCATCTTTCTAGGACAAAACTGTAGGATTATTTTGCCTACTATGAACTTCTGGAAGAGTTTATCTGGATGAAATAGAAGGAAAAAAATAGGAGATAGATCAAGGGGTGTGATCTTTCAGCTTGCGTCCCAACCCAGGTGATATGGTTTGGCTGTGTCACCACCCAAATCTCATTTTGAATTGTAGCTCCGGTAATACCCATGTGCTGTGGGAGGGACCCAGTGAGAGATAATTAAATCATGGGGGTGGTTTCCTCCATACTGTTCTCATGATAGTGAATAAGTCTCACAAGATCTGCTGGTTTTATAAGGGGTTTCCTCTTCCACTTGACTCTCATTGTCTCTTGCCTGCTGCCATGTAAGATGTGCCTTTTGCCTTCCACCATGATTGTGAAGCCTCCCCAGCCATGTGGAACTGTGAGTTCATTAAACCTCTTTTTCTTTATAAATTACCCAGTCTGAGGCATGTTATATCAGCAGAGTGAAAACGGACTAATACACCAGGCCAGTGGAAATTGTGCAAAGGAGTTTGAACTCATCTTCTTTGCTTTGTGTAGAAGAAATCTCAGTATAGAGGCAGAATCTGCTGCCCTGGAGATTAAGACAGCAGGGAAGAGAGGCAGCCCCCCTTCCCTGAAGGCAGGTCAGAATGAGGACATGCTCAGTTTGGGACCCAACTTTCTCAAGAGAAAAAGTCATTCCTTCTCCCCTGGGATGAGGAAAAGATGAGCATGAGAGTTGGAGAGGTTTCTTGGGAGAAGTGGAGGGGTTTCTCCTATACTTTTCCCCCTGGAGAGTAAAATAACCACACTCTCCCTAGGAAAACATTCATTTTTTTTCCTGCAGCACGTCAGATCCGTTAACGAATGTTTTACTTTGAACTCTGGCCATTGCAAAATCATCAGCCTGAAAGAGCGGATACTCTTGCATTGGAATTCACTAATGTTCAGTTTGTTTACAATGTGGCTTTCCTGTCCAGTGTTTTAAAATTCCACATGTATAACTGACCCTCGGAGAACAGTTCCATTGCTTAGAGAACTTAGCAGGGTAACCCCATCGGGCAGCAGGATGACAGTAGCTTTGCACACTGAAAAAGAAACAAAACAGATTAATAAATAGGGAAAGGCTTTGATGATGAGCTCACCAATAGAGGTGGAGAGAAGGGAGGGAGAGTTTAAAAAGTGCTGGAGGCTTCTATCCTGGGGCTGGGGAGACTTTGATGAGGACACAGGCTCAGTTGGGTTCTGTTTGGCAGATACACTTAAGGAGGAACTAGGAAAAAACCAAAAAGGCCCTGGAGGCTTCCAAGGAACTGTCTCTGTTGCAATACTTTGGCTGCAAGATATTTTCTTCTGTCCCCAGCCAGAAGGAGCAATCCTGGTGCTTAAATAAAAAGGCATGAAGGCCCAAAGTGGCTCTTGACTTGCCAAGGCAGTATTACAGAGAATTAAGCCCTACCTTAGGGCATGCCAGGAACCTGCTGGAGGTGTCAGTGTTACTGGAAAAGAGGCCCAACCCAGACCCCAAGAGAAGGTTCTTGGAACTCGTACAAGAAAGAATTCTGGGTGAGTCCATAAAGTAAAGTGAAAGCAAGTTTATTAAGAAAGTAAAGGAATAAATGAACGGCTACTCCACAGATAGAGCATCCCCGAGGGCGAGGGCTGCTGGTTGCCCATTTGTATGGTGATTTCTTGATGATATGCTAAACAAGGGGTGGATCATTCATGCCTCCCCCTTTTAGACCACATAGGGTAACTTCCTGACCTTGCCGTGGCATTGGTAAACTGTCATGGTGCTGGTCGATGTATAGCAGTGAGGATGCCCAGAGGTCAGTCTCGTCAGCATCTTGATTTTGGTGGGCTTTGGCCGGCTTCTTTGCTACAATCTGTTTTATCAGCCAGGTCCTTACGACCTGTATCTCATGCTGACCTCCAACCTCATACTGTGACTTAGAATGTCTTAACTTCCTGGGAATGCAGTCCAGCAGGTCTTAGCCTTATTTTACCCAGCCCCTATTCAAGATGGAGTTGCTCTGGTTCAAACACCTCCGACAGGTGCAGCAGAGAATGTTTACAGCAGGGAAACTGTTCTGTATGAGGCTATAATGGTGGATACATGTGATTATGTATTTGTCAAAACCCATAGAATGTGCAACACAGTAAACCTTAATGTAAATTCTGGGCTTTTGGGGTTATGTTATGAAGCCAGTGTGTGTTCATCATTGTAACAAATGTTCATTGTAACAAATGTACTGCTCTAGTCGGGGATGTTCATAGTGGGGGAGGCTGTTTGGGAAGAGGGCAGAGAGTATCTGAGAAATCTTTGTATCTTCCGCTCACTTTTGCCGTGAACCTAAAACTGCTCTAAAAAAATAGTCTTTTAAAAAAGAAAGAAAAGAAAAGAAAAAGAGTGCAGACATGTTATAGCATGGGTGATCCCCAAAAGAGAATGCTAAGTGAAAGAAGCCAGTCACAAAATGTGTCCGGAGTTGGTTCCTTCTGGTGGGTTCGTGGTCTCGCTTACTTCAAGAATGAAGCCGCGGACCTTCGCGGTGAGTGTTACAGCTCTTAAAGATGGCACGGACCAAAAGAGTGAGTGGTAGCAAGGTTTATTGTGAAGAGGAGGTTGAGGCTGCAGTGAGCCATGTTCACATCCAGCCTGGGCAACAGAGCAAGACCCTGTCTCAAAATAATTATGATAATAATAATAAGATTAGCTTTGCATAGTTTATCAGACAAGAAAACCACAAATAAGTAACTACAGCACATATTCTCAGAGAGAGAGAGTTCTTTTGCGGGGAGATGTCTTTCGTGGTTTTTGTTACTTGCCAACTGGAAGGCCCAGTAGGCTGGAAGAATTTACCCTAAAGGGGTTCAGAGGACAAGTATACTGCTATGTTCTTTTTAGAAGGCTTTTGGAGAATTAATTCTTCAAATTTAGAGTTATTTCTAGTTTATGTTTTTGTTTTGTTTTGTTTTTGAGACAAAGTCTCCCTCCCTCCCCAGGCTGGAGTGCAGTGGCGTGATCTTGGCTCACTGCAGCCTCAAACTCCTGGGCTCCAGCGATTCTCCCACCTCAGCCTCCCAAGTGGCTGAGACCACAGGCATGCACTACCATGCTAAAAAAATAATTTTTTGTATTTTTTGTAGAGACAGGGTCTCACTGTGTTGCCTAGACTGGTCTCAAACTCCTAGCCTTAAGTGATCCTCCCAACTCAGCCTCCCAAATTGCTGGAAGTATAGGTATGAGCCACTGTGTACAGCCAGCCGTTTTTAGTTATTTCACAGTAACTAAAAAGTTGATTCTGAAAATACATGAGAGTTTGCTTTTAAGGTGTTGGCTTTGAGGTACAGTTATGCTTGCTGCGTTGAGTACACGTGCACTTGTATTGTCACCTGAGGAGCAGCAATACTAATGTGGCCATGGAAAACGTAGAGGTGGTCTTCCCAACCTAGGCCACCTGCCAACAGGACCCTTCTTCCACTCCCTAGGGTGGGTTCCCTCTGTCCTTCCTCCCCTGGTTCCTGTGAAAATGGTCAGAGGAGAAAAAGGGGTTACTGTATGGGTGCAGGATCTTCTTTACTGCGTGTTTTAGGGGGCGCTGCAGACATCTCAGTATGGTCCATGTTCTCCTGCACATTTAGGGCTTCGGAGGGGTGATTGCCACAGCTCAGGCTAGAGTGCATCACCCAAAGTAACTCTCAGCCTATAAACTGCACTTTTACAAGCAGATTATAGACCCGTAGCATTGGCATGTTTGATACGTCTGAACACAGAACTCTGATAGTAAAATCTCAACATGATTCTTGCTGGACAGGCCAGTTCTCTCTGTGTATATTCTAGGTTTTGAGAAACCACAACCAGAACCCCCTGGCTCCACGTCCACCATGGTTTTTCCCTTGAATGGTGCTCCCAGAAGCTTTCTGGGTTACACACTAGTGGTGTCTCTGGATTTAGTCATGAAGTTCCTGGAAAAAATTCCTTTTCCCTAGGCTACTGGTGTGAGTTAAATTCTACTAGGAGTTCCTCTGGGCTGTTTCACTTCGTTATTTAAATTTTAAAAAATATTTTAATTTTTTGTAACTTTTATGTTTTTTAAATGTTGTTTTAGATTCAGGGGCACACATGCAGCTTTGTTACATGGTTATATTGTCTGACAGTGAGGTTTGGGATTCTAGTGTACCCATGGTCTGAATAGTGTACATTGTACCCATGAAGTAATTTTTCATCCTTCACCTCCCTCCCACCCTTCTGAGTCTGCAGTGTCTATTATTCCACTCTCTGTGTCTATGTGCATGCCTATTTACCTCCCACTTAGAAGCAGAAACCTGCAGTGGCTCTTATTTCCATCTTTATGTCCATGTGTACCCAGTGTTTAGCTTCTACTTACACATGAAAACATGTGGCATTTCATTTACTGTTTCTGAGTCATTTCACTTAGAATAATGGCCTCCAGCTCCATCCATGTTGCTGCAAAAGACATGGTTTTATTCTTTTTTATGGCTGTGTAGTATTCCATGGTGCTTGAATGTACGTATGTATGTACATGGGTGCGCAGATGTATGTACATACATGCACCATGGAATACCACGCAGCCATAACAAAGAATAAATTTTAAAAATATCTATCTCTATACCTCTATATATCTATACATCTATATATCCATACATATCTATATATCTATACCTCTATATATCTATACATATCTATATATCTATGCCTCTATATATCTATATATCTATACATATCTATATATCTGTACCTCTATATACCTGTTATTAGGTTGGTGCAAAAGTAATTGTGGTTTTTTCTGTTACTTTTAATGTCAAAAACTGCAATTACTTTTGCATCAACCTAATATACGTGTATGCATATCTATGTCTGTCTATATACATACACACCACATTTTCTTGATCCAATCATCTGCTAATGGACACTTAGGTTGATTCCATGACTTTGCTATTACGAATTGTGCTGTGATAAACATAAGAGTGCAGGTGTCTTTTTGATATAATGATTACTCTTCTTTTGCATAGATAAAAGTCCTAGAAAAAACTCTTCCATGTTTTAACATCCAATCCTATCTCACCGACCGTGGCTCAGAAACCACTATTGCTTTCTGGATTAGAAAAACTCATCCAGTTCTTGTGGATTACACACTAGGAACCAGTTTTCTGCAAAAAGCAAACTACTCCAGAGAACAGTCCTCTTGGTATCGTTCCAGTTCATGAACAGCCATTGAAAATGACGATGAAGGTGGTCATTTCAACGCCAGCTTGCTGTGGTTTCGAAACAGCAGAGCACGAATGAAGCCCAACTAAGCCCTCGGTGTGTTAATCCAATGATGATGTCTTCACCCCACATCACCTTCTTTATCCCAACAATATTCCCGAGGCAATACAGGAAAAAAGGTGTATCCGTTTCCTGGCCATTCGTGGGTATATTTTAGCCTCAAAAGGGGCATGTGGACATGAAAATAGGCTCTTTCAGAGTAGGGGAATTTATCTTCACTAAAAATTTGGATCTTTTGTTAATCACAATTTTTTTCATTTACTTTGATTTTTTATGATATGGAATTAAAGTATTTCATATTTTGACCACTGAGGTTTTGGTGCCCACTGAAATTTTGTGCTCAAAGCAGTTGGCTCAATTTCCCCACCCTAGCCCTGTCCTGGGCACCACTGCTGGCTAAAAATTCTATTTATACATACATATATATTATGTTTTTAGACATATAGCATTTGTACATATAAAAAAATATGCATATGTGTATGCATGTATGTACATATATAGATGGCCCCTCATTTAAGATGGGTTCAACTTACAGTTCATTTTTTATTATTTTTTTTAAGACAGGATCTTCCTTTGTGGCCCAGGCTAGAGTGCAATGGTGCAATGATGGCTCACTGCAGACTCAACTTGCTGAGCTCAGGGATCCTCCTGCCTCAGCCTCTCAAGTAGCTGGGGCTGCAGGTGTGAGCCACCATGCCTGGCTAAATTTTTATTTTTTGTAGAGACAGGATCTCACTATATGGCCCAGACCAGTCTCAAACTCCTGGTCTCAAGCAATCCTCCTGACTCTGCCTCTCAAAACAATAGGATTACAAGTGTGAGTTACCACACCTGGCCCAGATATTCTTAACATTTTTGTTTTTTAAATAGAGATGAGGTCTTCCTATGTTATCCAGACTGGTCTTGAACTCCTGGCCTCAAGCAATCTTCCTGCCTTGGCATCTCAAAGCACTGGGATTACAGGCATGAGCCACCACACCCAGCCAATTTAGGACTTTTTTGCTTTTATGATAGGTTTATCAGGATGTAACCCTATTGTTAAACATGTAACCCTATTGTTAAACAAACAGTATCTGGACTTAACGAAGGTTCAAATTACAATATTTCAACTTTATAATGGTTTTATCAATGCGTTACCCCATTGTAAATCTAGGAGCTTCTGTATACATCTGTGTGTATATATATATATATATATATATATATATACACACACAGATTAAAAATTACATATATATACATGTTATATTTTATGCATATACATATGTCTATCTTATATAGTTGCTTAAAATGTTATACATAAATAAAAGATATATATATATATAAATTATATATCATGTATAGAGTTGGTTAAAATTTTATATGTGCATGTAAACTACATTTTATATATATTTATATACACTATATATATAATATTTTAATATTATCGTCAGCTGTGGTGCCTAGGGCAGGGCTAGAATGTCTAATGACACAATCTCATCAGGCACAAATTTCAGGAGGTACCAAAAAACTGAAACTAAACTCCATAGTCACGATACTGATAAATATTCAAGACGTATATAATGTTTTAATTATACACACACATACAGACAGTGCTAAGAGACCATTAGCTTTTTTCTCATAATTTAGACAAAACCACTTTTGCAGTGGGCCCTGCTGTGAAAGTAAAGGGTTAATGTTGCTCACAAAGAGGGGTGGGGCATTTGCCCCCAGATCCTGAGAGGTGCACACTAGCCTTTGGAATGTCCTGCCTAGTAGGAATGTGTTTATGTACTGGGGGACCTGGGGTAACTGGACAATCTAGCAATGTGATTTAGGGTAGAGGGGGCTATTCATAGCAGAGATTTTTAGAGTATGAGATGGACATACTAGGTGTTAACAATATGGTTAAGGGTGGGAGCTTTGGGTCTTGAAGTATCAGCTCAGACCTCTGGAGAGGCTACAGATTGAGGTCAACTCTGTGGGCCATTGACTGTGGAGCCCCAGCTGAAGACTCTGAACACTGGGGTTTGGGCTAGCTTCCCTGGTTGGCGATGCTTCAGGCATTCTGCACAAGCTAAGACTGTGAGGCTCCGTGCTGTCCACAACTCCACAAGGAAAGGACAGAAGGAGCTCTGTGTCTGCAACTTTTCCTGGATTCTATCTGTCCCACATCCCTCTTCTCTTGGCTGCTATGTCAATCTGTATCCTTGCCACGTAATAAACCATAACCATGAGTGTAATGGTGAGGTCTGTCATCCTTCTATCCAAAGAGCCAAACTGAGGGTTGTCTTGGGGACCCCAAAATTTGCAGTTGATGTCAGAACTGTGGGTGGTCATATGGGGATTGTCCCCTCTAACAATGAACTTGACCAACCCTTACACCTACCCTGTCTTAGTTGGAATGCATGAAATGGAGACTTTAGACATTCCTTTCAATCTTGGATTTTATGATTTTATTAAAACAAAGTCTATTATTTTTCTTTGCAGGTGACAGAGAGAGAGAGAGAGAGAGAGAGAGAGAGAGAAAGAAACAGAGAGAAAGAAAAAGAAAAAAAAAGAAAAAGCAAGTAAGAAAACATGAGATTGGGCAAGACAGAGCCCATCTCATTTCTCTGTGATTTGGAGGTATCGAATAAGATTTTAATAAGAACTGTGTGGTATGATTGGAATTCAAACTATCAACCTTGAAGTTGATGACAGTGCATAACGGGCTTTTGGTTTGCACATCTTTCTGGTAATTTATCCTCTTTAGTTCCTTGTCTCCACACATCTGCTTGTGCTTAGATCCAAAGGAAGAGACATTAGGAGGCTATAATTTATTTTTCAGGGAGGAATTAGGAAGTGAACCAATGTCCCATTACATTTGCATCAGTTTTTGATTAAAACACACACATGCCACACACATTTCTCACACTGTGAGTACCCCACACTCTTGTGTGGGTATTTTTGTTGTTAATTAAATTTGTTTCTAAATAGACTTCCATCCTAACCTGGCTTTCATGCTTAGAAAGACAAGTGATAAACTGCAATAACCCTTTCACATACTTTGATACAAATGGTTTTAAACAGTTGGGAAGATTAAGAACAAAGAAAGCTTTTAAAAAAAATTTCTGAACCTCCAAAGGTTTTGACCATTTCCTCATTATTATTTTGTCTGCTTTGCACTTGATGAAATCAGAAATGGGTTATAAGGTAGAACTGTAGTTCTGACTTTCCAAGAAAAATAGTGGACAAAACCTGAAGACAATTTTCAGATGCAGGATTTTTGTGGGTGATGCAGTGTGCGAGGGTTATGGCACCATTAATCCTTGTACTGTGGGCTGGTGGGGGCCAGCATGGTCTGGCGATTGCCAGGTGGATTGAAACCACAGTCTCAGATTTCAGGGAATGGCTTCTTTCAGTAACGCCTACACCCACATGCCATGTGGCTGGAAGAGCTGCAGAGGGGCAGAATAAACCATTTTTTAATTTGCTGCCTTGAGAAAGATGCACACATCCACTTCAATACCATCGTTTTTATAAACCCAGGCAAATATTTCAGAAGTGTGTGGAGCGTAGGCGACAAGTTGCGTTCATGGCTGAGTTACTGATGTTTTAATAGAGCCAATGTTGACTTGGCATAATTTTTATGCTCCATAAACACAATTTATTTTACCGACAAAATGGAGTCCTGCAACAATTTTGCTCTGGAGGAATCTGCTGGGTGAAGCAATACAAATTCTGAGCCTCTTGCATTGAATAAATCTTGGAGATTTGAAAATTCTTATGATTTGACCATTTTTATTCATTCAAAAAAAATGGTGGCTTATGCCTGTAATCCCAGCACTTTGGGAGGCTGATGTAGGTAGAACACTTGAGGTCAGGAGTTCAAGACCAGCCTGGCCAGCATGGTGAAACCCCTTCTCTACTAAAAACACAAAAATTAGCAGGTCGTGGTGGTGCATGTCTGTAATCTCAGCTACTTGGGAGGCTGAGGCAGGAGAATCGCTTGAACCCAGGAAGTGGAGGTTACAGTGAGCCGAGATTGTACCACTGCATTCCAGCCTGGGCAACAGAACGAGATTCTGTCTCAAAAAAAAAAATTGCCACATAAACATAATAATCAAGTATTTGTTTTTTTTTCACAATGGCGAGGGAGACATTTCCAACACAGCATGTATCTTTTATATTTTTACTGGCTTCTGAATTTTTCCCACAACAAAGACATCTTGTTAGACTCTACTCTCATGAAAGTATATTATGCTTGACAAGGTGCCATTGAAGACCTTTGCAGCTGTATCATTAAATGATACATTTATTACAATTCCTGAAGTCTCTGCAACCTCAGATACAATAACCTAGCACATTGGTTGCTCAAAAGTAAATTGACGTCCAAATGCTGAACTAGCACTTTGAGAAGATTACTTCTTCGTTAATCTTAGAGGGGAGGACTTAGTTATTGGCATTCATAAGCGTCCTTTCAAGTAATCAATGCAGCATTTTGACATGAAAAACGGATTATGGAATTTTCCACGAGAAAGTGTGAAGAAGGATTTGATTTTTTTAAGTGCATCTAAAGAAGCTAACATTGGTTTGGAATCGATCCTCTTAACCACAAATATGATTGCTTTATTACAACTTAGGGAAATTAAAAGAAAAATAAAATACGTCTCCCAAAACAATAGCATGGCTTGAGAGAAAATCTGAGCGCAACAAATTTCATTAGTCTTCTCAGGTTTTGAATGACTTCTTAAATATTTGAATCTTCATTAGTTTATTACTGTGGTTGGGAAACAATGCCTTTATAATGTTAATTGAGCACACTGTTTCTGGAATTCTGTAAGCTAAGAAGCCAAGTTGGTGGAGGATGATATCTTGCAAATGACTCAAGGAGACTGGACACAAAAACATTCATGCATTAGAAATCAGGGGTTCAACATGCATGCATATGTTCATTGCAGCACTGTTCTTAATAGCAAAGACATGGAATCAACCTAAATGCCCATCAATGGTAGACTGGATAAAGAAAATGTGGTACATACGTACCATGAGATGCATATACAGCCATAAAAGAGAATGAGATGCTTTGCTGGGAGATGGAAGGAGCTGGAGGCCATTATCCTTAGCAAACTAGCACAGGACCAGAAAACCAAATGCTAAAGGATGAGAACACATGGACACATAGAGGGGAACGACACACACTGGGGTCTTTTGGAGGGAGGAGGGAGAGGATCAGGAAAAACAACTAATGGGTACTAGGCTTAATATCTGGGTGCCAAAATAATCTGTACAACAAATCCCCATGATATTGGTTTATCTATGTAACAAACCTGCACTTTTACCCCTGAACCCTTAAGTAGGCCTTGGCGTCTGTTGTTCCCTTCTTTGTGCCCATATATTCTCAATGTTTAGCTCCGCTTCTAAGAGAGAATGTGTGGTATTTGGTTTTCTGCACCTGTGTTAATTTACTAAGGACAATGGCCTCTAGCTCCATCCAGGTTGCTGCAAAGGACATGATTTTGTTCTTTTTTGTGGCTGCATAGTATTCCATGGTGTATATGTACCACATTTTCCTTATCCAGTCTACCATTGATGGGCATTTAGATTGACTCCATGTCTTTGCTATTGTGAATAGTGCTGCAATGAACATACACGTGTACTTGTCTTTATGGTAGAACCATTTATATTCCTTTGGGTATATACCCAATAATGGGATTGCTGGGTGCAATGGTAGTTCTGTTTTAAGTTCTTTGAGAAATCACCAGACTGCTATCCACCAGTGGCTGAACCAATTTATATTCCCAGCAACAGTGTATAAGTGTCCTCTTTTCCCTACCACCTCACCAGCATCTGCTGGTTTATTTTATTTTATTTTATTTTTATTTTTTTAACTTTGTAGTAATGGCCATTCTGACTGGTATGAGATGGTATCTCATTGTGGTTTCAATTTGCATTTTCTCTGATAATTAGTGATGTTGAGCTTTTAAAAATAGATTTGTTGGCTGTTTGTATGTCTTCTTTTGAGAAATGTCCTGTTCATGTCTTTTCCCTACTTTTTAATGGATGATATGGTGGGGCTCTGTGTCCCCACCCAAATCTCATCTTGAATTGTATTTCAAATTGGGTTGAGGGAGGGACCTGGTAGGAGGTGACTGAATCATGGGAATGGCTTCCCCCATGCTGTTCTTGAGATAGTGAGTGAATTCTCATGAGATCTGATGGTTTTATAAATAGCAGTTTCCCCTGCTCTTGCTCTCTCTCCTGCTGCCTTGTGAGGAAGGTACCTGCTTCCCCTTTCCCTTCCACCATAATTGTAAGTTTCCTGAGGCTTCCCCAGCCTTGCGGCACTGTGAGTCAATTTAATCTCTTTTCCTTATAAATTACCCAGTCTAGGATAGTATCCTTATAGCAGTGTGAAAACAGAGTAATACAATGGAGTTGTTTGTTTTTTGCCTGTTAATTTAAGTTCCTTTTGGATTCTGAATGTTAGACTTTTGTCAGATGCATAGTTTGCTAATATTTCCTTCCTTTCTGTAACAGCCTGTTCTGTTCTACAGATGAGTCCATGATTCTATATCTGTTGGGGAATAATGAAGAGAAACAAGGGGCACATTATTTTTCACCCTGTATGGAAACTATGGTGTACTTCTTGCTCTTTCACCTTCAGGCAAAATCTGATAAAATGTATCAGAGGACATTTAGTTGCCTAGAAAATTATCTTGCTCCTCCAGCGGTCTGAGATATATAATGAGATACCAACTCACACCAGTCAGAATGGCTATTACTACAAAGTTAAAAAAACAACAGTAGCTCATAATTAACTTTTATGCAAAACATAATATGAACTCCATTGAGATTGAGGTGAAATTTTTAAAATTGTCATTTTTATGAAACCTCAGTTCTTGCACAGTTTGTATTTCTTTTGAGTACATTTTTTTCTTCTGTGGTTTGGAAATGTCTTATTTGTTTGAAAGATTATATTTGTTCTCTAAGATGTAGAATGATTCCACAAAAGAGGTGGTGCAGTTAAGGTACTGGTCAGGAATTTACACTCAGTGGTCATGAGTCTTCACTTTGGAATATGTTTAAGTGTTTTAAAAATCTATTATTTGATGTTAGCATGTATTATCTCATCTAAAGACAATATGCTGAAATTATTATTGGGCAAAGGACTTTACAACTGGAAGAAAAGGGGAAGGAAGGGAGGGGGAAGGAGAAAGAAAAGAGAGTTAAGAAAGGAAGGAAGGAGGGAGGGCAGAAAGGAGGGATGGAGGAAGGAAAAAGAAAGAAGGGAAGGAAGGGAGGGAGGAAGGAAAGAGGAAGAAAGGGAGGGAGAGTGAGGAAGAAAAGAAAGGAAGGAGGAAGAAAAAAGAAAGAAAGAAGGAAAGAAAGAAAGAAAAAGAAAGAAAGAAAGGAAGGAAGGAAGGAAGGAGGGAGAGAGAGAAGGGAAAGGAAGAAGGGAGGGAAAGAACAAGGGAAGGAAGGAAGAAAGCAAGGAAGGAAGGAAGAAGGGAGGGAGGGAGGAAGGTCATGATGTTAAAGAGAATAAGAAAGAAACCCTATTACCACAAGAACCATTAACAAATCTAGTTTTTTTTTTATCATAGGAGGTGCTGGCCATTCCAGGTACCATGAGGCCAATGAAATCAATGTTCTGTCCTTTCCTTCATGGTACTGACTGAAGATCTTTATCTGATGTGTTGGATCACAGGCACAGGCAGGGACAAGAGACAACTTCTACACATGTCCCAGCCTCTGCTTCACTGGGAACAGGAAGTTGCTCTGAAGGTAGGTAGGAGAATAGATTAGAGAAGGATGGGCAGCCATAAGAGAAACAGGCATTGATGTGGTTGAAATGTTTTTAAAAATATGCTTGTGCTGTACACACATGTTCACAGAAGCATCCTTCACAACAGTCAAAAAATAGAAACAACCAATGTGCATAGACGAATGAATATGTGAACAAAATGTGATCCATCCATACAATGGAATGTTATTCAGCCTTAAAAAAGAAGAGAATCCTAACATATTCTACAGCATGGATGAACCTTGAGGATGTTTTCCTGACTGAAGTAAGCCAACCACAAAAAGGACAAATACCATATGATTCCTCATATATGAGAGCCTTAGAGTAGTCAAATTGTTAGGGGTAGAAAGTAGAATGTTGATTGCCAGAGGCCAGGGGGAGAGGAATTGGGGCATTAGTGTTTAATGGGGACAGAGTTTCAGTTTTGCAACATGAACTGTTCTGCAGATGGATATTGGTGATGGTTGCACAGCAATGTGCCTATACCTAATACCACTGAACTGTGCACTTAAAAATGGCTAAAATAGTAAATTTCATGTTACACATATTTTACACAATTTAAAAAAATGCTTATGATGTGGAGTCAATAGTCATTTTTGAGATAATTTTCAAGATCAAAATGAAAAAGAAGAAATCCAGTCATCAGGATTGAGTTCCGAACTGATCAACTAGGTAATGAGATGAAGAACTTACTTATTTTTACCTCAACAGCTGGGCCACTTGGCTTCTTCCTGACATTTGCAGAGAGCATCTCACTGTTTCATTTGCTCCTGGTAAAAACCCCTAGAACTCTTTCTAGACAAAGCAGGAACCACCCTGGGGTGGTGAGGTGGGGACTTCTATCATGGGAGTTAGGACAACAAGGAGACAGAAGTCCAGGATGAATTCAGATCTCCCCCGTGGACTTAGAGGGCAAAGGAAAGTTGGCTTCGATCTGTGGAGTAATGCGCTCTAAACCCTGTGACTCCAGAAGAACACCCTCTTATTTTGGCTGTTGTGGTGGTTCTGAGCTGAACAGCCTGCCTCAGCCCTTACCTAGAGGGACACATAGAGTTAGATAGGCTCTGGCTTGCAGAGTCTTTCGCTGGGCTGTCTCCCCATCAGCAAGAGAAAGAGCTCTCCAAAACTGCCAGGGAAGCCTGAGCCTCCTAGGTGTTCTAATCTGCCTAGAAACATAATTCCACAATGTAAGTAAACCGCCAGATAGTTGAGGGAAATTAACAGTATGAACCAGTTCTAAAATGAACAAACAGAAGGTCTGACTTTCATGAGAGGTGCAAGGTTGGAGATAACCAGTTCCATGCATAATTGTGTCTTTCCACAGTGTCAGTCTTTTATTGACGCTATTGCAATTACAAAGGCCACAAGCTGCATGGAGTTCCCAAGGAGGCAATTCTCCTTAGTGCTTCCTGTTCACTTGGTAGTCACAGCTGCGGGCACACAGGTTCAAGCCACTCCACATGTCAGTTGATATTGCAAACCATACATAATGATTATATATTCAATAAATAAATGTTACGGATTAAACATTCCATGGCAAACAAAGTAACATGGAACATCAAGAGGAAAAAGAGATAGGAGAAATGGCTAACAAGGCTGGGCTCGGTGCCTCACACC
The DNA here is from genome assembly GCF_029289425.2 of Pan paniscus. Taxonomy (NCBI): domain Eukaryota; kingdom Metazoa; phylum Chordata; class Mammalia; order Primates; family Hominidae; genus Pan; species Pan paniscus. The sequence goes on from NC_073272.2 coordinate 4,834,773, forward strand.
TGTAATCCCAGCACTTTTGAGAGACCGAGGTGAGAGGATCCCTTGAGTTCAGGAGTTTGAGACCAGCCTGGCCAACATGGCAAAACACTGTCTCTACAAAAAAAAAAAAAAAAAAAAAATTAACCAGGCATGGTGGTGTGCGCCTGTAGTCCCAACTACTCAGGAGGCTGAGGCAAGAGGATGTCTTGAGTCCGGGAGGAGGAGGTTGCAGTAAGCAAAGATGGTGCCACTGCTCTTCAGCCTAGACAACACAGTGAGACCCCTGTGGAAAAAAAAGAAAGAAAAGAAATGGCTAAGAAACCAGTCTAAATAGAGTGATGTGGACAAGAAGAATGTCGTGGTCTGGGCCTGGCTGTGCATCAGTCTCGCAAGGCAAAGGCTTTGATGTGGCACAGCCTTTGGTGGCTGATGCCAAGTTCTTTTCAGGAGTGACAGCAAGACAGTTGTCAGTTAAGACAACTGTTTTGAGTTGCTGAAGTCCTGCTCTTTTTATGACCACAGAATCCTCTGTTGAGGGTTGATGGTAGAAGAATGTGCTTGGTTATGTCCTTATCTGGTTGGATGCAGTCTTTATTTTTTTGTTTGTTTGTTTATTAAGCAAAACCTCTTATCCTTCTTTGCACAGAGCCCTGTGAAATATCAAATGGAGTCTTTTTCTAAGATGCAGTTAGTTATGCCAAGGGTGTTTGATATGGTTTGGCTGTGTCCCCATCCAAATCTCATCTTGAATTGTAGCTCCCATAATTCCCTCGAGTCATGGGAGGGAGCTGGTGGAAGGTAATGGGATCATGAAGGCAGGTTTTTCTTGTGCTAGTCTCATGGTACTGAATAAGTCTCATGAGATCTGATGGTTTTCTAAACGGCAGTTCCCCTGCACACGCCCTCTTGCCTGCTGCCATGTAAGACATGCCTTTGCTCCTCCTTCACCTTCTGCTGTGATTCTGAGGCCTTCCTGGCCATGTGGGAGTGTGAGTCCACTAAACCTCTTTTTCTTTATAAATTACTCAGTCTCGGGCATTTCTTCATAGCAATATGAAAATGGACTAATACAGTGCTGTATACAAGAACCCTCCTGGAAGAAATGTAGGTCATGCAGAAGAAACAAAAAGAATTCAGAGAACTGAATTAGTACCCTGAAGCCTCTGCACTGCAGCCTGGGAGACAGAGTGAGACCCTGACTTGAAAAAAAAAAAATGCCCCAAATGTCAGTAGTATTGAGGTTGAGAAACCCTGGATGAGATTCATAAAAGCCAATGTCTCCTTAGTAAGCATTTCAAAACATAGAGGAAAAAGACAGTGATTAGAAGAATATAATCCAAGAAATTATGTGTGTATATATGTATGTAAATGTAAATGTGTATTTTCTACATAAGTATAAATATATAACATTAAACATAATTATTTATAAATATGTATAATTTCTTTGACCACATATACATATATGTATATGTCTATTTTATAACAAAATCTATTAATTTTATGAATATAAATAAAACATTTAAACATGATTAGATATGCAACTTTATAAATGTTAACATTTAAATACATCTATTTCTACAATTAATTTACAGTAGACCCCTGAGCAACACAGGTATATGAGGATTTTCCTCCGCCTCGGCCACCCCTGAGACAGCAAGATCAATCCTTCCTCTTCCTCCTCTTCCTCCACCTCCTCAATGTGAAGATGATGAGAATGAAGACCTTGATGATGATCCACTTCCACTTAATGAATAGTGAATCCATTTCCTCCTCCTTATGATTTTCCTAAAAGCATTTTCTTTTCTCTAGCTTGCTTTATTAGAAGAATACCATATATAATACATATAAACATACACGATATGTATTAATGTACTGTTTATAATATTGGTGAGGTTTCTGGCCAAGATTTCTTCCCAGTTCTGACATTAAAAAATGCTTCCTGAACACATGTTGTTCAAGGATCCACTGTATATTAATTATATAATGTATATATTTATAAAGTATAAATTAATATAACTATATTATGAATTAAAAATTTATAATATAATAAAGTAATAATTTATAGAAAATAATAATAAATTCATAACAAATCAATATTATGATATTGTATATCAATATGTAATATAGTATATTAATATTATATTAATATATTATAGTATAATATTTAAATATTATAAATTATAACATAACTGTATATTAATTATAAAATGTTTTATATGTATGTACATGTTAATATTTATGTAGTTATATAGCTAATGTTTACATGTTTTATTTATATTTATAAAATTAAAATATTTCATTATAAAATAGACATATACATGTATGTATATGTGGTCAAAGAGATTATATATGCATATATGAATAGGTTGTTTGTATTTAAGTTTTGAGGGAGTCCAGAGTTACAGGTGGATCTTCAACTGTGCAGGGGTAAGTGCTTCTAACCCCCCCACATTGTTCAAGAGTAAACTATAATAATTAATATATTGATTATACATCATATATTTAGTATATATTAATAGATACATAACTTACGGAAAACATCCACTTACATCTTTGAATTGAAAAGTGTTACTAAATGATACTAAGAAAAAAACATGCTAACAGGCTGACTACCATAGATTGCAGAAAAGTCCACCATTCTTATGACACAATGCATCAAGAGGTAGAGTCGCTTCCCTCTCCACTGAGTGTGGGCTTGCCCTGGGATGTGCTTTGACCTTGAAATCCGGGGAAAGCAAGGTCATGCTGATTCCAAGCCTTGCTACAACAGGTTTGCAGCTTCCTTTCTCGCTGAATTTGGAATCCAGCCACCATGTGAAGAAGTGCAACCCCACCTGCTGTGTGACGAGACAAGGGACACATTTCCCCTATTCTCCCATAAGCGGGGCCACCTAGCTGACCAGCCTGCTGACCACAGAAAAGTGAGTGCCCCACTGAGCCCTGCCCAAATTACCCACCCAGAGAACTGAGAGCTAAGCAAATCAGTGTTGTTTGAAGCCACTCAAATTCAGGGTGGTTTGTTACTCAACATGAACTAACTGTTGCACTGGTACCAGTGAAGATCTTTCTTCTCCAAGATGAAAATAAAATTAAGTTACCCAAGTTGCAACCACAATCAGAAATCATGAAACTTCTCAACAGCAATAGTGGATGCTATGAGACAATGTTGCAAGGCATGCAGCTTCCTGTGAGAACAATATTTTTTTCTTCTAGAATTCCAAATCTGGCCAGACTTGTGAATCAGTATGAGGGAAGAAAAAAGGAAGAGTTTTTCATCTGCGAAAGGTTAGAAAGTTTTCATTCCAAAGCTCTTTTCTGAAAACAAGACAAAACAAAAAGTAAATACTTGATATATTCCAGATTAAGAGGAAATAAGTGGTAAAATTCAAAAAGCAGCTGGATTAATCCACTTGGATTAAGGTAGAACAGGAAATCACAGGGCTCCCAGAAGAATTTTGTCAGGGAGGAATTGCATATCTCTAGGCTAGAGGGGGATTTAAAAGTTTTTTTACGTAGAGATGAAAGCCTGTGCTTCTTCAACAAAAGGAAGATAATCTCTGGGAAAAAAAAATTACTTGCTGTTCAAGAAGCAAACCAAAATGTGGTAGGTCTTTTTTGTTTTTTTTATTTTTTCAATGATTAATCAAATGTAAGAAACAGTAATTCTAGAAAAAAAACAAAACAAAACAGAATTCTTCCTTGGCCAGGCAATTCCCAAAGAAAGAAAAACCCCTTTGAATATATTAAATTCTCTTTGGATTAATAGCAGAGTTTCAATTAAAATAATTTCCTCGTGTTGGGTGTAGTGATTTCCCACTTTATTAGATATACTAAATTTTCTTAGAGGATCATCTTCAGCCTTTAAATATTTTCTTCTTTAAAAAAAGTTTAAAGAAATTTTTTTCTTCAACTTTAAAATTTAAAGCTTTTAATTTTTTCTTCTTTTTTAAAAAAAATTTAACCGAGTGCTTGTTGGATTGTTTATTTAGATATCAATTCAGCCTTATAGTTTTAAAATCAAAGATAAAAACTGTATTTTGCTTTTTGAAAATGCTAAGCTCATAAAACATTGTATAGTTTTAAAAACTCACTATTTTCAGAGTTTTAAACTTTTTTCTTAGCATAATTGTAGGCATTGTTGTTTTCCTTAGCAACATTGATTACTACATATCTCATTTTGTGATATTCAGTTTAGGTATTTTTCTTTCCATTCAATAACATATATTTTCCTTTAAAATAAAAAAAACAGCATTAACAGTTATAATTTCTGAATGAAGCAATGAGGGACAATTTTAATTTTCTTCTTATACTTTTTGATTTCATGAATTTTGTCTATAATTTTTCAACTAGAAGAAAGCAATAATCAAAATTGCATCATGGAAGGTTTCCATTGTCTTAGAGAGGGAGAATTGAGTTTACCTCTGGGGCAGACTTTCATCTGGCATCTAACTTCCCATTGGTGAAATGCAGGCTCCACGCCAAACGTGAGTCTATCTCCCTTATGTAAAAGGGATGCAATGAGAAGGGGTTTGGGGTGCAGGCTGGACTCTCATGACTTTGCAGGGACCTCAACCCTAATGATGTTGCCGACACCATAATCATTGCTGTTGCTCTTGGAGCTTCCATATTTATTTGCTAGATTTTCATGCACTTATTTCTGTGTCAAATTGTCTCCTGGCTTCACTGTTTCCTCTGCTAGACCATCAATGTTGTCTACAGCTGTATTTCTGGTTTCATCTTTTAATGAGAAGACCATTGTTAAAGCAATGACCCATGGTGTATGATTTCCCAGTCTAGAGGCCTCTCCCAAACTCACTTTTCTTGAGGTCTCTCTCATGCAATGATCAATCATCACTGTCCTGTTTGTTCTTCTTGACAAATGATCACTCTTTGGCTGGGCATGGTGGCTCCTGCCTGTAACCTCAGTGTTTTGGGAGGCCGAGGTGGGAGGATTGCTTGAGGTCAGGAGTTTGAGACTAGCCTGGACAACGTAGTAAGACCCCATCTCTACCAAAAATATTCCCACCCTTTGTCATTCAGTCCAAGGGATGCTTTCTCTGTACTTATCTTCCAACAGCCACATCTCTGTCCTTGAATGAATTTAGACCTTCTGTTTTTATCTGACAGCACATTGTGGAGAGGCTAAACATCTTATCTAAATGCTGCAGACAATAAAAAGTCTAGAAATGAATTCAATGCTGCAGTCGGCATGATCAATGTGGTTGTCACAGAGCTCACTATTGGATGTGCCTGTATCTGGTTCCAGACTATAGGGTCTGCACAAACAAAAATTATGTTTGGGATGATTTGGATTTCTTCCATCAGTTCTAGCTGAAACTGACGTAAAATATCAACCTAACAAATTCACACAATAAGGATGCACGTGATGAGAAGGTACTAGGCATGGACTGATGAGACTCTGGCTCTTAATGTTAATTCTGCCTACATACTAGCTCCTCTGATGCTCTTTAGATAGAAACCAGATGTCCCAAGCAAGTCTGACAGTGTCTGCAGGTGACAACAAAGAGAGAGGGAACATTTTTTTTTTCTTTTGAGATAGAGTCTCGTTCTTTTACCCAAGCTGGAGTGCAGTGGCCCCATCTTGGCTCACTGCAACCTCTACCTCTTGGGATCAAATGATCCTCCAGCCTCAGCCTCCCGAGTAGCTGGGACTACAGCCACATGCCACTGTGCTTGGCTAATTTTTGTATTTTTTCTAGAAATGGGGTTTTGCCATGTTGCCCAGGCTGTTCTCAAACTCCTGAGCTCAAGCAATCCTCCTGCCTCAGTCTCCCAAAGTGCTGGGATTACAGGTGTGAGCCACCATGCCCAGGTAGGAGAGGAAACATTTGCTAATAGCACCTGATATGGTTTAGCTGTATCCCCAACCAAATCTCACCTTGAATTGTAATTATCTCCATGTGTTGTGAGAGGGACCTGGTGGGAGATGATTGAATCGTGGGGGCGGGTTTTTCCCCTCCTGTTCTCTTTAGAGTGAATAAGTCTCACGAGATCGGATGGTTTTATAAAAAAGCAGTTCCCCTGCACATGCCCTCTTGCCTGCCGCCATGTAAGATATGTCTTGCTTCCCTTTCGCCTTCTGCCGTGATTTTGAGGCCTCCCCAGCCATGTAGAGCTGTGAGTCCATTGAACCTCTTTCCTTTATAATTTACCCAGTCTCGGGTATGTATTTATTAGCAGCATGAGAACAGACTAATAGAGCACCCCAGAAAATGTAACCTTATGTGTCTTTAGACAAAGTGGTGTTGTATGCCTGTGCTCAACCCACACGTGGCACAAGAAATGGAACCCTCATGGTTAGCTTTGATCGACCAGCATCTGATCAAAAGACTCTCTTGGAATATATGACCTCAGAGAAGTAGAATGTTACCCCTCCAAATAAACTTGGACCCTGCCAGCAACAATTATGTAGAAACAGGATGTAGGTTGGTATCAGGGGCTCAGTAAGAGTTTCCCAAATGTATGTAGTATCGTATCCTCAAAATTATACTCATGTACAATTACTTTGCTGAGGAGCTACAAGGAACAGAACACCCAAGCTTTTTCTAGGACACATACAGTTGACTGGGAAGAATCAACAGAGCTTCTTTTTTTTCCTTCTCTCTTTAGAAATTCTTTGACCTATTTCCATTTTCTTTCTTGTGTAACCTGTTAATATTAGCCAGAACTTCTGTCAGGGCGCTTGCCTTGGGTAATTTCGAAATACTGTGCATCCAACATCATGAAAATTGCAGTTCATATTAGCTTGAATAAATGTAGTCCACACAGAGAGGGAACGTTAGTGCTGGAATTTCTTTGAGTCCCATTTCCACAGTTCTTGGATCTTTAAATCCATTTGGTTTCAATGATAGTCACTATCTTTTGTCAGAACCGACATTTAGGCAGCTAGCCCAGCTCTGAGGTCAGGCTTTGGTGCAAAGATAATGGGAGATGAAGATTCAAATTTCCTTTGTATGAAACATGAACCCTTTAGCAATGTCCTATGACTTTCTATAGTGATTTCTATTTGGTCACATTTTGCATAGGCAAGAAGAATCTCTATACTTCATAGCAATATTATCTTTGGATAAGACTGGGGGCAGAGTTCATCTTTTCAAGGTTTGAAAGAAAGTGATTTTCTGCTTCTAAGTGAAAATTCCTGCTGAGGTATAGGAATAGCCTTATCACACATAGTAATACAAAAACAGTACTTCACGTGATCAGAAACCCCCCAAGTAATTCCATCTTTATTTGTGTCTCAATGTTTGAGATTAAATTATGCAATTATTTGGATATTTTGTGTTTAAAAATTGAAGGAAAAATTGGATTTTATTGTCAGTAAAGCTTGTTAGTCTACAATGTTAATTGATACGTATTGAAATCTCAATACGTATCAATTATATGTTACATATGTGGTCATATGTGGTACATGTTAGAGACCATAAAAATACAATCTGAATGTTTAAAAAAAGAAAGCTGCAATATATTTTAATTCTGGGAGGCTGTGGGTTATGTTTTATAACTCTCCCAAATTAATCAGGGTCCACATTGACTAAATACTTGTGGGTTAATTATTTCCTTATATCCTTATTATTGTTTTTACAGGTATATTTTCTGCTTTCATGTGATTTCTTTATAACTCCTGATAAAATTAAGCATAAGATAAATCCTCGATGTAATGACCAGGAGTTCAATGGAGTACAATAATTAATACCTGTGTCCTTATACCTTATAGGGTGTCCTATTTCATTTTTTTGAGGCAGAGTCTCACTCTGTCGCACAGGCTGGAGTGCAGTGGCGCAATCGCAGCTCACTGCAACCTCTGCTTTCTGGGCGCAAGTTATCCTCCAGCCTCAGGCTCCCAAGTAGCTGAGAATACAGCCATGCACTACCATGCCCAGCTAATTTTTGTATTTTTAGTAGAAATGGGGTTTCACTAGGTTGCCCAGGCTGGTGTTGAACTCCTGGGTTCAACTGATCTGCCCACCTTGGCCTCTCAAAGCGCCGGGATTACAGGTGTGAGTCACCACAGCTGTGTCTTATTAAATATCCATTATCTTTAAGCTTAGTTCTTTTTTCATCTCAGGTGGGAATATTGTATAACATTTATCCTCATTAGTTCTTAAGTTTGAATTAAGTTTGAATAAATTTAAATACATACGTGTCTATACTACCTAGTTTAGTGAGTTGAACATTGACAGCCTGTTTTCTTGACTGTAACATCCTGATTATTGAAGGAGGAGAACTATATTATCATATATAAACCTATATCTCAGGCTCTGCGATTTTCCCCTCTCTTATTTGCAGTAGAAATAAGTATAGGAAAATCAGAGATCGTGACATACTGACATTTCTGTTGGCTCCACTGTGGGTGAGCATTGATTTTTAAATTACACATGCATCATTTTCAACAATTAATATTGCTGGGAATGTGTTGGAATAAGCGGCTTGACTTTTCCATCATCCACCCAGGGTGATGAGAAACATGTGCTATTTGGAGGATGCATGTGGCATGACCAAGGCTCAGAACCGCCATAGGGATGGTGATGATTGGTTGGTTGTCGTCTTTTGTTTTGTGCTCTTCCCCTGAGAAAAACAGAGGGCAATTGAGGCTCTCCACTTCTAAGTTCTCATTTAATGATACTTCTCTTTGAATTACTCTTCTAAAATGTCAGGTTTATGGAGCCAAGGCAACAATATTTTAGGATCCTTCTGTCTCTGGAAAAGAAATTAATTTTTGATCTGAAATGAAAGCACTGAGTATTTAAAGTCAGGAGGAAAGAAAATGTGAAGTGACTCATGTCCCCTGGGCATTGGTAACAGTCCACCCTTGGTTTCTTTCCTAGCAATATGGTGGCCATATTTTCCCAACCAAGCTCAACCCACACACCAAGGGCCTGGGAGGGTATGGGAGAAAGACAGATGTTAAAGCCAGGAAAACTCACATTGGAGGTGTTGTCCTGGAACTCATCTTTTATTCCTATGCCATTTGCTTTCCAGTTACCCTTTAAACCTGCATCTCCTCATCTATACAGTAAGATTTGTTATATGTGCTTGCTACTTTTTGTTGTATGTCTGATGTGACTTAGGATTCAATAAATGCACGTCTTCATTCCTTTCTCTTCCTATTCCATCTTTCTCTTCTTTGAGCAATTCCCAACTTTCCTTTTTTTCTTTTTTTCCTCCATGTGGGTAAAATGAGAAGTTTCTTTTTTATTTTCTTTTTGAGACAGGGTCTTGCTGCATCACCCAGGCTGAAGTGCAGTGGTGTAATCACAGCTCATTGCAGCCTAGACCTCCTAGACTCAAGTGATCCTCCCACCTCAGCCTCCCAAGGAGCTGGGACTATAGGCATGCACCACCACGCCCAGCTAATTATTTTTAATTTTTTTTAAGAGATGAGGGCTCACTGTGTTGCCCAGCCTGGTCTTGAGCTCCTGGGCTCAAGCTCCTGCTTTTAAGCAATCCTCCCACCTTGGCGTCCCAAAGTGCTGGGACTACAGGTGTGAGCCACCAAGCCCTGCCTGAGAGAATATTTTAAATAGGGATTGATCTAAAACGTTTTAGTTATGTGGCCCTCAAATTAGCAGCTACTCTGTCTCCTTGGCAGGAAGGAGTTTGGGAGAAGTCTTTTGGGTTCCTCACAATCACCATATAGACCCCTGCCCTTGGGCTAGAAGACATTTATGAACTGATTTTTTATAAACCTAGGTAGGTTGCATATTATATTTGAGGATAGAGCCATGCTTATAACTGGACCCAAAGAGTTTAGCAATAAGCAAATGTGCTTCTATAGAGTGAAAATCTCAACTCAGGCAGGAAATGTTCTCCACATCATAGTCATGAATAGCAATAAGAAATTGGCCCTCCATCTGCTATACAGGTAGGGGGAGCATTGTTAAAATTTACCAGCTATGCTTATCACATAGTCCTCACCTAATAGAAACAGAGAGATTTGCTTTTGATTCAACCACCTCCTAGAGATACTAAAATCCATGGATGCTCAAGTTCTTGATATAAAATTGTGTAATATTTGCATATAACCTGTGCAACCCTCTTGTATACTTTAAATCATTTCTAGATTACCTATAATACCGAATGCACTGTAAATGCTATGTAAATAGTGGCTATACTGTATTATTTATGGAATGATGACAACAAAAAGAAAGTCTGTACTTGTTTAGTACAGATGAATTATTTTTTTTAGTATTTCCGATTCATGAGTGTTTGAATCCACAGAATGGAGGGCTGATTGTGTAATTACTTCTTGCTATTCTCTTTTTTTTAAATTTTGAACCTTATGTGGGAGGATTGCTTGAGCCAGGAGTTCAGGACCTGCCTGGACAACATGGTGAAACTCTATGTCTAAAAAAAAAAAAAATCCAGCAGAGAGGTACACGCCTTTGGTCCCAGCTACCTGGGAGGCTGAAGTGGGAGGATTGCTGGAGCCCGGGAGGTTGCGGCTGTGGTGAGCCATGATTGCACCACTGCACTCCAGCCTGGGTGGCAGAGACAGACCCTGTCTTAAAAAAAAATTAGATATAGTCTGATAATAACTACAACATCCCTCTGTTAGATCCCTAAGATCTTTTTCTACATTATTCAGAGGGAATTATTTTGTTAGTTGCCTTCTATTAATTTCTTAAAGGGCACACACGCACACAAAAGATTGAAGAAGGTTAATGCTAGATCCATTATTTTGAGTGATTTAATCTATTCCTTTTTTTCTCTCCAGACCATCTCACTATTTTCCTTCTGAAACCATCACTAGTGAATTCAGTCACAGGTACGATGCCATCGAAAACAACGCATGCAATTCATGCAAAATAAATTGGGAAAGCCAGGTGGGGAAGTGTTTGTTGTTCCCGCCAGCTTATTTTTTCCACTGTTTCCAGAAGGAAAATGAAAGACGGGGTGAGGTGTTGCCCAAGGCACATCCCGTCTCCTGGCTTCATTCTGTTCATTACCACCCACCTGGTCCCCCTTAGCCAGCCCACAGTCTCCTGGCCACACAAGCTTCATCCAAACCACCCTCTGTCAGCTGTTGCCCTTGTCACAGCCGTGCTGCTGTTCCTGTTTCCCCAACACCTAGCCAGGGCCCACTTGTCATTGCCACTGTTTCTCTCTGGTGCTCCTGGTCTCCTACACGACCTCAGATGCCCTTTGCCACGGAGGAGGAAGGATGCCTTGCCCAAGTGTACAAGACGTGAAACAGCTTCACCGCTATGTCCTCTCCATTTCTGGGCTCCTTTTCTATCTTCTGTTTGCCCCCTACTCACGGCCCTTCCCCATTAAGAACCAACCTCCAACCGCATGCCAGTTGCAACATTTCTGATGATGAAGTGTCACCGAAGTGGGCCTGATTGAGGAAGGTAAGGAATTGGCACATGGAATAAGAATTTCAAGTGTTCATAACAAGAAGGGGAGGGTTTTTTTTTCTTTTCTTTTTTGCAAAGAATTAATAATGAAATGGTGGGATGCCTCTAACTACACACTTTGGCCTCACCCTGCATTAACTCCTGAACTCCCAGCTATGTGTCTGCCTTCTCCTTGTACTAGAGCCTATGAACACTTCATAAGGAAGAAAAAATCAGAGCATCCTTTGCCATGCTGAGAAACAGCAATGTTCCAAGCTTTCCTAAATAGGCACATAGATATGAGATATCTATATCTACCTCTATGTCTATCTAGCTATATATCTACTTATCTGTCTATCAATTTATCAACTATCATTTTATTCGATCACCTATTTACCCATCTATCTTCTATGTATCTCATCTATCTATCCATCTATCCTATATATGTACCTATCCATCTATATCTATGTATCTCATCTATCTATCCATATATTATATCTATGTATGTATCCATCTACTCTATCTTTCTATCATCTATCATCTGTCTATCTATCTATCTATCTATCTATCTATCTATCTATCTATCTATCGATTCGTCCTTCCATCTGTCCATCCATTCATGTATCTCTCTTCTATCCATTTATTATCTATCTAATCATCTATTAACTATCTCATCTATCTATCTAATCATCTACCTATAATCTATTGACTCACCTATTATCCTTCTCACCTATCTATCTATAATCAATATGCCATTCCTAGAAAGTTTCAAAGGGACAATTTGGAAATTTGCAAGTGTTCTCTCCACTAACCGGAGAAGTCAGAATGGGATGAAACCTTCCTTTGTGACAGCTAATGAGCTGCCTGACTTCTTGGAAGGGAAATGCAGGTGGTAAAATTTATTGTGGCTCAGGCATAGTGCATAAGCCATCGCTCAAGAAAGAACGACATTTTTCTGGACCACATAGCCTCATGTCAAATGCAATTCTGTTTTCCAATAATCAGCATTTGTAATAAGCATCTGGTGAACTAAACTCCACCTCAGAGCCTGCTTTGAAGAGAACTCAACCACTCCCAAGTCCAATCTGCCTCTCCCACAGTCCACCTCACACACTGCTTTCTCTCCTGCTACCCCATAACTGGAGTCTCTCGTGTCTCCCTACATTCTGATTTGCCATATGGGAACTGCTGCATCTGGGTTACAAATTCTCCCATTCCTTCTGCTGTCCCCAACTTAAAGCAAGCCGTTTCCCCAGTCATCTATGACACCTTGTTCATAACCAGCTCTGAATTCCAAAGTCATGTATTCAGTTGTAACTCATGCACATCTTCTCTCTTTGCTCCCAGATATTCTCTCTCTTCTTTTCTAAATTTCTCTTTTAAAATCCAGTTTAAATCCCTTTAGAGTTTTCCTCTCTAAAGCATCCCAGAGTAAGCTAGTATCTGTACCACATCAGCTCTGAAGCCATATAATAAAGTATAGAAAATGAATCAATGCTTATATTTTTCTTATTTTTCTTAAAGTGTGTATTTTATTATTAGTTTATATTGCTATCTTTATTATTTTTAAGACAGGATCTCACTCTGTCACCCAGGCTGAGTGCAGTGGTACGATCACAGCTCACTGCAGCCTCACACTCTGAGGCTCAAGCGATCTTCCCACTTCAGCCTCCCGAGTAGCTGGGACCACAGGCATGCGCCACCACGCCCAGCTATTTTTTTAAATTTTTGGCAGAGGCAAGGTCTGTCTATGTAGCCAAGCCTGGTCTCGAAGTCCTAGGCTCAAGTGATCCTCCCACCTCAGCCTCCCAAAGTGCTGGAATTACAGATGCAAGCCACTGCGCCTGGCTTATATTTTTATTATTAAATGCAATAGAAATATAGAAAAATATGATGTGGGCTAGGGTTAGTGAATTATTAGAAGGCAGACACAATGAAAGAAATAGAACTTGACCAGCTCTCGTGAAGGCCCTTCATGTGTCCATCCCAATCAATTTCAGAACGTAAATAGGAAGCTGGTAGTATTATGGTAAATGCAAATCCAACTGCAAATGCATGTGGATGTTTCCTGGTGACGTGCATCAGATATTTTGGCAGGTTTTTCTAAAGGCCATGCCCTCCGTTCTCTCTAAAGGTGATTTGAAGCTGACAGCTTTCTTGATACATAACAATCCTTTCTAAAGTTTTACACGAGCAGACATTTTACATGGTTTTCATTTTTTCCAGCCATTATTTTCTTAGCTTGAAGGTGTCTAAGTAGATGAGAAACTTCAAATACCTTATATTTCCACGTTTATCCTAAAAAAATTAATCAAAGTCTTATTAATAAAATGTATTGTTTTAGAGAAATATTCAACTCACACTGTCATACTGAGCATTGAACTGGAATAAACAGAGTGGAAATAGAAGGACAATTTTCTGGGTACTCTGTGATTTGGGCAGAATTTCTTCAACAGAATTAGACTTCACAAGATGCATACATATAACGGAATAAAAGGTTGCAAGAATGCTATAGCTATTTACCTTTGTAAAAAATAGTTCGTTCTATTTAATTAACTTATTTATCTATTTAATTTTCTTTTTAAGAGACAGGGTCTTGCTCTGTCATCCAGGCTGGAGTGCAGTGGCACAACCATAGCTCACTGTAGCCTTGAACTCCTGGGCTCAAGCAATCCTCCTGCTTCAGCCTTCTGAGTAGCTGGGGCTACAAGTGTGATCTAGTTTGGATGTGTGTTCCTGCCCAAATCTCATGCTGAACTGTAATTCCCAGTGTTGGAGGTGGAGCCTGGTGGGAGGTGATTGGATCATAGGGGTGGTTTCTCATGAACGGGTTAGCACCATCCCCTTGGTGCTGTTTGTGTTATGGTGAGTTCTCACGAGATCTGGTTGTTTGAAAGTGTGTAGCACCTCCCACCCCGCTCTTGCTCCTGCTCCTGTCATTTGAGACGCCTGCTTCCCCTTTCCTTCCGCCATGATTGTAAGTTTCCTGAGGCCTCCCCAGAAGCAGAAGCCACTATGCTGCCTGTACAGCCTGCAGAACCGTAAACCAATTAAACCTCTTTTCTTAGAAATTATCCAGTCTCAGGTATTTCTTTATAGCAACGTGAGAATGGGCCAATGCAAAACTTGTGCCACCATGCCTGGCTATTTTTTTAAAATTTTTTTGTAGAGATTAGGTCTTGCCATGTTACCCCTGCTGGCCTTGAACTTCTGGCTTTGCATGGTTCTCCTGCCTTGGCCTCCCAAAGTGCTAGGATTACAGGCATGAATCACTATGCCCAGCGTTTGTTCTATTTTAAATGCAGTATTTGCCATATACAAAATATGAATTATGTCAGGCATAATAATATAATGAACTGTAAAATACCTATTGTTCAACATAATAATTACATTAGTAACAATATCTTGTATTTATCTGTTTTTTCCCTGTTTCATCCTGTATTTTGTTTCTACCTGGCATTCACCACTATTCTGAATTTAGATTTTATCATTTCCTTGTTTTATAAATTGTGTTACTATATATTCTAATAAGTCTAAACTGTAAGTGCATGTGTATTCATGTAGATACATATATTTGATCTTAAATTGGACATACATCTACACTGTTAATAGGTAATATAGAATTTGCTTGATTTGACACTTAAAAAAATGGTATCATAGAACTACCATTCCACCCAGCAATCCCAGTACTGGGTATTTTCCCAAAGGGAAAGAAATCATCATATCAAAAAGACACTGGGCACTCACATGTTTATTACAGCATATTCACAATAGCAAAGATATGGAATCAACTTTAGTGTGCATCAGTGCATGAATGGATAAAGAAAATGTGATATATATTTTATATATATATATGTACACACAATGGAATACTACTCAGTCAAAAAAAAGAAGAAAATAATTTCTTTTACAGCAACACAGATGGAACTAGATAGACGCCATCTGTGTATCTTGGGTGAAACAACACAGAAACAGAAAGCCAAATACTGCATGTTTTCACTTATAAGTGGGAACCAAATAATGTGTGCACATGGACAGAGTGTGGAATAATAGTCATTGGAGACTTGGAAGGGTGGGAGGGGAGTGAGGGATGAGAACTCGCTTAATGGGTAGAATGTAAGTAATTAGGGTGATGGTTACACTAAAAGCCAATACTTTATCACTATGCAATATGTCCATGTAACAAAATTGTACTTGTACCCCTTAAATTTATACAAAAAACCATGCTGGGCTTAATATCTAGGTGACGGGTTGATAGGTGCAGCAAACCACTATGGCACCCATTTACCTATGTAACACATCCCTGCACATGTACCCCAGAACTTAAAATAAAATAAAATGAAATAATAAATTATACAAAAAACCAAAACAGAAAACAACAAAAATAGTATCATACTTCATAATAGTTTTGTGGACTTCCTTTTTCACTCAATTTTCTTTTGCTTACATTTATTCATATCGTTGCATGTGTCTGTATTTCATTCTTTTTCTTCTTCTTCTTCTTTTTTTTTTGGGGGGGTACAAAATACCCCGCTGAGTGGGTGGACCACATTATATTTGTACATTTTCCTGTTGATGGGTACTTGGATCCCTTCCAGGATTGACTGTTTACCAACAGGGACACAATGTAGTACGTGTGTTTGGAGGCGTGACTGCAAGTGTTTACCTACCATATCCAGTCATGAGAGGAAGTGCGGAAGCATAGGCACGTGGATTTAGCTGACAGATGATGCAAAAATCGTTTTCGGCTGGGGGCGGTGGTTCACCTGTAATCCCAGCACTTTGGGAGGCAGAGGCAGGCGGATGACTTGAAGTCAGGAGTCGGAGACCAGCCTGGCCAGCATGGTCAAACCCCGTCTCTACTAAAAATACAAAAATTAGCTGGGTGTGGTGGCGCATGCTTGTAGTCCCAGCTATTTGGGAGGCTGAGGCAGGAGAATCGCTCGAACCCAGGAGGCAGAGGTTGCAGTGAGCTGAGATTGTGCCACTGCACTCCAGCCTGGGCGACAGAGTGAGACTCTGTCTCAAGGAAAAAAAACATTTGCAAAGAGGTGGTATTAATTTGCACAACAGATAGCGTTATGTAAGCGTTCTCTGTTGATCTAGATTCTCTTCAATGCTTGACATTTTCAGAATGTTGAAACTTTCGCTAATTAAATGGATAAGATATTTATCACATTGTGGTTTTATCTTCCCTGAATTAACAAAATCAAGCATCATTTCCAACGTTTTGAGGTCTCTTGCGTGAAATGCCTCCTCTTTGACTTTCTGAGTTTTCTAAGGAGTTGTATCTTTTCTATGTATCTGAAGCTTTGTATATGTCCAGGATATAAATCGTTTGATCTCTTCTTTTCCAAAGATTTTGCGCAGTTTTTCTCCCATATTGGCATTTCCTTTTCATTTTATTTATGAAGTCTTTAGAAAAACAAAAGTTCTTAAGGGTAAGTTGTTAGCATGGCATTTCCTTCAATGGTTAATATTTTTGTGTCTTTAAAAAAGAATCCTTTTGGACTCCAAGATGAGAGAGATATTTTTCCTATATTTCCTTCTAGAGGTTTAACTTTAATCCATCTGGAAATATGTGTATGTGTAGTGGAGGGAGGGTTCATATGGCTTTCATTTTTTCCATATGGAAAACCAATTGTTCCAGCTCTATTTATTGAATAGTTCCTCATTTGCTCACTGATCTGTAATGTCACCTCCTTCCTGTATTATATTATAGCACACGTTGACCCTAATGCTTCCAACAGGGAGTCTCTGTGCTCCTTTGCTTGGAGTCTTTATCTGACCCGGGAAGCCCGATAGTTGGACATGTGTCAGTCAAGCCATAGTGCTGAGAATCTAGGAGGTCCCACAAAGAACCGCCCTCAGCTGAGGACTGATGAATGTTGAAGGGCAAGTACTCTCACTCGCCTATCCCCACAGCTGGAAAGAGTATTCTACTCTTTCCAAAGCTTGCAGCACTCTGCATCCTGATCTCTTCTTATGAGATGTCTTAGTCCATTTCAGGCTGTTATCACAGACTACCATAGACTGGGTGGCTTGTAAACAACAGACATTGATTCTCTCAGGGTCACGGAAGCTAGAAGTCTGAGATTAAGGTGTGGGCAGGGCTGCTTCCTCCTGAGGCTTCTCTGCTTGGCTTGTAGATTGTAAACACTGTCTTCTCCCTGTGTCCTAACGTGGTTGTTCCTCTGTGTGTGTGCAGAGGGAGAACTCTGAAATGGTTTCCTCTTCTTATAAAGATTAAGACCCCTCTCTTACGATTTTACCTAAACCCAATCATCCCCTTAAAGGCTCTGTCTTCACATAATCTCATATGGGGGTTTTGGGCTTAAACCCATGAATTTGGGGCAAAAGGGCACAGTTCAATTCATAGTAATTATTCAACCAAAGTAGATGATTGGCTTCTGGTGGGAAAGAGGGAATAAAAATGGAGAGAGTATTATATTAGAGAAAGAGAGATGAGAGCTTCATGTAAAATTTTTGAGAAATAGGGGAGCCTGGGAATGGATGATTTGGAGAGTCGAGATGATGCAATATTATATGATCTTTGTGCTGAGAGTGCAGGACAGTGGCTAGGTGGTTTGAAATACTCAAGACGAAGTTTGAAATTGGAGCTTACTTCAGCCGGGGTCTTCACCCTGGTTATCCATGGTGGTCACCTGCTTGGTAAGCATCCCATTCAAGGACTTTCTCCACTCTCTAGCTCATTATTCCACTTTCTGTTGGTGCTTCCTGGCTCGCCACCCAGATAAACTCCTTAATAGAATCTTTGTGTCAGGATTCAGTAGGTTAGGTGTATTAAATGCATTTTAGACTTACAATTTTGTTTTTTTCTTTTTTTCTTTTTTATTTTTTTGAGACAGGGTCTCACTCTGTTGCCCAAGCTGGAGGACAGTGGTACAATCATAGCTCACTGCAGCCTCAACCTCTGGTACTCAAGTGATCCTTCTGCCTCAGCCTCCCAAGTTGGATTACAGGTGTGCACCACCATGCCCAGTTAATTGTTTTTTCTTTTGTAGGGACAGAGTCTCGATATGTTGCACAGGCTGGTCTCAAACTTCTGGGCTCAAGTGATTCTCCCATCTCTGCCTTCCGAAGTTCTGGGATTTCAGGTGTGAGCCACTGTGTCCAGCCTAGACTTACACTATTTTCAACTTATAACAGGTTTATTGGGCTGTAGCCCTATTGTGAAAGTCGAGGAGCATGTGTACTTTGAACAGCCCTGGACACGAGATACACATTAAATGACTGAGAAACTAAAACCCTATTTTAGATAGCGTGTTTCTGTTGCTGTGGAATGAGTCACCTCATCTAGCAAGACCAAGCCATGAATGCACTTGAGTTACATTTTTTAATATTTTCATGGACTCCTAAAAATCTCCAGTGTTCTTAGATCTCAATTCCAAGAAGAGCCGGCTTGTAGACTCGCAGCTGAGAGGCAGGCTATGGTGAACTCAGACCTGGAGAAGATGGAAGGAGTCCAGGGAGAAATGGAAAATGATGAAAGCTTTGGCAAAAGGGTGGTAAATTGTTCAAAGAATGTTTAAAGAAAAAAAAAATGAACAGCAACAACAACTTTAGAAGGAAATGGAACTGATTAAAAGAGTCATTTTTATTCCACTTCTGCACCATGGAGTGGAGTCCCACATAACTTGCATATAATTGAACATTAAAAAAAATTCTGTAGCTCAATCAACTTCTCTTGGCAGTGAGCCCATGGAAAACTCAGAAGAATTTTTCAGAACTATTTATGAGCTGTGCTACAGTTGATGAAGGTCTGGTTGAGGATGGTGACAGAGGAGAGGAACGGTAATGGCCATAGGCTTAAAGAACAGCATATCCACCCACTAAGGCTGTCATAACAAAGTCCCACAGAGCTGGTGGCTCAAACAACAGACACTGATTCTCCCACAGTCCTTGAAGCTGGAAGTCCAAGATCAAGGTGTGGGCAGGGGTGGTTCCTCCTGAGGCCTCTCTTCTGGGCTTGTAGATGCCGTCTTCTCCTTGTGTCCTCACAGGGTCATCTCTCTGTGTGTGTCTGTGTCCTCATCTTCTCTTCTTATGAGATATCTTAGTTCATTTCAGGCTGCTACAAGAGACTACCATAGACTGGGTGGCTTATAAACAACAGACATTGATTCTCCCACAATCCTTGAAGCTGAACGTCCAAGATCAAAGTGTGGGCAGGGATGGTTCCTCCTGAGGCCTCTCCCCTTGGCTTGGAGAAGCTACCTTCTCCCTGTGTCCTCACAGGGTTGTCCCTCTGTATGTGTCTGTGTCATTATCTCCTCTTCTTATGAGGTGTTTTAGTCCATTTCAGGCTGCTATCACAGAATACCATAGACTGGGAGGCTTAAACAACAGACATTTACTCTCCCACAATACAGGAAGCTGGACGTCTGAGATCAAGGCGTGGGCAGGGCTGGTTCTTCCTGTGGCCTCTCTCGTTGGCTTGTAGATGTCACCTTCTCTCTGTGTCTTCACATGTTTGTCCCTCTGTGTGTGTGCAGAGGGAGAACTCTGAAATCTTTTCCTCTTCTTATAAATTTGCCAGGCGTATCAGATTAAGACCCCTCTCTTATGATTTTACCTAAACCCAATCACCTCCCTGAAGGCTCTGTCTTCACATAATCTCACATGAGGATTTATGGCTTAAACCCATGAATTTGGAGCAAAAGGGCATAATTCAGTTCATAATAATTATTCAACCAAAGTAGCTGATTGGCTTCTGATGGGAAAGAGGGAATAAAATGGAGAGATTATTATATTAGAGAAAGAGATATGAGAGCTTCATGTAAATTTTTTGAGAAATAGGAGAGCCTGGGAATGCATAATTTGGAGAGTCGAGATGATGCAATATCATAAGTTCTTTGTGTTGAGTGTGCAGGACAGTCGCTAGGTGGTTTGAAAACTCAAGAGGAAGTTTGAAATTGGAGCTTACTGTGGAATTCACAAAGATGGTAGTCAAAAACATGGGAAATATTAATGATACAGCAGCATTTTTCCCAGGCTGTTCTGCAAGGGACTGGTTCTTCAAGATATTAAAAAGGGGTCTGAAAAAAAAAAGGAAGGCAGGGAGAAAGGAAGGAAGGAAATAAGGAAGGAAGGAGGAAGGGAAGGGAGGGAGGTGAAGGAGAAAGGCAGAAAGGGAGAAAGAAAAAAGAGAAAACACAAAGGAAGAAAGAGAAAGAAAGGGAAAGAAGAAAAAGGAATAAAGAGAGGGAGAGGATGAAGAGGGAGAAGAGGAAGAAGAAGAAGACGAAGAAGAAGAAAGGAAGGAAGGAAAGAAGGAAAGGAGAAAGAGAGATAGGGGAAAGAAATAAAAAAGAAAAAAGGAAGAAGAAAGAAAGAAAAAGAAAGAAGAAAGAAAGGAAAGAAGGGAGGGTAAAAGAGAGGGAGAAAGAGAGATAGAGGAAAGGAAGAAAAAAGATAGGAAAAAGGAAGAGGAAAGAAAGAAAAAAGAAGAAAGAAAAAGAAAGAAGGAAAGAAAAAAGAAAGGAAGGAAGGAAGGAGGGAGGGAGGAAGGGAGGAAGGAAAGGAAGGAAGGAAGCAAGGCACAAAGGAAGGGAGAGAGGGAAAAAAAGAGAGAGGGAGAAAGAGAGGAAGGGGAAAGGAAGAAAGAAAGAGAAAAAAGGAAGAGGAAAGAAAAAAGAGAGAAAAACAAAACAAAAAGAAAGAGAGAGAAAGAAGAAAGAAAAGGAAAGAAAGAAAGAAAAAAGAAAGAAAGAAAAAGAAAGGAAGGAAGGAGAAAGAAAAAGATATTTTGCGATCAAATAAGATCAGGAAATGCATGGTAGCTCCTACATCAACTTAAACACATTAGTAAGCTTTGTGATTATACATGGGGGAATGAGAATTGCACATACTGTTTCTCCTCTTCTTCACTGCCTCCCCCTTTTTTTGCAGGAGCACCTGATGTAGTTGAGGCAGGTGAGGGGCAGCTGCCACCTCTGAGGGCAGATGGGGGCAGGAGGGGGCAGGGAAGGGGGATTGAGGACCGGCAGGCAGGATGGGAATGAGAAAAACCAGGGAGATGACACACCTGTGGGGCAGAACCCAGATCAGCTGGGAACTCGCCATGGCTCTCTCCCTGATCACAACGTTGTCACCAGACCTTCGAAGTCCAGCCCTGGAAGTGACTCAGGGACTCCCTCCTGGGACGACTCCCTTTTATTCACCTGGGCTGCAGTGCAGGAGGCCGACTGGGTTCACCCATCTGCCCTGGACACCCTAGGAAACTCTTAGAGTCCACCATTCTTGTTCCTGACCCTATGTTCACTCACGCCCATCCCTTGGCATCTCCCGGGAAGCTTGGGCAAGCCCTGCTCTCTGACGTCTGAGCCCAAATCTCACCCTGGAACCCTGATCTACCAAAGCTCCCCTACTCTATATGCCCAGGAAATCCAGGGATACCACAGTGGGAATAGAAGATGCTCAAAATACGCCACAGTGCAGAATTCCACCTGCTGCTTGTCACTTTGCAAATCCCTGTGTGAACCCAACCAGATGGCTGATATTAGGTTCCAAGGCTGAAGCCGTATTTACTTGCAGCTACTGAGAGCACATTTGCTATCAGGGTGTGTTCTCATTTCCTAGAGTGGGCAACAAATGACCACAGGCTGGGTAGGTTAACACAACGGGAATGTACTCACCCAGTCCTAGAGGCCAGGAGTCTCACATCAAGGTGTGGGCAGGGCCATGCTCCCTCCAGAGGCTCTAGTGGGGGATCCTTCCTGCCTCTCCCAGCTCCTGGGGGCTCTAGGCATCCCTGGGCTTGTGGCCGCATCACTGCAGTCTCTGCCTCCATCTCCACGTGGCCTTCTCCTCTGTGTCTGTGTCACCTCTTCTGTCTCTTGGAAGGACACCTGTCATTGCATTTAGGGCCCATCCTAATCTAGGATGATCTCATCTCCAGATCCGTCTCCTAATTATATCTGCAAAGGCTGTATTTCTAAATACAAGGTCCCATTTACAGGTTCGGAGGCATAGGACACGAACACGTTTGGGGTCGCCATTCAATCCATTACGGTTGTATCCAGTTCCCTCCAGAGGCTCTAGGTGAGGGTCCTTCCTCCCTCTCCGAGCTCCTGGGAGCTCCAGGCATCCCTGGGCTTGTGGCCACATCACTCCAGTCTCTGCCTCCGTCTCCTCTTCTGTCTCTTAAAAGGACACAGGTCATTGGGTTTAGGGCTCACCCTACTCTAGGACGATCTCATTTTGAGATCCTTAACTTATTACAAAGACCCTATTTCCAAATAAGATCCCATTCACAGGCTCTGGGCATTAGGATGTGGACAGATCTTTCCAGGGGCCACTATACAGTTGTACCCAGTTCCCTCTGAAAGCTCTAGGGGAGGCTCCTTCCTGCCTCTCCCAGCTCCAGGGGCTCCAGGTGTCCCTGGGCTTGTGGCCACATTGCTCTAGTCTCTTTCTCACTCTCCTTGTGGCCTTCTCCTCTGAGTGTCTCTGTGTTTCTTCTCTTTATATGGACACTGGTAGATCTGGGGTCCACCCAGATAATCCACTATGATTTCATCCCAAGATCCTTCGCTTAATCACATCTGCAGATACCTTTTTGCCAAATAAGGTGACATTCTGAGGTTCTAGGGATTTGACATAGACATTTCTCTTCCGCTATTCTATGGTATGGAAAAGTGGAAAAAAGCAAATACTAAAACCTGTTAATAAGGACCTGTTTCCTCTCTGTGTAGAGCCTCTTCTGAAACTCCTGGTATGTTCTTGCATGAAAAATGCCTAGACCGCGATGAGGACTGGTGTAAACGGTAGATATCATCTCTATAGCAACACATAAATTAGCATTCAGAAATGCAGCTTTGCAGAGAGAAGAACCTTTCTCTGAGTTCCTACACTCAATTCTGTATAAGATTCATTTATTTATTATTATTTTTTCTTTTTGAGACAGGGTTTAGCTCTGCCACTCAGGCCAGAGTACAGTGGCACGATCAGAGCTCACTGCAGCCTCAAATTCCTGGGTTCAAGTGATCCTCCCACCTCAGCGTCCCAAGTGGCTGGGATTACAGGTGTTCTCTGCCATGTCTGGCTACATTTTTTATTTTTACTAGTGACGAGATCTCATTATATAATCCCAGCACTTCGGGAAACTGAGGCAGGAGGATCTCTTCAGCCCAGGAATTCAAGACCAGCGTGGACAATGCAGTGAGACCTCCTCTCTACTAAAAATAATTTTAAAAATTTAGGCAGGCATAATAGTGCATGTCCATAGTCCCAGCTACTCCAGAGGCTGAAGGAGAATCAGTTGAGCCCAGGAGTTCCAGGCTGCAGTGAGCTATGATCACACCACTGCACTCCAGCCTGGTGACAGCAAACTCTGTCTCTAAAACAAAAAATAAAATAATACAATTCAATGAAATAAATTAAAAAAACATGTGGACTTAGAGTCTATTTGTAATCCCCACCACTGGAGAATCATTTAGTACAGCAAAGCTGAAAGACCAGGAACGGGGACTTTCCAACGTTTCTACAGGACACTCTGAGGCAGGGGGGCTGCGCTTCCTTGAATGCCATATCTGTGGATAAAATCAGCACATCATCATGAGTACAGGACTGGTCTTTTTCTTTTCTTTATTTTTTTTTTTTGTTTGTTTTCTTTGAGACTGAGTCTTGCTCTGTTACCCAGGCTGGAGTGCAGTGGCATGATCTCGGCTCACTACAACCTCCACCGCCTAGGTTCAAGCGATTCTCCTGCCTTAGCCTCCTGAGTAGCTGGGATTACAGGCGCCCACCACTGTGCTTGGCTAACTTTTGTGTTTTTAGTAGAGACAGGGTTTCACCATGTTGGCCAGGCTGGTCTCGAACTCCTAACCTCAGGTGATCTGCCTCCCTTGGTCTTCTAAATTACTGGGATTACAGGCGTGAGCCACTGCTCCCAGCCAGTACATGACTATTATTTGGAAAGGTGCATGGTAAAATCTGCTCTTGGCAGAGAAACCTGCGTAAGAATCCCCCTTGAAGCTTGGAGGGATATTACTGGGATCATTGCTTAAGCCATGGGAAACTGGTTTAAAAAATCTGGGAGTGGTTTGCATAATGTAAAACAGGGAAGATGCACTCAGAGGAGAAGTTAAAACAGCCACGGTAGGTCAGCCTCTGTTGCAGTCCGGGTAGACGGAGAACTTGGTTGTCAAAGTGTACGTTGAATTGAGTTTCGGAAGAACAGGTCACTGAAATTTATCAGCAAACTTGATTTAATGGAGATTTTCTTGTGCATTCGGGAGGTTTTTTTCCGGTATTCCACGCTGTTAAAATTAATGTTTGAGGGCCCAGAATGAGCACAAGTGTTTTTGTAGGCAGAACCTCTGTGGCTCCATGCTGAAGACATCAGGGTGTGTACGTTATTATGTGGGCAACTAATGATGGAAACAGATTTTCTACTCCTATTTTCTTTTACTGATTCATTTGCTAAAGACATGTAATGAAAGCAGAATTCTCCAAAGGCATTTAATCATAGAAGTGATGGCTAAAAGAAGCCAACGATTCTGAAATGTCCTAATGGGATATTTGGCCGTTTAGGTGACTTCACTACCTTCTTGTGACAGAATCTTTGGACACAGAACATCATTCTCACTTCATATTCCATGAGTACATCATCATCTCCACATTATGCTAAGGCACTCATTAGTCACAAGATCAAGAATTCACTTCTGAAATATTTTAATTCCATGTAGCTCTAGTAAATTTTCTTTCTTTCTTTTTCCTTTTTTTTGAGACAGGGTCTCACCCTGTCGCCCAGGCTAGAGTGCAGTGATGTGATCTCAGCTCACTGCAGCCTCCGCCTCCCAGGTTCAAGTGATTCTCATGCCTCAGCCTCCTGAGTAACTAGAATTATAGGCACCCGCCACCACACCTGGCTAATTTTTGTATTTTTAGCAGAGACAGCATTTCATCATGTTGCCCAGGCTGGCCTCGACCTCCTGAGCTCAAGCGATCCGCCCGCCTTGGTCTCTGAAAGTTCTGAGATTACAGGCGTGAGCCACCTTGCCTGGCCCTGAATTTTATTTCTACCATGCTACTCCAGAAATGTAGACATGTCAAGGATGTAAAATCATGAATAGCATATGACCTAGCAATGACCTTGTAAAGTGATTATATTTATATTACACATAACATCCTACTAAACAATTGTATTACATTTCAAGATGTAAAAGGAAGAAAAATAAGCCAATGTTACTCAAATACGTTCAAAGCCACATGGAAAAGAAAATCTGCGTTATTTCTTCTCTGGAAGCTCAAATGCCTGTTTTCTGCCAAAAGTGTAATTTGAACAGGAAAAAAAAAAAAAGTTGGCCAGGCGCAGTGGCTCACACCTGTAATCCCAGCACTTTGGGAGGCTGAGGCAGGTGGATTACGAGGTCAGGAGATCGAGACCATCCTGGCTAACATGGTGAAACCCCGTCTCTACTGAAAATACAAAAAAAATTAGCCGGGCATGGTGGCAGGCACCTGTAGTCACAGCTACTTGGGAGGCTGAGGCAGTAGAATGGCGTGCACCCAGGAGCGGAGGTTGCAGTGAGCCCAGATCGTGCCACTGCACTCCAGCCTGGGCGACAGAGTGAGACTCTGTCTCAAAAAAAAAAAAAAAAAAAAAAAAAAAAAAAAAAAAAAAGTTGAGTGTGTTTCAGACATCTGTTGTCAGACTTTGGCAATGGATAAGTGGAAAAAACACCACACAAGGTCAAGAACTTCTTAGGATCCTTAGTGAGAAAGTGATTCTGAAATCGTTTGCCATGGACGTTCAAAGACCCACCGACACACAAGCAAATGAGGTCGTGTTTGGAAGAGACACACACGTGTTGATGTAAAAATAGCAGAACAGTACAAGAGCAGAATGCGATGACATTTAACAAAGTAAGAATTTTTTTTTTTTTGTAAATTCTAGAAAGTGACACTCTAAGTCAGCGTGTTTCTTCAACTGGATGATCAAGTTCACAGCCCAAGAATTTGCCCAACTTCCTTAGATGTCCTCCTCTCTAAACGATGGTAAGGATGACGTTATGAGGTTCCTGAAAGGGAAGCCAGATTGCTTATCAAAGACGTGTACCCACTGAGCCTTTCCAAGTGCTTTACTCTGAGATGGTCCAAGAGGTGTTTCTGAGAAGGCTATTTTTATTGTCTTTGGTGACACATTATGTGATGCAGATGTGGTTTCCATCAATCCATCTAGAAAGTCTATGCATAGGGTTATGTCTCACTTTCCCTATTAGTGACCTGGAGGAAGCACTGCATTTTTGTATGCAATGATACACCCATGCACGCCAACTTCCATTTATCCTCTTTGAAGATGCATGACAGTACTTTTCCTTGGCTCTTCAAAACTCCCAAAGGGGAAGCAGGACATGCTTCCTGGTGATTTCACTTGTGTTGAATCTAGTCTCAAGCCTCTGGCATCTTCTGCACCCCAAGCCTCTCTGGACCTGTGTCCTGGAGTTGCTGTAGGGACTGGACCCATCATCATAATGAATTACAATGTGGGGAACTCAACTGGACCCAGAAAATGTCCCCAAAGTGCATCCTTATGGCTGAGTACCTCCAGGGTTCACAGAAGGAATGAGGACAAGCAAACTGTGAAGCAAGACCCTGACACAAAGACACAGCTCAAATTTAGCCTCTGATATGGTTTGGCTGTGTCTTTACCAAAATCCCATCTTGAATTGTAGCTCCCACAATTCCCATGTGTTGTGGGAGGGACTCAGTGGGAGGTAATTGAATCATGGGGGCGGGTCTTTCCCGTGCTAGTCTCATGGTAGTGAATAAGGCTCAGAAGATCTGGTAGTTTTATAAAGGTGAGTTTCCCTAGACAAGTTCTCTTGTCTGTCACCATGTGAGCCATGGCTTTCACCTTCTGCCATGATTGTGAGGCCTCCCCAGCCACATGGAACCATGACTTCTTTCTTTTGTAAATTGCCCAGTCTCAGGTATGTCTTTATCAGCAGCGTGAAAATGGACTAATACAGCCTCTCTGGTTTACCAGTGAACACCGGATGGGACCAGGATTCATGTTAGAGAATGTCCCGTGTATTTGAATCCATGTGGATTCTCTCACTCTTCTGACCCAGCTTGGTGTTTTAAATTTCTATCCTTAAAATCCTTTTCTTCCCACAAATGTTTGCTGTTGCAAAGTTCAGTTTACTAGTATATGGGGAATAAAACACATGGTCACGATAGCCTAAGCTGTACCATGCAACAGCAATGGAGACGGCTGTCCTCCCTCCCAACAGCTTAATGCAAAGAAACTTCTGCTGTTGTAGAACTCTCTTTTTTTTTTTTTTGCCTGATCCTTTGAAATCAAGAGTTTTATTGTTACTATTATGATTCCTCCTCCAGTCATCTGCAATCATAGCTTCAAGAAGAAAATTCTTAGCCAACCTCAGAGTCCCTTTATTTGCATGTTGCCCATGGTGGCAACAGGGGATTTTTGGTGGTCAGGGTACATATCTGTCTCAAATCCTAGATTCATGATCACAGCACCCCACAGGATGACCCACAGGCTTTTTGTTTGTTTGTTTGTTTGTTTTGAAACAGGATCTTGCTCTGTTGCCCAGGCTGGAGTGCAGTGGCACGTTCACGGCTCACTACAGCCTCGACCTCCCAGGCTCAAGTGATTCTCCCACCTCAGCCCTCCAAGTAGCCGGGACTACAGGTACCTGGCACCATGTCCAGCTAATTTTTGTATTCTTAGTAGAGACTGCCTTTTGCCATGTTGCCCAGACTGGTCTCAAACTCCTGGGCTCAAGTGATCAACCAGCCTCAGCCTCCCAAAGAGCTGGGATTCTAGGCATGAGACACTGTGCCCCGCCAGACCCACAGGTTTGATTTAGTTTTTCAAGAGCAGTTTAAGAAGAAGCAAGACTTTTTCATTTTAATGTTTTGCCATTTTTAGCCTCAAGAAGGCTGTGTTCCTTGCAGAAGTGGCATATCAGCTCATCCTGGGACAAGTGGCATCTGGTGAGATGATAGGCAGCTGAGGTTATTGGTGTTATTTGCAAGGGATGGGTGCTGATGATTGCCATTACGTCGGGTTTCCCTGATGCTCAGATAACTCTAAAGGAGACATGGGGTGAGGGCTATGAGTAGGGATGTGGGGAAACCCCATGGCTGGGATGCCAAGAGCCCCACCTGGGCTTATGTCCACCTCAGAATGCACCATCTCATGGAAAGCAAGACATCCTCCACCTACACTTAGCATTTTCACTACCACACACTGAGTTTCCCTTATCTGAGATGCTTGGGACCAGAAGCAGTGACAGATTTCAGATTTGTTCAGATTCTGGAATATTTGAATATGCATGAGATGTCTTGGGAATAAGACATAAGTATAAGCATAAAATTAATTTATGTTTTATATACACTTTATACACATAGTTTATTGTATAGCCTTTCATATACAATACTGTTACTTTTGTTGTTATCATCATTATACTTTTAGAGTCAGGGTCTCACTCTGTCACTGGAGCTGCAGTGCAGTGGTGCAGTCACAGCTGACTCCAGCCTCAGTCTCTCGGGCTCAAGTGATCCTCACAACTCAGCCTCCCCAGTAGCTGGGACTACAGGCACGTGCCACCATGCCTGGCTATTTTTTTTCTAGAAATGGGCTCTTGCTGTGTTGCCCAGGCTGATCTCGAACTCCTAAGCTAAGGCTGTCCTCCGCCCTCAGCATCCCAAAGTGCTAGGATTATAGGCATTATCCACTGTGCCCAACCTATACAATATTTTAAAATAATTTTGTGCATGAGACAAAGTTTGTTTACAGCGAACCAACAGAAAGCAAAGGTTGACCAGGTTTGGTGGCTCACACCGGTAATCCCAGCACTTCAGGAGGCCAAGGGGGGTGGATCATTTGAGCCCAGGGGTTCAAGACCAGCCTGGGCAACATGGCAAAACCTCGTCCCTACAAAAAAATGCAAAAATTAGCCTGGTGTGGTGGCACACACCTGTAGTCCCAGCTACTCAGGAGGCTGAGGTGGGAGGATCTCTTGAGCCCAGGAGGTGGAGATTGCAGTGAGCCATGGTTGCACCACTGCACTCCAGCCAGGGTGGGCAATGGAGTGAGACCCTATCTGAAAAAAAGTAAAAAATAGATAGATAAATAAATAAATAAGAAAGGAAGCAAAGGTGTCAGTTGTCAGTCTCTCGGTCATCCATGCAGAAAATCTGACATCATGTCAGCACTCCAAAAGTTAAAGATTTTGGAACATTTTGGATTTTGGATTTTCAGATGAGGAATGTCCACCTTGTACTGAGAAAGCCTTCATTTATTGGTAGGAGGGAGGAATCTAGGGAAATCTAAGGAAAGTACTCATGTCAGAGGTGTTTGAACCAGGGCGACTCTATCTTGAATAGGGGCTGGGTAAAATGAGGCCAAGACCTACTGGACTGCATTCCCAGGAGGTGAGGCATTCTAAGTCACAGAATGGGATAGGAGGCTGGCACAAGATACAGGTCTTGCTGGTAAAACAGCATGTGGTAAAGAAGCCAGCCAAAAGCCACCAAATCCAAGATGGCAACAAAAGCAACCTCTGGTCATTCTCACTAATCATTATACTCTAATTATAATGCATTAGCATACTAAGAGACACTCCCACCAGCACCATGACAGTTTACAGATGCAATGGCAACATCTGGAAATTACCCTATATGGTCTCAAAGGGAGAGAAACCCTCAGTTCCGGGAATTGACCACTCCTTTCCCAGAAAAATAATGAATATTTCACCTCTTGTTTAGCATATAATCAAGAAATAACTATAAATATCCTTTGTCCGGCAGCCCAAGCTGCTGCTGTACCTATGGAATAGCTATTCTTTACTTCTTTTCTTTTTCTTTTCTTTTCTTTTTTTTTTGAGACAGTCTTGCTCTGTCGCCCAGGCTGCAGTGCAGTGGAGCGATCTCGACTCACTGCAACCTCCACCTCCCAAGTTTGAGCAATTCTTCTGCCTCAGCCTCCTGAGTACCTGGGATTACAGGCATGAACCACCATGCCCAGCTAATTTTTGTATTTTTAGTAGAGACGGGATTTCACCATGTTGGCCAGGCTGGTCTCGAACTCCTGACCTCTGGTGATGTGCCTGCCTTGGCCTCCCAAAGTGCCGGGATTACAGGCGTGAGCCACCATGCCTGGCCATTCCTTTACTTTCTTAATAAACTTGCTTTCACTTTGCTCTGTAGATTCACCCTGAATTCTTTCTTGCACGAGGTCCCAGGACCCTCTCTTGGGATCTGGATGGGGACCGCTTTGTGGTAATACTCAGAACAGAAAATGAGTAATTATGGGGATCTTACTTCTTAAACCAAAGCAAGATAAGGTGTGTGTAATATCACACTTTCCTCTTAAACTGTGTCCCACATGTGTGACAATATCTAAATTTTTAAAATAAGGCCCTAAGGGTTCTCCTCAATTACCTGGGAGTTCCCTGGAAAGCAGATAATTATGAAGTGCTCTAACCAAATAACTTTAGAGAGAAGGAGGTTTGCTTATCAGCCATTCTTTCGTTTTTCCTTCTGGAGTCCTGTACTTACATGTACACACATACATCAGCCCTATATCAGCTCTGGGGAATGTTGTGTCTGGAATAAGCCAGCGAGTTTGTTGTGTTCCCATAATTTGTCCGGAGGTGAGCAGGTGACTCAATCTAATCTATGTTTAAAGATTGAAGAGAGGAAACCTAGGATTGGAGGATGGGGAAACAGGGGGAGTAAGGTGCAGGAGATTGTCATGGAAACCAACAAGAGTCCTGGCCTCAATCCACACCTCTGGTTAATAATGTGGATTTGAATCCACTTCCATCCATGAATATGCAAATGAAAAGTTTCTGAGACAGGTTTCAAGCAATTTAGAAAGTTTATTTTGCCAAGGTTAAGCATGCGCCTATGACACAGCCTCAGGAGATCCTGAGAATGTGCGCCCAAGGTGGTCGGGCTACAGCTTGGTTTTACACATTTTAGGGAGACATGAGAAATTAATCAATATATATCAGATGTCCATTGGTTCGGTCCAGAATGGCAGGACAACTTGAAGTGGGGACTTCCAGGTCATAGGTAGATTTAAAGATTTTCCGATTGGCAATTGGTTGAAAGAATTATTATCAATAGAAAGGAATGTCTGGGTTACGGTCAGGGGCTGTGGAGACCTAGGTTTTATGAGGCAGAGGAAGCCTCCAGGTAGCAGGCTTCAGAGAATAAATTGTAAATGTTCCTTATTAGAGTCTGTTCTTTCAGTAATTCCAAAATGGAGGAGGGTATCATGAGCCATGCCCAACTTCACCTTCATGGCCTGAACACATTTTTCAGATTACACCTGAAAAATGGAACGCCCTTGCCAAGAGGAAGAGTCCATTCAGATGATGGGGGCGTGGGGACTTAGAATTTTATTTTAAGGCTTGTAGATACAACCATTCTATCTATGCATACAAAGAGGTATCTATCATACAAGAAGAACTCCCAATGGGCAGAACATCATTGTGTACACATTTGACTCTAGAATTCACTCTTCTTTTTGTGGCTAAACGGGCTTCTCATACAATCCACTAGGCTCAGAAAGGTTCACCAAGAAATACAACGGGTTCTTCGTAAAAGGCAAGAGTCAAATGCTAAGTTGATAGCTGTTTTTAATCATACAAAGAGCTGTGTTTAAATTGGATAATGGGTGTGTAATAATACATTCTCTTCTTTATGACTTGACATCATTATGAAATATGAGCTCTGGCTAAACCTCAGGATAATGTGGGAGAGAATAAAGTTGAGAAAACCAGTTTCTTTCATAATGGACAACTGAGAAAAGTTTTGGGATTTCCATTACAGCAGATTTTTTGAAGACTCACTTAATGTTTTCTGCAGGATGGCTTAGCATTCCTAAATTCAGTTGAGTACCAGGATATTATAAGGCTTTTCTGTTTATTTTTGTAATAATCTGTTTTCGGAGAACCTTCTCTGACACAGACATTTTGCTTGGGGCCAAGAATACAATGATCACATGGATGACACATTCACTCTCTTTATGAAGTTTACAGACACACTGCAAATAATGAAGTAGACGAAGAATTAATGTCAGTAAGAAGACTGACTCCAGAGAAAAGTGCTGATTCCTTAACTACCTAGGAAGAAGCAAATACAGATTCCTTTTGTTTGAAGATGTGTTTATATTTGGAGATATTCAGGAAAACAGGAAGCCCTCAAAATAGTACATTGAAAGTCCACTAACATGGAAAGTCTCCATAAGCCAGTCAATAGCATTTGTAATCTGCATTATATAATGCACTGTTCTGCTTTCTTAACTAGACTTTTTTTTTTGCTAAGTAGGTTTGTGTATTAGTCAGTGTTCTCCAGTGGGACAAACCTAATAGGATCTATGTGTATATGAAAGGGAGTTTATGAGGGAGCATTGGCTCACACGATCACAAGGTGAGGTTCCACGATAGGCCATCTGCAAGTTGAGGAAGTAGGAAGCCAGTAGTGGCTCAGTCCAAATCCCAAAGTCTCAAAAGTAGAGAAGCTGACAGTGCAGCCTTCAGTCTGTGGCCGAAGGCCTGAGACCACCTGGCAAGCCACTGGTGTAAGTCCAAGGGTCCAAAAGCTGAAGAACCTGGGGCCTGATGTCCAAGGGCATCCAGTACGGGAGAAAGATGAAGACCAGAAGACTCAGCAAGTCTGCTCTTTTCAACTTCTTCTGCTTGCTTCATTTTAGCCGTGCTGGCAGCTGATTGGATGGTGCCCACCCACACTGAAGGTGGGTCTTCCTCTCCTAGTCCACCGACTCAATGTCAGTCTCCTCTGGCAACACCCTCACAGACACACCCAGAAACAATACTTTACCAGCTATCTAGGAGTCCTGCAATCCAATCAAGTTGACACCTAATATTCACCATCACAGTTGATAAGCAACCTAGTTTATGATAATCTGCTATAGCTGCCTAAAAAAAAAACTAAGTAGGTCTTAGACCATGACTTTGCCCCATATTATCAAAATTAGGACAAACTTTTTTTATTATATGTCTGGGACTGACAAAACAATCACTATTAGACAAAAATTAAATTGTTAGCTATGATGACCAGTGCTGAGAAGATCACATGATGGATACCCTAAAAGCCCTGACTTCACCACTATGCAATCTATGTCTGTAACAAAGTTGCACTTGTACCCCATAAATGGACACAAATAACATAATTGAATTTGCTTTTCAATGCTCTGTAAGCATCATTTTCACTCAAGTTAGAAAATGTTTTGTGTCAAGTAGAAATAACTCACAAGGATTTAGTAAAAGCGTGGTAGATCCAGGCTGACATCTCTGCCCTTGGCAAATAGCACCCAAACATCTTGTCTTTCCTAATTTAGAGGCCTCTCCTGTAACCTTGTCAATGAGTGTAGTCCACTATCAAAGCCAAAGTGAAACAAAACCCTTTGCTCTCTGCCCATGGGAGCTAAAGTGTGGAATTGCAACGAGGTCCAGAGAGAAATGCAAGGTCTGTTAGATTCGTGAATCAATGGATGCAAGTAGGTCACTAATCAAAGCCTCAGTTGCAAAAACGACTGCTTGTCTAGCATGACTTCAGCTGCAATAACAAACTGCCAAAGACTGGGTGGCTTATAAACCACAGAAATTCATTTTTCATGGTTCTGGAGGCTAGAAGTCCAAGATCGAGATGCCAGCGGCTCTGGTGTCTGGTGAAGAAACTCTGTCTGGTTTGTCGACAGCTGTATTCTCATTGTGTCCTCACATGGCAGAGGGCGGGAGGAGAGAAAGGGAGGGAGGGAGGAGAGAGAGAGGAAGTGAGAGAGAGAGAGGAAGAGAGAGAAGGAGAGTGAGAAAGCCCCAGAAAAGGGGAGACACAAACATTCAATCAACATCACCCACATTTAAGGTATTGGACATTTGGGTGCTGATATTTTGAGATAATTTTACTTCTATTCAAAATTAGATCTGTCTTCTACACAGAATCCATGTATTCTTTATTTTTATGGATTAAATCCTGGTTCTTCTAGAGAAATGACAGACTCGGAGAGCAGGAAATGAGTGTGTTTACTTAACAACACTTAAAAGTGATCCCACTCACTGTGAAGGTCAGGCAGAGTACAGTCTTTTTGTAAATTAGTATTATTTTGTATTTTTAATCACAGATCCAGGTTGTGCAACTTTTCAACCCAGCAGTACTTTTACTTGGCATTAGGAAAAGGTCCTTTGAAGTTTGATGACGATGATTTTTTTTTTTTTTTTAAAAAGGATGTTGAGAGGTTGGATGGACTCTCATGCACCACAAATGAGCTTTTTCTTCTTTGCAGAAAAGCCTGTTGCTTGAATGGGTGTCTTTACCTAAACTTAAAAGCAAATGCTATCAACATTTTAGATAAAACCTTTTTAATCATCGTCCAAGCTGAGCTCTGCTTTGCTGTGGATTTGCTGTCCTTGTGTGTGATTTGCCGCACTTCACACTGATAACCTTGAACTATGTTCTCAGTTTATTATAACAAAAAACAATCAAATTATGCAAAATCTTATTTTGTAAAACGAGTTTGATGATTGCTTAAATCTTAGTCATGTTTTAATGTTAGTATACTCTTCTCTCAGTGAAGTTATGCATTTTTAATATCTAAGAATAGTATTATATATTATTCTACATGTTTGCTACCCACACATTGAATAACATAAAGATGACTTCCTACCGCCCCTGTATTTTCTTCTGTGCTTACTTTTTTGTAAAACCGTTAATTAGAATCTATGTTGCTAAAAAACATGTTGCAATACAAAAACTGGCCTGTGTTCTCATTTCAGCACATGCATTTTAAAAGAGATGCTTTCTTCTCCATTGGGGAAGAAGATATGGCTGACACTGACTCTATCTTCTCTAACGCCTTTTTTTCACCCCACTTCTCTTATCTCCCTTCTTTTAACTTGAAAGAACAGGAGTTGAGATTTCTCTCAACACATAACATTCCAAAGGAAATAAATTCTTAAATGGAAACTTACCAAACTTCTCATTCTCTATTTCCTTCCAACTTTTTCATAAACACCCAGATGATTTTTTTTGGTATAAAGTCATTTTTCATGGGAAACCTGGAAGAGTTGTTGAAAGAATATGCAGTGCTATTTTCTCTGTAGCTCTGACTTAGTTTCTGCAGTACATTGAGGTTAAAAATGATAGAGTTCTAAGGGAGGAAGCTGAGGAAGAGAATGAACTGAAACCTAGGAATTACAACCATTGTGTGAAGTCTGTTTTGAGATGAACAGAAACTATTAGGTTGGTGCAAAAGTCATTGCGGTTTTTGGCTGGATGCAATGGCTCACGCCTGTAATCTCAGCACTTTGGGAGGCTGAGGCTGGATCACTTGAACTCAGGAGTTCTAGGCCAGCGTGGCCAACATGGTGAATCCCCGTCTCCACTAAAAATACAAAAACTAGCCAGGCATGGTGGCTCACACCTGTAATCTCAGCTACTCAAGTGGTTGAGGCAGGAGAACCGCTTGAACCCAGGATGGAGAGGCTGCAGTGAGCCGAGATCACACCACTGCACTCCAACCTGGGTGACAGAGTGACAACGTGTCTCAAAAAACAAACAAACAAAAAACCCTTAATCCTCAGTGCAACAGTGCGGGGGTGGGGCTTTTGGGAGATGTTTAAGTCATGAGGGCTTCACCTTTATGAGCAGATTAATAAAATAAATGAGAGGAAGTGAGTTTGGTTCCCCTCTTGCTCTTCTCCCTTTCACCATGGGAGAATGCCGCAAGAGGGTCCTTGCAAGATGCCAACATCCTGATCTTCGGCTTTCCTGCTTCTAGAACTGAAGGAATAAATTTCTGTTCTTTATAAATTACTCAAGTCTTGAGTATTCTGCTATAGCAGCACAAAACAGACCTAGGCC
This sequence comes from Pan paniscus, assembly GCF_029289425.2. Lineage (NCBI taxonomy): Eukaryota > Metazoa > Chordata > Mammalia > Primates > Hominidae > Pan > Pan paniscus. Next base: position 4,871,000 of record NC_073272.2, read on the forward strand.
CCATGCCCTCCAGTGTCTCCATCCACAAAGTTATTTGATGGAATCTTCATAGATCAGTCTTCCTAAATTGCTGTTTTGCTCTTGCCAGTTCTCATTTCCAAAATGTTTTAGCAATTCCCCATTGACTAAAGGATGGAATTGCAGATGAAAATTGAGAACTAGAAGACACCATAGGGCTATACTCTCTACCCCTGCACATAGAAATGAAGAAAGTATCCTGCTAGTGAAAATTCCTATTTGTTGGCTAATATGATTATATCTTGAAATTTCTTAGTGGTGGTGGATGGTGCATTACTCCATGTCACCTGGCCCCATTGACTTTCTGTGTTCTTCCACATTTTACTTTTCTTCCTTTTAAAAGTCAGGGTCTCACTCTGTCACCCAGGCTAATGTGCAGTGGTGCAATCATAGCTCACTGGAGCCTGGAACTCCTGGGCCCAAGCAATCCTCCCACATCAGGCTCCTGAGTAGCTGGGACCACAGACTGACACCATTGTCCTCAGCTAACCTTTTCTTTAATTCTTTGTAGAGATGGAGTTTCACTATCTTGCCCAGGCTGGTCTCAAACTCCTGGGCTCAAGTGATCCTCCTGCCTCGGCTCCCCAAAGTTCTGGGATTACAGACATGAGCCACTGCACCTGGCCTTGTGTTCTCTCACATTTTACCAACTTTGGCTGAAGGTGTAACAGCAATAATGTTCAAAAAGTAACTTTTATTAAAAATAAGCATTAAGCATCATAGCATCAATGTATTCTCTTTTAATAACATTGACTTTCTCCCGTTAATTTTCCCTTTATAAAACGTACGTAAGGGATATAAACACATTTGCAAAATCAAACCTATTTTGTATTTGTATCCTACCAAACACAAAATAATAATAATGATAATAATAATAGTTATAAATAAGAAATAAATAAAATATTTCTAAATATTTTATTTAGATTTAGATTTATTTATATAATTATTCTAAATAATTCTACAATAAAATTATATTTCAACTCAAAAGTGATCTTGGCTGGGTGCAGTGGCTCACGCCTCTAATGCCAACACTTTGGGAGACTGAGGTGGGAGAATCGCTTGAGTGCAGGAGTTTGTGACCAGCCTAGGCAACATAACGAGATCTCATGTCTACAAAAAAAGGTTATCTCACATGCCACATGCCCTTCAGAAACTGATATACTATATTGATAATCAACTCTAAATTAACAACATAAAGAAGGTGAATAGTACAAGTTTTCCCCAATTCAATCAAATAATAATCCAAAATCTGAAATTCTGAAAGAACAAAGTAGTCTTGGGCACCAAGCCATGATTTACAAAATACTCTTAGATGGCTTGAAAAATCTATGGCTCTTCTTATAATACTAGATTTCTTAGATAGGTCCAGTAGACTGGTAGACTTTTTTATGGTTTTATGCATTTTCTCTTTTTAAAATTTTTTTATTTAGTTTGAGATCTGGGATACATGTGGAGGATGTACAGGTTTGTTACATAGGTAAACGTGTCCCATGGTAGTTTGCCACACCTATCAACCCATCACCTAGGTATTGAGCCCGGCATGCATTAACTATTTTTCTTGGTGCTCTCCCTCCCCCTGCTCCTCTGATAGGCTCCAGTGTGTGTTGTTCCCCTCCCTGTGTCCATGTGTTCTCATTGTTTCTCTCCCACTTTTAAGTGAGAACATGCCGTGTTTGATTTTCTGTTCCTGCATTCGTTTGCTGAGGATAATGGCTTCCAGCTCCATCCATGTCCCTGCAAAGGACATGATCTCATTCCTTTTCAGGGCTGCATAGTATTCCATGGTTTATATGTACCATGTTTTCTTTATCCAGTCTACCATTGATGGGCATTTGGATTGATTCTACGTCTTTGCTATTGTGAATAGTGTTGCAATGAACATATGCACACATGTATCTTTGTAATAGAATGATTTATACTTCTTTTGGTATATACCCAGTAATGAGATTGCTGGATCAAATGGTATTTCTGGTTCCAGATCTTTGAGGAATCGCCACCCTGTTTGTGTGCATTTTTTACTGCTGCATAACAAATTACAAACTTGGTGGCTTGAAACTATCCCCATTTATCATCTTGGAGTGATATAGGTCAGATATCTGGACATGTTCTGGCTGGGTTCTCTACTCAGGGTCTCCCCAGGCTGAAATCAAGGTGTTATCAGGGTTGCAGTGTCATCTGAAGCTGGGTGCCTTCTTCTCAGCTCCCTGGTTGTTGGCAGAATTGAGTTCCTAGAGGCTGAAGGAGTGTGTCTCTAACTTGTTTCTAGCTGTTAGCCAAAGCCATACTCAGCTTCTACAGGTAGCTGGCCCTATGGCCCTTTCCACAACATGGCAGTTTTTTTGTCTGCAAGGTCATCAGGGGAATTTCACTGCTACTTTGGATGTCTGACTTCCCTGTGTCTGACTCTAGGCCCAGTTTTAGATGGCTCATGTGATTAGGTCAAGCTCCCTTTCTTAGGGTCCACCTATTTGGGACATTAATGATGTCTGCAAAATCCCATCACAGCAACACCCAGATATGTGTTTGACTGAACAATGTGCGTGCTTACCAGGGCCCAAAGTCTTGGCAGCCATCTTGGAATTCTGCTTCCTACAATTGCCTATTCACACAACGAAATATTACACAGCAGTCAGGAAGAATGGATGAGAGCCATCAGCAGGCTGGAGACCCAAGGAAGGGCTGATGTTGCAGCTTGAGTCTGAAGGCACTGGAGGCAACAGTCCCTCTTCTGCAGGGACCTCACTCTTTTCTCCTAAAGCTGATTGGATGACGCCAGTCCCTACATGAAGGTCTAGCTATGGATTCAGGAGCTTTGAAGGGCTCAGAACCACTTTCTCTGTTGGAGACCATGTAGAGGTTGGACACAATAATTTAAACATCCACAGTCATCTATCATTTTGTATCATAAAGACCTGGTCTAAGTACAGCATTTATCGAGCTCGTAACTGGTGACTGTCTAGCCCATCAGTTGGTGTGACCACAGAAAGGTGCTAGAATCTAGGAGTGGTGACCTAGAAGGACAATGGCAAACATCACCTTTCTTCTTGGGTAATTTGCAACAGAAACTCTGGTTATTCACTACTCTACCTCCCTCCCTACCGCTTATGGACTGACTTGTGTCCCTGCTAAATTTATAAGTTGAAGCCTAAACCCCAGGACCTCATTTAAATATAGGTTTCAAGTATGACTAAAATGACTACATTTGAACATTGGGTCTTTCAAGAGGTACTTAAGGTAAAATGAGGTCACTAGAGTGGGCCCTGATCCAATAGAACTGGTGTCTTATAAGAAGAGGAAATGAAGACACAGACACACACAGAGGGCTGATCACATGAGGACACAGGGAAAAGATGAGTCCACAAGCCAAGGTAAGAGGTTTCAAGAGCAACCAGCTCTGCCTACACCTTGATCTCAGATTTCCAGCTTTCAGAACCATAAAAAGACAGATTTCTGAGTTTTAAGCCACCAAGTCTGTGAAACTTTGAGACAACTTTAGCAGACGAATGTACTACCCTCACCAGCAAAAGACAAGTCTAAGTTCTTGGCCAAGTATGGTGTTGTGGTTGAGTCCTCTGGGACTCATGAGATGGTGTAGCCTCATAAGTGGGACTAGTGTCTGTATAAAAGGGACCCCAGAAAGCTCCCTCACCCTTTCCACCATGTGAGGTCACAGCGAGAAGACGCCGTCTATGAACCAGGAAGTGGGTCCCCACCAGACACTGAATCTGCCACGCCTTGATCTTGGACTTCCCAGCTTCTATAACTGTAAGCAATAAGTTTCTGTTTATAAGCAACTCAGTTTATGATAATCTGCTATAGTAGCTGAAAAAACTAAGAAGCAGGTCTTAAACCATGACTGCCTTATATTATCAAAATTTGAACAAATATTTCTTATTATATGCCTGGGACTGACAAAACAATCTCCATTAAACAAAAATTAAATTGTTAGCTGTAAGACCAGCGCTGAGAACGGTGAGGGAGTGGGAAGACAGGATGCATGGGAAACAACTTAATGGGTGCCATGTACATCACTCACATGATGGATGCCCTAAAAGCCCTGACTTCACCACTATGCAATCTACGCCTGTAACAAAATTACACTTGTACCCCATAAATGGACACAAATAACATAATTGAATTTGCTTTTAAATGCTCTTTAAGCATCATTTTTAATATTGTCTTCACTCAAGTTAGAAAATGTTTGGTGTCAAGTTGAAATAACTCACAAGGATGTGGTAAAAGCGTGGTAGATCCAGGCTGGTATCTCTGCTCTGTATTTTGTTAACTATCTGTCTTTATGAAAGCCATTTCTATTGGCATCAATTTTTTTCAGCTGCAACATGAAGGCATGCATTAAATAATTTTTGAGATGCATTGCAACTATAAATCATTGATAATTTTTGTAACAAGAAGATTCACAGCTGCGACATGAAGGCATGCGTTTAGTAACTTTTAAGATGCATTGCAACTATGAATCATCAATAATTTCCAAGATTCACTTGGAATTCCATTTCTTGCATGAACTTGCATTTAATTCCATATGTTAGAGGGAGTTGGAGGGGGAAAATGAGATTTTATTCCAGGGAAGGATATAAAGGGTGTTAAACATTTTTTGCTATGTAAATATACAGGTCAGCTTTGCAGAAATTTTAAACATTTTGCAATGGGAAGCACAGGGTCCTTGGCATCTCAAGAAAACATCTGTAAACCTCAATAATATGGGAAGAATCACAGGGTTTTCAGGTTTGTAGTTTTAGGAGGCTTAGAAGATTTTGATGAGAATTTCTTTAGGCTCCAGAAAAAATTGTCTCTCTTTTTTCACAGCTGCTTTTTGGTGTTTCTTGAGGCTTTATTTTAACAACCATGTGCACATGTGATTTTATTATAAGCCACATCAAATCCTTTGATTCTATGTGGAGGCATATGGAGTGTAAATTATGTATAAATGAGCAGTGAGCATACATTTGGCTATCCTAGGCAGTTTTGTGGTTTGTGGCAGAAAATTGCTGTGTGTGAGAGCACCTAGGAGGAGAGATGTGGCGTTTGATATCCAGAGACAGATAGGACTCAGTAACTACTATGGACAGATGAGAAGGAAGGCTCATTATGTTTTCTCTTTGAAACAGCTTTCTTGGGATATAATTTGCATACCACACAATTCACCCATTTATTTCTTATTTTTATTTTTTATAGATAGGGTCTTACTCTGTCACCCAGGCTGGAGGGCAGTGGCGCGATTATGGATCACTGCAGCCTCAGCATCCTGGGCTTAAGTGATCCTCCCACCTCAGCCTCTCAAGAAACTGGGACTACCAGCATGTGCCAGCATGCTTGCCTGATTTTGTTGTTGTTGGGGTCTTGCTATGTTGCCCCAGCTGGCCTTAAACTCCTGGACTCAGGTGATCCTCCCACCTCAGCCTCCCAAAGTACTGGGATTACAGGTGTGAGCTACCACATCCAGCCCAGTTCTCCCATTTTAAGTATACAACGCAATCATTTTTAGGACATTCATAGTTGTGCAACAATCACCACAATCAACTTTAGAACATTCTCATCAATTCAACAAGAAATTCCACACTTTTTAGCTATCCTTGCATTATTCCTCCAATTACCCCTGATCCCACATCCCTTGGCAACCAGTAATCTGCTTTCTGTCTATGGATTTGCTTATTCTGAACATTTCCTATAAATGGAATCATACCATATGTGGTCTTTGGTGACGAGTTTCTTTCACTGAGCTTAATGTTTTCAAGGTTCTTCCACATTGTAGCGTGTGTCAAAGCTTCTTTCTTTTTTAAGGCTGATTAATATTCTATTGTGTATGGCTAGAACACATTTTCATGATAACATTCAAAGAGTCAGAAACAAGTCTACAGGCTTTCCAGGCCAAATTCTAGGTGTGGTTTCTCTCAGCAAAGCATTCTCCCTGAACCCCCAGAGCTGATTGCTGTATCGGGCCTTGTCCTGGTAAGGACAGAGAGTGACATTAACTCATCTCTCTTTCTTGGGCCCCACAGTCGTCTGTGGGATCGCTGCCAGCACAATGTGGAAGGGAAGTCTTGGTTTAGCTAACTGCAGCATACTCATGGCTCAGATCCTGACCAAAAGAGTTATTTCATTAAAGACAGACAGGGCAGGTAGAAAAGCAAAGCGCTTGCAAACACACCATGATGGACTTCTCTATTCCCCCTCTTTGCTTCCTTCCTTCCTTCCTTCCTTTCCTTCCTTTCTTTCCTTTCCTCCCTCTCTTTCTCCTTCCTTCTTTCCTTCCTTCGTTCCTTTCCTTCCTTTCCTCCCTTCCTTCTTTCCTTCTTTCCTTCCTTCTTTCCTTCCTTCCCGTCCCTTCCCTTCCTTCTCTCTCACTCTCCTTCCTCCTTCCTTCTCTCTCACTCTTCTTCCTCCTTCCTTCCTTCTTTTCTTTCCTTCTTTCTTTCTCTTTCTTTCTTTCTCTCTCTCTCTCTTTCTTTCTTTCCTTCCTTCCTTCCTTCCTTCCTCTTTCTTTCTTTCTCCCTCCTTTCTTCTTTCTTTCTCCCTCCTTTCTTCTTTCTTTCTTTTTTTCTTTCTTTCTGTCTTAGAGACGGTTTCACTCTGTTCTCACCCAGGCTGGAGTACAGTGGTGTGATCTTAGCTCACTGCAGACTCAAACTCATGGGCTCAAGTGATCCTTCCACCTCATCCTCCCAAGTAACTGGGGCTACAAGTGTGTGCTATCATGCCTGGCTAATATTTTTATTTTTATTTTTGTAGAGACAGGGTTTCAATATATTGCTCAGGCTGGTCTCGAACTCCTGGGCTCCAGTGATCCTCCCACCTTGGCCTTCCAAAACGCTGGGATTATAGCTGAGAACCACCTTGCCTAGACCCCTGTCTTTCTGAAGGACTGAACACACTACTTGGGTCAGCCAAGGCAGAGAGATGTCTTAAGGCCAGTAAAACAAGCAACGAAGTGAGCCCTCAGAGGAGGGGGCTATTTCACAAGACCACTCTCACTTCGGACACCAGTTGCAGGTTGAGAAGAGTTCCCAAAACTACCCTCAAGTTTAGTAGTTCCCTAGAAGGACTCACAGAACTCACTGGAAGATGTTACACTCACATTTGTGGTTTATTACAGTGAGAGAATGACAGATCACAGTCAGCCAATGGAAGAGGTGCATGGGATAGAGGTCCAAGCCAAGTACCAAACGGAGCTTCTATTATCCTCTCCCCTTGGAGTCAGACAAGTGTTGGTTTCTAGGCATCAGTGTATGGCAATATGCATGAAGTGTTGCCAACTTGGGTGTAGTAGTCCATTCCTGCCTTGTTATAAAGAATAAATGGAGTCTGGGTAATTTATAAAGAAAAGAGGTTTAATTGGCTTACAGTTCTGCAGGCTGTACAGGAAGCATGATGCTGGCATCTGCTTCTCGGGAGGCCTCAGGAGGCTTTCAGTCATGGCATAGGGTGAAGGGAGAGTAGGTATCTCACGTGGTGGAAGCAGGAATGAGAGAGTGAGGAGGGGCTACACACTTTTAAATTACCAGATCTCATGAGGGCACACTCACTATCACAAGGACAGTACGAAGGGGAATGGTGCTAAACTATTCATGAAAAATCCACCCACAGGATCCAATCACCTCCCACCAGGCCCCACTGCAAACCTTGGGAATCACATTTCAGCATGAGATTTGAAGCATATCCAAACCATATCACTGGGCATATCACCTGAGCCTTGGGGTTCAGTGTTTACTGAGGCTTCATTGTGATTGATTAATTGTCTATGTGGCTGATCATTCTCCAGTCTCACTGGAAGTCTACCAATACCATGGAACCTGAATCCCATTGTTACTAATGGATGTGGCTACCCTGACTCCAAATCACACTGTTAGACTGCCCAGTGTGAACCAACACCCCTACAGAAACAAATACACTCCTGTCTTTGTTTGGCACACATTCCAAAGGCTTAGATGTCAAGTTTTAGAGTCAACGCCAAACCCAGACCTCTCCTTGAGCAAAGTTAAATTCTAGCCAACTCCAAAGCCCAGACCTCTCCTTGAGCAACGTTAAACTCTTTACCTCCAGGTCTGCAGAAGTGAACAGATGTCCACATCCTAATCCCCCATGTGGGAGACAGAACAATGCCCCCAAAGATGCCCACATTCTAATCCCCATGTGGTGGAAAAAATAATGTCCCCAAAGATGTCTGCATCCTAATCCCCATGTAATAGAATAATGGCCCCAGAGATGTCCACATTCTAATCCCCATGTGGTGGAAAAAATAATGTCCCCAAAGATGTCTGCATCCTAATCCCCATGTAATAGAATAATGGCCCCAGAGATGTCCACATCCTAATCCCCATGTGGTAGACAGAATAATGGCCCCAAAGGTGTCCATGTCCAATGAATATGTTGATTTACATGGTAAAGCAGACTTTGCAGATGAGATCAAGTTAAAAATCTTGAGATGGGGAGATTATTCTGGATTATTTGGGTGGATTCAATGTAGTCTCAGTGGTTCTTATAGAAGGAAGGCAGGGATTCAGAAAAAGAGAAAGAGGAGATGTGACAAAGAGAGTGGAGGTTGGCGTGATGCAGGAAGAAAGAAGGCACCACAAGCCAAGGAATACAGCAACCTCTAGAAACTGGAAAAAGCAAGGAAACAGATTCATCCATGGAGCATCCAGAAGAACCATTCTTGCAGACACCCTTATTTCAGCCCAGTGAGGCTCAGTTAAATTTCTGTTTTGGCCACTGAAATGAAGCCCCTTCCTTTCTAAGGCAAAATACCTAGACCAGCAGCCAGAGGAGTCATGGTTTAAGGTCCTCAGTGGCCTGCGAGTGTCAGTGTTGCTACCTTTGGCTGTACCTACAGCCAGCAGCTGCAACCCCCACTCATGGCATAAGATGCCGAAAACTGCAAGGTCACAGGAACATGTAGCCAGCACTTTATGCAGCCTTCATGGGGCTACACAAGAAACCCTGATATTGCAAAACAGCTCAGAGTTAATTGTTTCTCAGCATCCTTCTCAGGGTCTCCTAGATGATGACTTTGGGCATTTAAGGAGCAATTTATGCGTGCCCCTCCCCACTTGGTTAGGAGCCCACTGCAAATTCTACAGGGGGCTTGGGGAGAAATAAGGACTTCTGTCTATCACTGCTCCAGTTACAATGGAAAGAGAGCTTGTCACATGACCCAAGCAGGCTCCCCCTCCTCCTGCACATGAGCCTATGCTACTGGATGGAAGGAAAAGAAGCTCAAAGCTGCCTTCTCTTAATATCCTTCTCTGACTCAATGATTCCTACCTGGAGGTGGAAGATGCTGAGAGGACACACACCTTTTTATGGAGGGAGAGAAGGAGAGAGAAGAATGGAGGAAGAGAGAGGGAGAGAAGGAAAGGAAGGAAGAGAGAGAAGAAAGAAGAAAGAGAGAGGGATGAAGGAAGAGAGAGGAAGAAAGGGAGAGGAAGAAGGAAGGAAGGAAGGAGGGAGGGAGGGAAGGAAGGAAGGAAGGAAAGAGAGAGAAAGAAAGAGAGAGAAAGGGAAGGAAGGGAAGGGGAGGAGAGGAGAGGAGAGGAAAGAAAAGAGGAAAGGAAAGGAAAGAATGAAAAGAGGGAGGCAGAGTGGGACAGAGAGTCAGAAAGAGAAAGAGGAAGAAAGAGAGAGGAAAGGAGAGAATAAGAAGGGGGAAATGGAGAAATATAAAAAGGACCAAAAAAAGAAGAGAGGGGGGAGGGAAGGAGAGAGAAAGAAGGAGGAGGAGGAGAGAGAAAGAAAGAAAAACAGAAAGCAGAGGGGAGAAAGAGAAGGAAGTAAGAGAAAGAGAGGGAAAGAGGGTGAGAGAGATAGAGGAACGAATGGTAAATAGAGAGAAGGGAGAAATGGAGAAAGGGAGAAGAGATTAAGAGAAAGAGAAGGAGAGCAGACAGAGAGAGAGAGATGAGATAGAGAGATATGAATGGAGGAAGGAAAGGAGAAAGAGAGAGAGAAAAGAAGGAGAAGGAGGAGGAGGAAGAGGAGGAGGAGGAAAGAGAAAGAGAAAGAAAAGAGGGGGAGGGAGAAAGAGAAAGAAGGAAAGAGAGCCAGACAGAAAGGAACAAATGGATAAACAGAGGAAGGAAGGGATGGAGAAAGAGAGGAGAAAAGGAGAGAGAGGGAAGGAAGGAGGGAGTCAGGGAGAAAGAGAGACACTGTGTGCTTGAAGAAAAGTTACAGGACTGGCTATCATTTCCTCCGGAGGCCAACAAAACTCTCCCCGCTCGCTAAGCCCCACTGAATATATTTGAAAGAGCTAGTAAGAGATAAAATAAAATTGCTTTGTGATTATACTCAATGAGTCATGCTTGTTCGACACACCAGTTACATATGCTTTCCCCCTAAGAGCCCTCAAGAAATACCAGTCCTATAGTGTAATAGAGTTGGATCTCCAAGAGCTGTTTAGGAGCAAGAACTCAGCCGACAGGATTTCTGGAGAATTTCTCCTGGCTTGTCTCTGATCAAGCAACGTCACCAAGAGGCGATTATTAACCCCATTGATGTTGGATTCCTCACTTAGAGAAATGACGGAATGACTCCTTGTTCATCCTCAGAGCTCCTTTTATTTTCAAAGTTCTATCTCCTAGGTAAAGATTAAATTTCTGTATTTTATACTAAACAACTCCAGGCTCTAACCGTGTTCGTCTGCCCATGTGTTCAAGATGGGCACGCACATCAGAATATCTTGAACTTGCTGGAAGAAGTTAAGGAGCATTCATGGTCTCCATCTTAGGTGTTTTGGAGGGTCTGTAGAAGGTTGGGGCTATTGCTGCTACAGAGACCATGACTGACTTCATGAGGCTTGTTCTGATTGTTCACAACAATGGGGTTTGGACAAGAAGATGAAGGTGATGTGACAGGGTTAGATCCTGGAGAAACTCAACTCACTTTGGACAGATAATGGGTGTAATGTCCCCTGATTGTCTGGACTTGACAGCAGAGGGCAGCCCACACTTGGACTGGCATTATTCAGCACATGTGCCATTACATGTCATTAACCTTAACATGAAACTTTCACCTCTCAGCCCAGATGTCTTACCCAAACCTTTCTGGGTTTGTGGGTTGATGGGATATCTCTTGGTTGACTGGACTGTTGGCTTGGTGGTTGGGTTTTGCATCTCTGACACTGTCTTCATCTTTTGTCCTCCTGGCTTGAATTTTGGGATGAGGTATTCTGCAGTCGCAGGCCTATGCAAACCTTTCCCCAAAAGTCCAAGAAAGCTGAGAAGTCAAAGAGAGAGGCTGACACATCTAGTTTCTCAGAAAAAACAAACAAACAAAAAAAAACCCCAAAACATTTCATAGGTACTTAAAAACAGAAGCCATGTTTGTGTCTTGGATGGCAGAGAGAGAAGATGGTGGATCTCCACACCACTACCCCCAAATAACCCAGGACTTATATACCATGGAGTAAGGGGTGTGTAGGATGATTGTTTAAGGGCAGGATTTATGGCAAGAACATGCTCTTACACAAGGAACAGTAGATAGAATAGAAATCTTAGAGGCATGCCTGGAACTAGGGTCAATCAGAAGTCAACATGGTGGATTAGCATTCAAGATGGAGCTACTTTAGCCTCCACATGAAGATACTTTGATGATGAATGATGCACCTGTTCTAAAACATGGGTGGGCTGACACCTCAGCACTGGCCCTGGTTTTGTCTCCAGGACTCTCAGCAACTGCAGACCTCACAACTATAGGAACAAGCTTCCTACTCAGGTCCTCTGGCTCTCCAGAGCCTCTCTGTTTCTGAACTGTACTGACAATCCCTGATTCTTTACATGAGTTCCTCACCACTTGCCTCATCCCAGCCGTGAGACTTCTGGATAGGCACAACCACGTGATTATATTATCAAAGTCTTGCCTTCCAACTGAAATAACCTTATAGGAAATTGTTTTGACATTTCAATAAAATAAACCCTCTTGAAGAGAAGCCAACACAAATAACCTTTGTAATAAATTCTGCTGTGCTATGGTAAGATAGTCACAGGAGTTCACTTCCATTCATTGAAAGTTTAGGGGAAAAAAGGGGGAAATCTTACAAGAATATAAGCTCATTCAGTTCATGCGTTCCTAGAAGGAGAGGTTGAGTTTGCATAGCTTGGCTCTTTCTCAAGTCCAAGTCTAGTCAAGAGGCAGTCTTTATAAACAATGATAGACAACTTTTCTGGGGAAAGATTTGTTTGGAAAGAAATGGAGGATAATTCAAAAGAGGTGATTGAAGCCTTAGTACAGTGGGCTTTAAATGATGGGTTGTGTAGTGTTTATTTCTTCCTGTTGGTGGAGGAGAGTGATTAAGGGCTTTTCCTACCTTAAGGTGATCAAAGTGGTATTTTCATAAGATTAATCTGGCGGCAGAATGCAGATAGTTCTCAGCCTCCCCACCCATCCTTGGTGTATATAGAGCACCTGGGGGCACATATGTCCAAGACAGAGACGTATACAGGCAAAGTAACGCTTTAATCTTATGTCTCAGACTAAACATAACTCAGAGGAAGACAATGTTGGGAAGAGCACCAAGAACTTAAGACATTTGTGCACATTCCACATTAGCCATCTTTTACATCACCCCTCGGAGCACGAGAGCTCTTTCACTTACTTTTGGCCAAATTGGATACAGTTTGCCTTCGTAATATGAGGGCTATATAGAGGCATTTCCCAAAATAAAAGAGTTCATATGTTTGACCCATCCCTGATTTTGTTCAATGCTCTAGTTCATGCTTTGGTGGTTTCCTCAGACACAGCTGAATTTATAAACATTCTGAGATGTCCCATAGATAGAGGATTCAACCTCAGTTCTTCCACCTAGCACACTTGCTTACAAAATGACATGTAACCTATGAGTTGGCTGAAGCCATGCTGAAAGCCAATTTCTAGGTTCCAAAGCAGAGAATCTTACAAGGATGTGCTCACTTTCACTTTGAGACACTGAAAGAGTTGGTGTCTAGGTGGTCTGGGATAATAACCTAAGCACATAATAGCTCTAAGCACGTTGTCATTAATCCTTTTATTGGCCATAGACCTCCATGTGGCTAGCCAACTGTAAAGAACACCACCCACCTCAGTGGAAAGCAGGTGAAGGGGAGAAATGCCTCAACCCACTCAACATTAGTAATAGTCAGAATGGAACTGATAGAATAAACCCTGGGCTCACCCCTTAGAGGAAAACTTAAGAGCTTATCTTCCTTTTATATTTTTCATTCTGTAATGAGATTGCTTTTTGCTAGTCTACCAATATATATGCTATTCATTTTTAATGCAAGAAAAAAATATACATACCTAATACAAACACACACACGTATGTGTATATGTGTGTGTATGTGTGCATGCATTAGGTAAGTATGTGTGTATGCATGTGTATTTTTTCTTGCATTAAAAAAAAGATAACAGAATCTTTGACCACAAGATTTTGGGTAAAATACCACTTTATTTTATGGAATAGCAACCTAGTAAAAGAGCATGAATGTTGAAAGTTATAACGTCAGAATTCTTTGAGGATCAAAGACTTTTTCAGCCCATCAAACATCCAAGAGTAATTCAATGTGAAAATAGGATTTCTTCCCCTTGTGGGGGATTCCTCAATCGCTGTTTCTTCATTTAAGCGACATTTGGACAGGAATAAAATGAGAAAGTACATGATTCTTCCAAAGTCCCTGAATTTTCAATGCGACCATATTGGAGATGTTCTTTTTTGAACAATGTTCCCACAACTAGTAAAGCTTTGTCTAATTCAAGTCCATAAGATAGAGACTATGATACAGACATTTGATAAATATACACCTGAGTTGGTAGGTTGCAGAAGGAGCTGCTTTGTGCTTTGAATAACTCAATTTGGTGATCCACAGTGGATTGGGTGGCTTATTCCCAGATCCTCACCATCCTTTGTGGTCAGTAGATATGTCCAACCAGTTGATATGGAAATGGTCATGTAGATTTAACTGTAGGACCAAGGCACATGCAGTGGACTTCTTTCGTCCTGGAAGAAATTAGATCAATTTCAGTATTGACAATAACATCTGAGCTTGGGTTGCTTGGCTTTCCTGGAAGCATGTTCTTTCGTGTGCAAAAAGAGGGTAGATATATATAATTAGTTTGAAATTTTTAAGGGACTTTGATCAACCCGTATAGCTGCATAACGTGTGTGGGCTTTGTGAAATGTACTGAGAGTTAATTTTTAATTCTTTCAGCAACACACATTCAAATGCAAACCTGAATGTGTTTGTTGTCATGCAAAATTAAAATAAGAAATGTAGAAAATTCTTTAAAATGAAAATGATAGGGACTCACCTTATTTTGTTTTTTGTTTGTGTGTTTATTTTTTGAGAAAGAATCTCGCTCTGTTCCCCTGGGCTGGAGTACAGTGGTGCAATCTCAGCTCACTGCAGCCTCTGTCTTCCAGGTTCAAGCGATTCTCCTGCCTCAGCCTCCCGAGTAGCTGAGATTACAGGCATAGGCCACCACACTCAGCTAATTTTTGTATTTTTTTGTAGAAACAGGGTTTCACTATGTTGGCCAACCTGGTCTCGAACTCCTGACCTCAAGTGACTCTCCCGCCTCGGCCTCCCAAAGCTCTGGGATTACAGGCGTGAGTCAGCGCGCCCGGCCTTTATTTTGTTTCTAAGATGGGAAATGAACCTAAGACTCTTGAAGACATTTACAACGTCAATTTTATCAAAACAATTGAGAGAATTCAGGTCATAATTTTGAGAAACAATAAAAATGGTCAGACAAATGCTGTCTATGACGAGTGAAAGAGCTCTATGAGTTTTAGAACAATGGTCTCCAAGGTAGGGAGATTTTGTTCTATGCCAGGTGACACTTGGCAATGTCTGTAGATATTCTTCAGTGTCACAACTGAGTGGTCTCACTGGCACCTGGTGCGTGGAGCCCAAGGATGTTGCTCGACACCCTACAGTGCACAGGACACCCCCACCACAGAGAATCATCCACTCCGAAATGTCAGCAGTGCCAGCTCAACTGCAAAACCCTGCCTTAGCATGAGAGACTCTGTGTGCCTGTCTGTCATCTATTTATCTATCTTTTTGTCCACCTATCTGTTACCTGTCTATCATCTATATATCTATCCACCTATCATCTATTTGGTCATCTATCTGTTATCATTATTATCTATCTATATATCTGTTGATTATCTATCTATTTATCTATCTATCCATCTGTATTAGTCTGTTTTCACACTGCTGATAAAAACATACCCAAGACTGGGTAAATTATAAAGAAAAAGAAGTTTAATGAACTCACAGTTCCACGTGGTTGGGGAGGCCTCACAATCATGGAGGAAGGCGAAAGGCATGTCTTACATGGCAGCAGGCAAGAGAAAGGATGAGAACCAAGAGAAAGGGGTTTCTTTTTATTATTAAAACATCAGATGTCCTGAGACTTATTCACTGTCAGGAGAACAATATGGGGTAAACTGCCCCCCAAGATTCAGTTATCTCCCACCAGGTCCCTCCCACAACAGGTGGGAATTATGGGTGCTAAAATTCAAGATGAGATTTGGGTGGGGACACAGCCAAACCTTATCACCATCTATCTATCGATCTATCTGTCTATCTATCTATTATCTATCTATCTATCTATCTATCATCACAATGGTTTCCAACTGCAGTCCACTTTGCCCTCAGGGGACACTGGCAATGCCTGAAGACATTTTCTCCAGGTGGAGGGTTAGTCCTGGCATCTGGTGGGTGGAGCCCAGGGACACTGCTCAACACCATAGAGCACACAAGGATGCCCCACCAGAGAATCATGCAGCCCCAAATGTCAACAGTGCCAAAGTTGACACTGCTGCTCTGATGGCACTGTTACTCTGTTATAGAAGCCATGTAGGTCTAAAAAGATACAATGTAGAGAGTAGTGGGGATTCCAGATGTGCAAATAGAGTAACAAGTCTCTCTGGTTTTATTTTGTGTTTGTTTTGTTTTGCTCCTGCTTGGGAGGAGGGAGTGGAAGAGGGGAGAGAAGCCAAATAATTGGATGCTGGGGATATCCCTAAATGGTGGGACCAATGACAAATCATCAGTAGTGGCGACACTAAAAAGAACTTACCGGAAAAGAATATTTTATATCCAATTTTTAGCCATCTGTGTAGATTGGCTCTTCGTGTCTCCCTCATTCTCTAAACCTTCTCAGCAAAGCCTGATGCATACAAAGAAGTCTTGTGTGAATTATTTTGTTTGATTATTCCTTTACTTAGTCCTTTATTCATCTCTGGAGGAAATAAAAGAGTCGGGATTCTGTGACTGATTCAGCAAGGGGCAAAAGAGAGACAGTGTGTGGATGCTGGACATATGATTGACAGAATGAACTAATGAACTCAAGACACGTCCCCTTACCCCCATCCATACTTTTTATTTACTGGAATCCTGAGAAAAGCATCCACTGTTTGTCAGTCACAGAATGGGGCTTTGAATGGAATTTATCCAGGACTTAATATGAACACACCTGGAATGTTCATTAGAGCATCTCTTCTCCAAATATGACATCATGGGAGTGAAAGAAGCAAATCATTTTCTTGGCTACTTGGCTTGTAGGTCATCTTGTCTCATACCTGGAGAAAAATGTCAGCTTCACTCTATGCTGAAGTCTTAGGATAACATCTCTTATGTAGAAGATGTGAGTTTGCCTTCCAGCTAAAATAACCTTATAGGAAATTGTTTTGATATTTCAATAAATAAGCTCTTGAATAAGAGCCAATACAAATAACTTTTATATTAAATTCTGCTGGTCTATGGTAGAAGTTTAATCATAGGAGGTTACTTCCATACACTGAATAGTCAGAAAAAATATCAAAAATTCTATAAGAACATAATAAAGCTCATTCAGCTCATTCATATCTAGAAGGAGAGCTTGAATTCATGTAAGTTGGCCTTTTCCCAGGTCCTAGGCTAGTCCTCAAATCCAGCCTGCATTTTCTTTACCCCCACTGCTACTAGAAAAAACATCTGGCAGATTTGGAATACGAATAACATCAGAGATAACCAGAGAAAATCTGCTGGCCATAACGAGTTGAGGACAAGCTATAAATTGTAAGTTTGTGTCAATTTTCATTTCCTAAAGGCAGCTTTTATAAAAGGCATTATTTCATCCCATTAAGAGCTTGGGATGACATATGAATGCATCCCATAAATTCTTTACCATAATTTGACCCCATTTTGATTATTTATAGCCACAAACATTTCTTGAGCAGAATTTCAGAACTTTATTTGGAAAGGCAAATTCTGATATAAATTGAAATTCACTGAAACATTCATATATATACACATACATACATACATACACACATATATACTGTTTAATATGGATACTCTTTTTATATATGCTGTTTTACGTATATATATATAATCCTACAGTTCCATGTTGTGTGTGTGTGTGGAGAGAGAGAGCATGGTGCATGTATATGTGTGTGTATATATGTGTGTATAAATAGTACATATAAGTGTGTTTATATTGTACATATATGTTTGTGTACATGTGTGTACATATAGTACATATACATATATGTATATATGATACATATGTGTATATGTGTGTCATATATAGTATGTACATCTATATATGTGTGTTATATGGTACAAATATACTTGTATGTGTATGTGTGTGTGCGTATATAGTGCATATGTATGTGTATATGTATATATAAAGTAATATATGTGTGCATATATAGTGCATATGTATGTGTGTATGTATAGATAAAGTAATATATATGGGTGTATGTGTGTGTGCATATGTACACAGCATATGTGCATATATACACACACATAGACATATGCAAACACACACATACGCCCATGTATATTACTTTATATATATACACATACATATGCATATATACACAGTATAACTATATATATGTCATATATAACAGTATATACATGTCTGTATATGTGTATATAGCATATGTATGTATATATTAGTACATATGTGTGTATATAAAGTACATATATGGTACATAAGTGTGTGTGCTTATATAGACTACATTATATGTGTATATATGGGTATGTATAAAGTACTTGTGTATATATGTGTTTATATATAAAGTACATATGTGTGTATAGCACATATATGTATATATGCACATATAGTACTCATGTGTATATATCAGTACATATGTGTGTATACATACTATATATGTGTGCATATGTATATGTGTATGTATAAAGTACTTATATATGTGTATATGTGTGTGTATATATTGTACCTATGTGTGTGTATATGCCTGTGTGTGTACATAGTACATATATGTGTATATATTGATATATGTATATGTGTGGTGTGCATATAAACAAAATATCAACAGTATGGAATATTACGGGGTAATAGACCTGGGTTTTGGTCCCATCTTTGATTTTGAGGCAAATTTTCGTATAGTCCATGACTAATAATAAAATACGCATGAAATGAAATAATTATTTTAATCCAAGGAGCAACACAGTGTTCAGCTCATCACAAACCCACACATTTTCAGAGTTTAGGTTTTATCGAAGGCTAAAGTTGGGATCTGTTCACTAGTGTTTTATCTGCTTCCACAATGTCTGATCCAAACTTCACATGCTTTCAGTGACTCAAGACAAGTAAAGGGACATAGGCCTGTCGGATTTCTGAGAGCCGAGCAGCCCCTCAGAGGCACCCACTGGAAGACTGGATGGCCTGTGTCTCCTCAGGGTCTGACTCAGCAGGGCTGAAGACACTTCCCCTCTGTGATGTGTGATAAATTTAGCTAAGAGGTTGCTTCATTTTTGCTGTTCATGGAAGTGAAATCATGCTTATTTTTGGTTCCAGTTTCAATGAAATGTCATTTTCAATCAAGTTTCTAATTGAATTTTGTCTTGTTTTTTTGCTCCCCCAAGAAAAAGACCATGAAAGCCAGAATATATGTATGTGAAAATACATATATTCAAACCTAACCTCAAAAAATATAGTAAGAGCTGAGGTCACAAAGAAGAGAAAAAAAGTGTTTCTATTTTTCAGTATTTCAGAATCTAGTTGGAAACAGTGGTGTTTATACAACCAATAAGGAATCAAAGTCTATAAGGTCAGTAAGAGGGGTCATGAACAGACACCATGGGAGTGGAGAGGAGCGAGAGATGAATTCTGATTTAGGGAAATTAAGAGACATTTTAGGAGGAGCTTGTCCTAATTAAGGCTCTAAAGTCAGATAAAAAATTTACATAATAAAAAATAAACCAGAGACTCCTCAAACTGGAGGTGGCGGAAACAAAGAGCAGCACAGAAAAGCGAGTCCCCGCACTAAGACAGAAGAGTGAAGACTGGGTGGCCAGCATGGTGGAGCTGAGGTGGGTAGGGGGACGATCAAATTGATGAGATGAATGTCGGGTCAGAGCAGCTTTGTGGGACATCAAGGGAAGGCTCAGAGTTAGGGTGTGTTTCTATGTGGGAAGGTGTTGACTGGGTGTGCTGAGATGGGAGTTTCAGGTCATCTCCATGTTGTGGATGATGTAGCAGATGTAGAGGATAGAGACAGAGAAAGACAGAGAGAGAGAAAGAAAGAGAGAAAGAGAAAGAGAGACAGAGAGAAAGATAGAGAGGATAGAGACAGAGAAAGACAGAGAGAGAGAAAGAAAGAGAGAAAGAGAAAGAGAGACAGAGAGAAAGAGACGATAGAGACAGAGACAGAGAGAAAGATAGAGAGACACAGAAAGACAGAAAGAGAGAGAGAAAGACTGAGGACAAAAGAGAGAAAGACTGAGAAAGAGAGAAAGAAAAAGAGGGAGAGCAAGAGAGAGAAAGAAAAAGAGGGAGAGCAAGAGAAAGAAAGACAGAGAGAAGTCAGAAGGCATATGTGTGTGAGAAAGAGAGAGACAGAGTCAGTGCCAGAGAGAAGGAATGAGGAAAACAAATAGAAAGGGAGAAAGAAAGAAAAACAGAAAGAAACAGTGAGAGACAGAGAGAGAGAGAGGGAAAGAAAAAAGAGAGAAAAAGACAGAAACAGTGAGTGTGTATATGAGACAGAGAGAGAGAGAGAGAGAGAAACAGAGACAGATGGAGTTATAGGGCACTGGGGCACTAGCTGTCTGGAAGCTATTACAAGCTATTTATTATTTCTTTATTTTTCGAGAATGACCAGCATGTTATTGATGAGATTGACATTATGTAATGGAATTCTTTGTCTGTTCATTCTTTTTATTTTTTTTGAGACAGAGTCTCGGTCTGTTGCCCAGGCTGGAGTGCAGTGGTGTGATCTCTGTTCACTGCAACCTCTGCCTCCCGGGTTCATGCCATTCTCCTGCCTCAGCCTCCCGAGTAGCTGGGATTACAGGCACCTGCCATCACACCTGGCTAATTTTTGTATTTTTAGTGGAGATGGGGTTTCACCATGTTGGCCAGGCTGGTCTCAAACTCCTGGCCTTAGGCAATCTGCCCACCTCGGCCTCCCAGAGTGCTGGGATTACAGGTGTGAGCCACCACGCTGTCTGTTCATTCCTATGTCTTTTACTATCTCCTTCTAAAATGCAAGTGTCTGCCATTTCCTCACCTTTTTTTACACACGTAAACATCAAATTTACTATTGAAACCATTTTAAAATGGCATTAAGTCCATCCAGAAATTTGTCCAAGCATCAGCACTCTCTAGTTCCCGACTTTTTCATCATCTCAAATACACAGCTGCTGTATTTACAATAGCCAGAAAGTGAAAACCATCCAGATGTCTATCAGCAGAGGAGTGAATTAAGAAAAGATGGTCCGTCTATAGAAGGAAATCTTATTCAGCTTATATTAGGCCGTTCTCCCATTGCTATAAAGAAATATCTGAGACTGGGTAATTTATAAAGAAAAGAGGTTGAATTGGCTCACGGTTCTGCAGGCTGCACAGGAAGCATAATGGCTTCTGCTTGGCTTCTGGGGAGGCCCCAGGAAAATTTCAATCGTCGTAAAAGGTGAAGGGGAAGCAGGAACTCTTGAACGTCTTACACGGCTGGGGCAGGAGCAAGAGAGAGAGCAGGGTAGTGCCACACACTTTTAAACAACCAGATCTTGTGAGAACTCATTCACTACACAGTACCAAGGGGGATAGTGTTAGACCATTCATGAAAGATTCACTCCCATGATCCAGCCATCTCCCATTGAGGATTGCAATTCAACATGAGATTTGGGTGGGAACACAGATCCAAAGCATATCACAGCCATAAAAAGAAATGCAGTTCTCACATGGCTACAATAAGGATGAGTCTTGCAAATATCCTGCTCAGTAAAAGAACCGCATCTCCTATGACTTCACTTATATTAAATGTCCTCCATTATTTTCTATGACTAGGCTATACATTGATTGGAGCTTTTATACATATTGATCTATACGTTGATAGTTGCAGAGATAATTGAACAAAGATGCAAAAAACTGTCCAGGTGCGGTGGCTCACACCTGTAATCCCAGCACTTTGGGAGGCTGATGGGGGAAGATCACTTGAGGTCAGGAGTTCGAGACCAACCTGGCCAACATGGTGAAACCCCATCTCTACTAAAAATACAAAAATTAGCCAGGCATGGTGGTGCACGCCTGTATTCCCAGCTACCCAGGAGGGTGAGGCAGGAGAATCGTTCGAACCCGGGAGGTGAAATCGCACCACTGCACTCCAGCCTGGGTGACAGAGCAAGACTGTCTCAAAATAAAAGGTGCAAAGAACCAAGGAGATCTCCGGGGAGTGCATTTCCTACAGGGGGAAATGTATGACCTTCCCTTTAATGGCCGAATTCTCTTCCACTTTAGGTTGAAGTCTTCAGAGTGTTCCTGTTTCCTTTCGCCTTTGAAATGGCAGTGTCTGGGATAGATGGTGTCCGACTTGCTATGCCAAATGGGGTAAGCATTATTTTTCAGGAGGGTAGATTAGGCAACTCTATTAAAGAGGCTGCACTACATTCTGTAAATGGTGTGAGGCTAAGAGGACATGTCCTTTGGGCACCATCCAAGCCAGAATAGAAGCCAATTCCACCATCGCCTTCACTCTGGTCTTTCTTTCTCCTGCCTATTCAATAATCTCCCCAAGCTCTTCTTTTTCATAGAACTCAATTATTTTCCTTTGATGAACTTATACAAATTTTAAGTACAAATTTTCTATGGTTTTCTTAAACAAATCTCTCTTTTGCTGCTCTGTAAAATCCATAAGGTCTCTGTTGTTATGACCAGTGACCAGGAAAATGCTGGGCATGTGAAGACCTTTGGGTAGGCATCTGTTGAATGGGTGAATTGATGAATGAATGAATGAATGAATGATGTAATTAATTGCTAATAAGACCCAAGCACACAGTATCAATCATCTATAAAGCTGGCATATCAGAGCTTTGTTATATCCCAAAAGAGTTAACCCAGCACACAAGGAGGGAAACACAACATTTTATTTCATTTTATTTCACCTGTGCCAATTATTCAGATAACCTCTAAAAACTGTTTAACATTCACAATGTAGCCAAATAAACAGATGCTGGTAAACTTAACTCCATAAACGGTTTCACTCAGGAGACAGAGGCACATTGTTCTATCAGAGTTTCAGGATACGCACTGGGAATCACTGAATCCTAGAGCGGCCAAGGGCTGTGTGTCTCAGCCCTTTCAGATGTGGGGTGCTCTGTCTCTGGAGACCCCCGGCTTCCACAGTCCTGGGACTTGTAGCTGACTGAGCCTGGGCTGATTTCTCTGGTAGTTGTTCCTGGATGTGGCCAAATGACCCCTGTATAGATGGATTAGTCAGGGTTTGCTGCAGAGACAGAACTAATAGGATAGATATACATATGAAAGGGAGTTTATTAAGGAGTATTGACTCACACAATCACAAAATGAAGTCCCACAACAGGCCTTCTGCAAGCTGAGGAGCAAGGAAACCAGTCTGAGTCCCAAAACCTCAGAAGTAGGGAAGCCAACAGTGCAGCTGTCTGTCTGTGGCTGAAGGCCCGAGAGGCTCTGGCAAACCACTGGTGTAAGTCCAAGAACTTGGAGTCTGATGTTCGAGGGCAGGAAGCATCCAGCACAGGAGAAAGATAAAGGCCAGAAGACTAAGCAAGTCTGCTTTTCCATCTTCTCCTACCTGCTTTATCCTACCTGTGCTGGCAGCAGATGAGACAGTGCCCACTCAGATTGAGGGTGGGTCTGCCTCTCCCAGTTCACTGACTCAAATGTTCATCTCCTTTGGCAACACCCTCACAGGCACACCCAGGAACAGTACTTTGCATCCTTCAATCAGTCCAGTTGACACTCAGTGTTAACCATCACAGTAGATTTTGTTTGTGCCCAAGTTCCTGAAGGCTGTGTGTATCCAGACCCGCACATAGATCAGCAGGATACTTGAAGATCTCAACTGGATAATGGAATCTTTTCACGCCTCCTCCACTTTCTTTTGAAACCCATTTTTAAGACACCTCAAATTCTTCTATTTGAAACACTTTTCTCAAAATCCCATCACCAACAGTGAAAAGGATTCTGGCACCAACAACACTGAAATTTGAATTGTTTGTGCTAAGTGGCTGTCTTTTTGGAATGTCCCCTCTCTTTAACCACTTCCCCTCTCTGTGGCTTTCTGTCTGCTTTCTTAAACCCTGGGTTTTGGAATTTGATCATTTTGCTCAGGACATCTGAGCAGTTTCCTTCTACGAAGAATCTGAGGATGAAAGGAGACCACAGACTCCTCCAGAAGAAAGAAATAAGGCATTGCATTAATTCGTAAAACTGGTTTCAAAGACAAACTGGTATTTATAATCATCTCCGGTAGGGTTCATCTCCCATCCCGCATCCCATATAAAAATTAGTGAGACTGCCAAAATCCTTATCTTTCATGTTCCTTCTTTTCCTGTGAAAAAGACAAGTGCCAAATCTTGTTAACTCAGCACGATATATATGCCTCTTTTCTCCCTGGGACTTCGTGTGCCTACGTCCCTTCTGATTCAGGGATAAGAGATTCTGCTTTCAGGGTGAAGTGCAACTGAACGTGTTTTTGGTGTCTCGTGAGCAAAGCCCTAGTGAGCATGCTTTGTAAGCTGAAATATGCCTTTGATATATGACAGTGTTTATATGTATAGTTAAGCTTTTTCAGCTTTAACAACTCTGAGAGTAGTCTTTGAGAAGTTTTAGGGGTTATATAATGAAGACAAAGAAGTTACTTTATGAAAGCCACGTACTAAAATAATTCATGTTGGTTTGCATGAAATATTTATGTCTGGTGTGCATTGGAAATGCTTTCTTTTTCAGCAAGAATCGGTTTTCTTGGCCTTGGCTCCTCAGAAAAGAAGATCACTCCTTATGTTACAGTTCTGTGCCCATTGTAAGGTATTGCTGTGGCGTTTTACCAACTGAGGAGGGTCTCCCATGGGTCTGCGAAGCCTCTGAGTACTGTTCTGTGCTTTTTGCTTCCTCTGTGTCTACAAGGCATGTGTGCAAGTCTCCATCTTGTTGGAAGAATAATCCCCTTCCTCTCCCATGAGAGGTATATGGAAGTTACTGCAGGAGCACACACCCAGAGTGTTGTGTTTGAGTTTTCTAGGGCTGCTGTAACAAAAGTGCCACAGACCAGGAGGCTTAAACAACAGAAATGTATTCTCTACCAGTTCTGGGCACCAGAAATCTGAAATCAAGGTGTCTCCGGGTGGTGCTCCCTTTGGAGGCTCTAGGGGAGAATCCTTCCTGCCTCTCCCAGTTTCTGGGGGACTTCAGGCTTCCCTGGGCTTGTGGCCGCATCACTCCAGTCCTGCCTCCATCTCCATGAGGACTTCTCTTCTTTATCTGTGTCTCTCTTCTGTCTCTTACAGGAACACCTGTCATTGGATTTAAGAGACCCCTCTAAATCTAGTCATAATCTCATCAATAGATTGTTAATTTAATTGCAGCTGCAAAAGTCCTATTTCCAAATAAGGTCCCATCCCTCTATACCTGGTGTTAGGATGTGGACATATATTTTGGGGGCTACTGTGCCACCCACTACCATATGGACACTTCCTAACTGATGTCAGAATACATGCACTTCCCAATAGGTATATGCTGCCCGGTGCTTTGATGAACTGTTGACTTTTGGTTTGGAGAAAACCCACATGTCTAGAGCTCTAGCTATTCCACAGAACTTAACTCTTACTGGGCTCTCTCCTTTTATGTTCTTGTAAGACATGCTTAAACTGCTTGAGTGTTATGGTTCATGTTTCTTTTCTTTTTCTTACAGTGTAAAGCCTGTTAATTCATGGCCAGTTCACCAAGAAGTATCAAATTCAATTATATTAACACTGCTTTTTCCCCAAACAAATGCCCTTGCGTTAAAACCACACACAGCAATAGCAATGGCAACTGCAACAACTGCCCCCAGCTCTACTTAAATCACTTGCATCCCCCTATTACCAATGTCAATCACCTATGGCCACTGGAAGGCTAAGGTAGCACATGCATAGCTATTAATAAAAGTTTTTGCTAAGGATTGACACATTGGTAGTACCAGCTATGAGCTCACAGTACAACACAGTTCAAACAAAGACCATGGATCTAAATTTCAGAGCTTGAAAGAAGCAAATCTTTGCCCAGTTAACATTAGGAGTCTTCACTTTTTCCAAGGTAAGAAAGAGAGAAAAATTTTGGCTCATATGGACAC
Source organism: Pan paniscus (assembly GCF_029289425.2). Lineage (NCBI taxonomy): Eukaryota > Metazoa > Chordata > Mammalia > Primates > Hominidae > Pan > Pan paniscus. The sequence goes on from NC_073272.2 coordinate 4,896,618, forward strand.
TGTTCACTGGATGTACTATGTTCAGTGAGCAGATGTGTTTGTGTATGCATGAGCTTTGGTGGGGTTGTAATGTTACTTCTTAATAATAATTCTGCCCTCATCCGTTTCCTAGGAGACAGAAGAAAAATGAACCTTACACTTTTGCTGGAGCACAACATCTAGATTTATTTGCCTTGGATGTGAAGGTTCTATGTCCTATTTATCCACACCTCTCAGCGGTGCCCAGAATGGCACTGGCATATCATGAATACATTGTCAACATCTGTTAAGTGAATGAATTGGTCAATGAATGAATGCGTTTGGCGTCATGTAAATAAGATTCTTCAGGGCATCAGAAAGCTACCTTATAGAGTACCAAATTGGGCATTTGCTTTTAATTCATGTCAACCAAACATTTAAACATGTGCTTTGCCCAGAAATAGAGCATTTGAAACAGCTAAATATATGCCCTTTCCAAGTGTACTTACTTCAGCTGAGGACATGTTCAGATGTTACCTTTTTCTTCTTCTAGAGTTATTTTGGCTTGTCTTCAGGTTGTGTTAGTTGAGTTGGTGCATTTATTGTCTTTGAATAAAATGTCGTGATTTATGTTCCCTGTCTGTCAGCCACAATTCTGCAGCACAGGAGATAAGAAGAATTCCCCATGTGTTTTCCATAGCATTTCAACTTAATGCAAAGTTTTACATTAGCACATTCTTTTTCGCTGTCACAAACAGTCATTATATGAGCTTTTGTAGCGTTAATGTCATTTTATCTCAATTCTGGGAACATGCAAGGATAGGAATTTGGTATGTCACTGAAACTGAATACTCCCAAGTTGCCAACCAGAAGATTTCAGATCTACTTTGTTTTACTTTGCATTTACGTGGCTGTTCTCCCTACTTTTGTGTAAAATTACAATGACACTTGCTGCTTTCTTCTAATTTTATGCTTCTCTATATAGAAGTGTAGAAAGTTAAATGGCCTTCAGAATGAAAGTCTGTGTTTTATTCCTGGCCTAAATTATGGACTGCATGTTCCAATCCCTGGTCTAAGTCATGGAATGCACGTGATATGGTTTGGCAGTGTCCCCACCCAAATCTCACCTTGAGTTGTAATAATTATCACGTGTCAAGGGCGGGGCCAGGTGGAGATAATTGAATCGTGGGGGCAGTTTCCCTCATACTGTTCTCATAGTAGTGAGTAAGTCCTAAGAGATCTGATGGCTTTATAAATGGGAGCTCCCCTGCACAAGCCCTCTTGCCTGCCGCCGTGTAAGAAAAAGACATGGCTTTGCTCCTCCTTGCCTTCTGTCATGATTGTGAGCCTCACCAGCCATGTGGAACTGTGAGTCAATTAACCTTTTTACTTTATAAATGACCTAGTATCAGGAGTGTCTTTATTAGCAGCTTAAGAATGAACTAATACAGCACAACGTCCCCAAATCCATATGTGGAAGCCCTAATCCCCAATGGGATGGTCTTAGTAGGTGGGGCCTGTGGGAGGTATGTAGGTTTAGATGAGATAATGAGGGTGGTGCCTGCATGATGGGATTAGTGTCTTTATAAGAAGAGAAAGAGACTCAGAGCTCCCTCTCTCCTCTGTGTGAAGGTACAGAGAGATAGCACCATCTGCAGACCAGGAAAGAGGCAGAAGACCCTCAGTAGACACCAGATTTGTCACCACCTTCATCTTCCCAGGCTCCAGAACTTTGGGAAGTAACATTTGTTGCTCAAGCCACCCAGCTTAAGGCATTTTATTATAGGATCCTGAACTAAGACACCATGAATGTGACCTTCTATAGCATTAGGGTCTTTGTAGATGTAATTAAGCTAAAAGTCTTGAGATGAGGACGTCATCCTGGATTATTTGGGCAAACCTACCTCTAATGCTATAACCAAATGCCATAAACTGGGTGGCTTAAATAAAATATGCATGAAGGGCAAGAGAGACAGAAGAAGAGGAGGTGATGTGAGCATGGAGGTAGATGTTGGAGTGATGTGGCCACAAGACAGAACATCAAAAGGCACCAGAAGCCAGAAGAGGCAAAGAATGGATTCACTCTTTGAGTTCCCAGAGAAGGTGTGTTGCTGCTCACACCTTCATTTTGGGCTTCTGGCTTCCAGAAGTTTGAGAGAACAAATTCTTGCTATCTTAAAAAAAAAATTTTTTTTTTTCATTTCCATAGGTTTTGGGAGAACAGGTGGTATCTGGTTACATAAATTCTTTAGTGGTGATTTGTGAGATTTTGGTTCACCCATCACCAGAGCAATCCACTGAATCCAATTTGTAATCTTTTATCCCTCACCCCCATCCTGCCCTTTCCAACAAGTTCCCAATGTCCATTGTATCATTCTTATGCCTTTGCATCTTCATAGCTTAGCTCCTACTTATGAATGAGAACATATGATGTTCAGTTTTCCATTCCTGAGTGACTTCATTTAGAATAATAATCTCCATTCCCACCTAGGTTGCTGCAAATGCCATTAATTTATTCATTTTTATGGCTGAGTAGTATTCCATGGTGTGTGTGTGTGTATACATATATATCATAGTTCCTTTACCAACCTGTTGATTGATGGCATTTGGGCTTATTCCACAATCCACCCAGATTGTAGTAATTTGTTACAACAGCCACAGAAAAATAACACAAGAGGTGTATGCATATTTTAGGTTTTGTGGTTGTCATTCATTTTAATGACTGGAACAGACAATTGGTCAAAATCAATTTTAGTAATGTGATTGCCTTCCTAGAGTGTCATTGAGCTGGATGTTGGAGAACTAATTATAATTTCTGTTCCACAATGACTGTTTTTACATTATGTTTAGCCATGATTTACTACAGGAATTTTATTCATTTTATTTCTCCATGGCAGCGTCACATTTCCCTAATAAATATGACACCTTTTGCATGGTGACTATGTGGTATTAATGAAGCCAGTCTCCTCCTTACTCACCTGATGTATAAATCTAATGTTAATCAAATGCCTGTTATTAGCCCAGCATTGGAACAGTCATCAGCAATGCAGCAATGAGAAAACCCAACAGGCTCCTGGGTTGATTGAGGTAATCTTTCAGCAGAAATAAAGATTGAAATTACATTCAATTCTCTGTATTTGTGATAGTTGTGTTCTATAAAGTCACCATAAACACTGAATTAGCAAGTTGTAAACTATTGCTCCCAGGGGAAATACAAGATTAGGATTCTATGATGTCTGGTCACATTTTCATCAACCAGTCAATACATAATCTTGTTTTATGCATGTTTCTGTTTAAGAAAGTCTTTCTGAGTAGATATTTTTGACTCATTCACACTGAACTCATGTCCAGCAGCACCATGACTCATGCCTGAGTAATGCTTCTCTAACACAGAGATTTTCTCTGTGAGGCACATTGCAGTCCTTTTGTACTAGGGACCCCAGACAGCACTTCAGCTCTGTTCTTCAGGCCATTTTAAACAGCAAAATCACCAACAAAAAGCACAAACACGCAAAACACACGGTACTCAATGGACTGCAATAATTCAACTTGTTTAAAGTATGAGAGCTGAAACAAGAAGGTAGGGCATGGCCTTGTTCCACTGTAGCTGGGAATGTGCACTTTGAGCAATTTATATTTTTTCCAGCTTTGTGTGTGTGTCTGCAAATGACTGCAAAAGTGCTGTATTGATTTCGAGGTTACAAAGTTTTAGTGAGCAGGCAAGTTCAGAAAGACAAAATTTATAAATAAGGAAAATCAAGTATACTTAGAAAACAGAATATTCATAAATCTCAGGTCTGTAAACTTTTATAATTACACATGGCTAACTCTCCAGACCATTAGTCAACTCCATGCCTTCAAATTTTTGTTGTATTTGGTTATTTTCTAATGAGTATTTTGGATGATAGCCATTGGACTAAGCATTTTTTTTTTAAAGCATGGGTTTTTTTTAGTTTACTCCATGCACACTACTCTGAATAGTTGCTACTTTTGTGCAAACAACTGTAAAAACAAACAACAAAAATAAATAAAAGATGAGACTTAAGACGAATTGAGAAAGTTGCCCAAGCTTGAAAGTGGTTGCTCTGGAACTTGATCCCAGGCCAGACAAACACAAAGATTTATTAACAAAGTTATAGAGAGGTCAATGGCCTCTGCTTTTCCAAGTTCCCTTCTCCCCTAGACTCAGTTCTGCTTTCCCTTTTGGTTCTATCCTTTTGCTTTCCTTATCTCCTCCCATCCTCTCTGACCTCACTCTCATTTTCCTCCCTGGCCCCATCTCTATATGCTGAACGCCCACACATTGGAAGTCCCAGCTCAAAAGTCATTTTGTTCCTGAAACCTCACCAAGTTCCTTTAACTGAATTAACACCTCCTCTCCTTTTTCTTTCTATATGATTTATTCACTTTTTTTTTTCTTTTTGAGACGGAATCTCACTCTGTCGCCTAGGCTGGAGTGCAGTGGCACGATCTCAGCTGACTGCAATCTCCACCTCCCGGATTCAAGCGGTTTTCCTGCCTCAGCCTCCTGAGTAGCTGGGACTAGAGGTGCGTGCCACCACGCCCGGCTAATTTTTGTATTTTTAGTATAGATGGGGTTTCACCATGTTGGCCAGGATGGTCTCAATAATCTCCTGACCTCGTGATCCAACTGCCTCGGCCTCCCAAAGTGCTGGGATTACAGGTGTGAGCCACTGTGCCCAGCCTTTTTTTTTTTTTTTTTTTTGGTGTCTCGCTTTGTTGCTCAGGCTGGAGTGTAGTGGCTGGATCTTGGCTCATTGTAACCTCCGCCTCCTGGGCTCAAGTGATTCTCCTGCTCAGCCTCCTGAGTAGCTGGGACAACAGGCACATGCCACCATGCCCGACCAAGTTTTGTATTTTTAGTAGAGACGGGGTTTCACCATGTTAATGAGGCTGGTCTTGAACTCCTGACCTCAAGCGATCTGCCCACTTCAGCCTCCCAAAGTGCTGGGATTACAGGTGTGAGCCACTGCACCCAGCCTCACTAATTTTTTATATTGTTCTTCTGCTATGGTGTGAATGTTTGTGTTCCTCCAAAATTTCTGTGTGAAAATCTTAACACCCAAGGTGATGGTGTTGGGAGGTGGAGCCTTTGAGAGATAATGAGGTCGTGAAGGTGTAGCCTCATGAATGGGATCAGTGCCCTTATAAAAGGGACCCCAGAGAGCTCCCTTGCCCCTTCCACCGTGTGAGGACACAGCAAGAAAGCACCGTCTATGAATCAGGAAGCAGGTTATCACCAGATTATTGCATCTGACACGCTTTGACCTTGGACTTCCAGCTCCCAGAACTGTGAGACATAAATGCCTGCTGTTGAGAAGCCTCGAGTCTATGGTGCTTTGTTATAGCAGCCCCAATGAAAGAAGACAACTTCCCAAACTCCCTTTGTTTCCATTACCTGTGTATCTTTGTCTACAGTAGCTTCATTTCCCTCCACAAAGTTTAGTCTGCGCAGGCAGTAACAGTGTTGTCTATATGTCTATAGCCTTGACATGCACAATGATGTGTTTTAAGTCAATACATATGTATTGGATTGATTTAAATGTAATGTGATAAAGACAGAAATACGTAAGATGGGCTCAAAAATACTTAACTCCAGGTTGCACATGTGTGAAATCATCTAATACATGAGGAAGAAGAGTGTGATAATGCATCCTGTGAAGACACCAAGAAATGGCTGTTTTTCACCTGTGCAGAGACCAGGAAACTGGCAAGAGTTTTTAGGCACTTGTGGCAAGCTAATTGGGTTTGAATCCTGCAGGCACATTTTCTAACTGGGTGACCAGTGGCTAGTACCAGACACCTAGGCTGTAAAACAGAGATAACAATGGACAGTTACCAATACTGATGGTGCAGATTAAATACAAATACGTAGACCTCAAACTCCCAAGACTCCCATCTACATTCAGAGGGCTCCACCCACATTGGCCGATGCAATTGTTAGTAATATATCCAAGACTTGCTTGCCTGGGGTCACATATCTTAAAGCCTTCCCTTTGAGAAAGCGTGTTCCTTCGACTTAAACTGCTAGGTAAAAAGAAATGACCATGGTTTTTAAGAATGGATTTCTGGCCAGGCACGGTGGCTCATGCCTGTAATCCCAGCACTTTGGGAGGCTGAGGCGGGTGGATCACGAGGTCAGGAGATCAAGACCATCCTGGCTAACACGGTGAAACCTTATCTCTACTAAAAAGACAAAAAATTAGCCAGGCATGGTGGCAGGCACCTGTAGTCCCAGCTACTCGGGAGGCTGAGGCAGGAGAATGGCGTGAACCCGGGAGGCAGAGCTTGCAGTGAGCCAAGATCGCACCACTGCACTCCAGCCTGGGCAACAGAACAAGACTCCATCTCAAAAAAAAAAAAAAAAGAATGGATTTCTGCTAACGTCTCTTTAACAGAACATCCATGGTGACAGGTAAATGGGTAAATGAGATCTAGGTGTGGCCTTCTCCTTGGCATGGCCTGTGATATCAATCAGCTACAGTCTGCATCTCCTCTACTTTGATATAGGCACATGGTTATTTTCTTCGCTTCTCATTGAACCAGCAGGAGGGACTTGAAATCGTTTAGCAAGCCATCTTGCAAGCGACTTTAGAGTAAAATGTATGCATTGACGTATGTCTACCATTACCCTGAGAGGAGGAAATAACCATTTTTTTGGTACTGTATGTTTTAAAAATTGTGTGAAAATACACCTAACACAAAAGTTATCACCTTCACCATTTTTAAGTGTACCCTGAAGTAGTGTTAAATACATTCGCATTATTGTGCAACCGTCACCATCCATCTTCAGAACTCGTTTTCGTCTTGCAAAACTAAAACTTTCTACCCATATGTGCCACTTGTTTTAAAATTAGTGTTTGGTGCACCCATCACCCAAGCAGTATACACTGTATCCAATTTGTGATCTTTCATCCCTCACCCCTTCCCACCCTTTCCCTCAGTCCCCAAAGTCCACTGTATCATTCTTATGCCTTTGCATCCTCATAGCTTAGCTCCCACTTATGACTGAGAACATACAATGTTTGGTTTTCCATTCCTGAGTTACTTCACTTAGAATAATTGTCTCCAGTTCCATCCAGGCTGCTGCAAATGACATTATTTTGTTCCTTTTTATGGGTGAGTAGTATTGCTGAGTAGTATTCCATATATATCTCACATTTCCTTTTTCCATTCATTGTTTGATGGGTATTTAGGCTGCTTTCATAGTTTGCAATTGTAAATATACACTCATTTTGAGGTGCTTAAAATCACCATAAACACTGAATTAATGAATATTGAACCCTGAAACTCATGGCTAACAGTGCTATAATTCATGCCTGAATGAAGCTTCCCTAACAAAAGTATTTTCCGTGTAAGGCACATCATAGCTTTCTTTCTTGCACTTAGGAAGACTGGACAACACTCAGCACTATGCTTGGACGCCATTTTATTTTCATTTTGTTTATTTATTTATTTTTTTCCAGAGATGGGTTCTCACTCTGTCACCTAGGCTGAAGTGCAGTGGTGTGACCATAGCTCACTATAACCTCAGCTGACTGTAACCTCAGCTTACTGGGAACCTCAAACTCCTAGGTTCAAGTGATCTTCGTTCCGTAGCCTCCCAAGTAGCTGAGACTACAGGCACATGCCACCACACCTGGCCCATTTTTAAAAACTTTTTGTGGAGATAAGATCTCAATACATGGCCCAGGCTGGTCTCAAACTCCTGGCTTCAAGCGATCCTCCTGCCTCAGCCTCCCAAAGTGCTGGAATTATAGGCATGAGCCACTGCACCCAGCCAGGGTCCATTTTAAACAGTAAAAGTCACGGACAAAAAGCACAAAAATGCAAAAAAACAGCGCTAAAAAGATCATGATAATGGCACTATCTCCCTGTGTGCATGTGTGTGTGTGTGTGTGTGCGCACACGCATATGTGTGTGTGTTGTGCACTTTCTGGGAAGAAGGGTCTGGCTTTCATTAGATTCTCAGAGAGGCTTATCACCTTCTAAAGGCCAGGAACTGCTGATAAGCCACCCCCCTTGTTTTAAAGGCTAGAAAATCAATTCCCGAAATCTGAAATAATTTTGCAATGTCACAGACGGATACAATTTTGCAATGTCACACAGCTTGGGACAAAGCGAGGCCCCCAGGTTTCCTCACTCTATTTTATCAGAGCACTGAGAGTGGAAACCTGAAATATTCAAGCTAGCATTCTCTCTTTTCCATGTTTTCTAATTTACCACTGCATTTATAACGTGGGAAGCTAACCTCATATGATAGAATTACTCTCCATCCTCATATTTTTTCCCCAATCCATATAAATAAGAAAGAGTCAGTATAGGAGCTAGGATATTGAGATACGGTGAACAAAAAGTCACTGGGGACTGTCCTATAAATTGGAAGCGTTTGCAGCTGCTGGTAGAACATGCTTTGAAAAGTCAGGAAAGACCTTTTTCACTATAAATAGCTCCACAAAGATTTTTCATTGTCAATATGAGAGTTTTCTTTAAGGATCTTATGCAGACAATGGATAAAAATCATACTGGCAGACAATGACAATTAAGTGAAATAATGTATATGAAACAGCAAAGGCTTAATAGATTTCCATTGACTCTCCCTCTCTCTCTTTCACTAATTTCCATGGAGTTTATCATTAATCATAAAATCTATTTGTGATTAGCATTTTTCCTCCTTAAACCAAAATTACTTATTGAACCTGCTGAATGATGTTAAGAACATCTAAGGTTACATATTTCTTTAACTGAGCCAAAATTCACCAAAAACTCACCAGTTTAAGGGTACGATTTGGTTATGTTCAAGACCTTTGCAAGGTTGTACAACCATCATCTCTATTCAGTTCGAAACATTTTCATTTGATCTTAGCCAAAAGGCCTAGAAGCGATAGATCAAAACATTTTCATCACTCCAAATGGAAATCTGTCAAGCAGTTACGCTTCATCCTGCTTCCCTGCAGCAGCCCATCCCTGCAGGGAAAGCAACTGAAAATCTGCTTTCTGTCTCTGTGGATTTCTCTATCTGTACATTTCATATAAACGAAATCATGGAGGATGTGACCTTCTGTGTCTGGCTTCTTTCACCTACAGTATAATGTTTTCAAGGCTCATCTCTGTCATTGCATACATCATTACTATTTATCCTTATAGCTGAATAATATCCCATTGTATGGATGTACCACATTTTATTTATTTATTCTCACTGGTTGATGGACATTTTGATTGTTTCCATATTGTAGATTTTGTGAATCATGCTGCCATAAACATGCATGTGCAAGTATTTGTTGAATACTTATTTGTTCTATTTTCAAGCCTGACTCATCTTCTGAATTCCAGAACTGTCATCCCAACATGTTTTATATTTTTCTTTGGCCTTCCTCTGCACTTAAATATAATTCAAACTCCTTGGATATCCAATGAGTTTCTGCATTTTCAGGCTTCTGCCCCCAAAATGCGGCTGCTCCTTGTGCCTGTAATGTAATTGGCCGACAGGTCAACTGCTTTTCAAACTCTGGGTCTCTGCTCTTGCAGGTTCCTCTGCCGGAAATCATTTCAACTGGCTCTTGTCATGTTTACCTGATTCTCAGCCTTCAAAGATCAGCTCAGATATCACCTTCTTAGAGACACCTTCCTATGGGACCCACGTGGCAGGACAGTTTCTCTTCCTGATTCCTCCATTTATTTATTTTATAACTCCCATAACATCTGTGATTTTCTACATAGATTCTTTATTTACTGTCTGCCTCTCCTCAAAAGAGTGTTAGCTTCATGAAAGCAGAGATGTGGCTTTGCACCTTGCCTGGCACATAGTATATGTTCAACAAATGTTAGTGAAATAAATAATTCTCTTACGGTTACTCTAACTTCAACACTTCCATGTCTAGACTCGATAGTTTCTCTCCAAAAGTCATGTAGTTAATACCAATGGGTAGAAACCAATTGAACTGATTCCTGAAGAAATAGAGCACTCGTCAATTAGCTTTGGATGCATACGCTTGGGGTTTTGAGAGATGCAGATAGAGCATCTCAACTTGGACCCTGACTCATGAGGGTGCTTCGTGCGTAATTTAGGAGGTCCGAAATGATGATGAAGACGAGGAAGGAAAAAGTAAAGAAAGAACAACATAAGAAGGATTGAGAAGCTCCTATAATTACCTAACAAGTCTGAGAAGATCAAATTTTAATATTGTTCCCAAAGCAGTATGTTTTCCAATATGACAGATACACAGAGCGGACTCTGCCCAGTAGAACAAATCTTTACTTTAGCAGATGTACTAATTGGATCTGTTTACATGATTCCTCCTCCTCCTTCTTCTTCCTCTTCCTCTTCCTCCTCCTCCTCTTCTTCCTCCTCCTTCTTCTTTCTTGAAGACAGGGTCTTGCTCTGTCACCCAGGCTGAAGTGCAGTGGCGAGATGATAGCTCACTGCACTGTCGACCTTCTGAACAAAAGCGATCCTCCCACCTCAGTCTCCCAAATAGTTGTATATCTTTTTTTTTCATTTTCATAAAAAAAATAGAGATGAAGTCTCACTATGTTGCCCAGGCTGGTCTTGAACTCCTGGGCTCAAGCAATCCTTCCACCTCAGCCTCCCAAGTAGCTAGGACCACAGGCATGTGCCACCATACCTGGATAATTTTTTTTTTTTTTTTTTTGTAGAGATGGGGCCTTGCTATGTTGCCCAAGCTGGTCTTGAACTCCTAGGTTCAAGGGATCCTCCCACCTTGGCTTCCAAAACTATTGGGATTACAGGCATGAACCGAACCACTGTGCCTAGCCAGTTTGTGTGATTTTTATGTCTGTTTAGCATCGCAGAGTCCTGCAAACTGCAAACAGACTAGTTCTATAAGAACAAAGTCTCCTTGTCCTCATTCAAAATATCAGATTCTATGGTAGCTTCGGGAGATGTGGGGCCTGTCGTACTCACAGTTCCCTTCCCAACTTGTCTAAAAGCACAGCATTAAAGTAACAGGGTCTTTGCATCAGAGCACTTTCCTTTTTAGGATGGAAATTCCTCTTTAGATGTAACAGCCAAGTTCATCTCTGCGCCTGAACTCAGGCTTTCAGGATACACTGTATATTTTCTTCTTTTATTCATTGTGATGCTTTTGTAGCAAACAGAGTCTGTTTCATGAAAACAAATGGATAAATTAAATAATCAATTGAGTCGTCTTATTTTCCACCAAATAAACATGTAGATCGACTCTGCAGTCGCAAATATGACCATAATACGTTCTGAGCAGTAAAGAAAGAGTGCGTGAGCTGCCCCTTTTCAAACTTTTTAACCCCCAGTCTCTGCAGTGCCAACATTTTGCTGAGACAACTTTCTTTTTACTAGGTCTTTCATTCGTGCCAGTAGCAGTGGGCTTATACTGGAAGCCCAGAGAGATCACATTTGTAATAGAACTGTTTGTGCCGAAAGAGAAATTATCCTTGTCACTTAGAGCTTGCTAGAGTAGCAGTAAAACCCCCGAGATGAATTACAGATCTAATAATGAGCTTCCTCTTCCTGTCCCAGTCTGTCTGGGGAATGGGGGGAGATGACAATGTCCGCTGTGGCTACAGACATCCCTCGCATTGATAAATCTGCTTCCCCCTGCAGCTCTTTCCAACATAGCATGTCTTTAATTTATTACCCCTTTGGCTTAGCTCAGGGATCACTGAGTTCTGCCAGCTAGCATGATGTTAAATCCATGCCAAGTTTATGCGTCCAGTATTTCCAGGTGGCTTTCGAGAGGGGTCGTGGAGACAGGCAAGAAAACACACAAGGCAGCATTGTGCAAATTCAATGTCAACTCTTTACATCTGCCCCACATCCCTTTCTAATTCAAGGCCACTCAGCTGATTCCTGCAGAGACTTTCGTTCCACGGTGGCTTTCCACCATCCAGTGGTACCTCTGTAGCTGCCCTGAATCACTGCGCCATCAAAAATCTCCTTCAATCAAACCAGCCTCTGAACGCACTCGACAAGGTCCTGCATGTTGAAGCCCGCAATCTGCAAATCTGCACCATCTTTCTAAAGCTGCCTGCTGCTTACATTTTGAGAGGACGATGAGGTTAATTATCGGAGGTGGAAAATAAATATCACAGAGCAGCTGGACATGGGGGAGCTTGCAGCGTCAGCAAATCATGGACACTCACCCTGCTACCCAAAGAGAAAAGGGACCCCTGGAGACTTGAGCAAAAGGTTGAGTATTTATAAGAAATGCCTGTGTGGCACTCCGGGGCACCGGTAAATATTTCAGAGGCAGGCATATTTTCCATAACGGATGACTGTTTGGGTGGGCAGGAAGTGGAGTTGCTATGAGTAGTCAGAATAACATTCCAGGACTGTAAATGCTTAATGAGCGTGTGTGTGTGTGTGCGCGCGCACACAAACACACACACACACACACACACACACAGAAAGCACCACCTTCCTCAAAGAGAGGAAGTCCTTCATTGTTGAAGAAACCAAAATAAAATGACTTGTGGTTTTCCCCATGTCCTCTTGCGTTGTAAGTAAATACCTTCATAGAGATTCCATTTCTCCAAACCCTATTTATTCCCCATTCTTTGCAGAAAAATGCTGGTACATTTTTACCCCAGGAGGCACAGCCACCCCAGAGCCACACAGCAATGGATACTTAAGAATAAGGTAAGGTTGAGTATTTTTACTTTTATTTTTATTTTTTGAGACAGGGTCTCCATCTGTTGCCCAGGCTGAAGTGCAGTGGTGTGATCTTAGCTCACTGCATCGATCTCCTGGGTACAAGAAATACTCCCACCTCAGGCTCCCAAGTAGCTGGGACTACAGACATGCACCACCTGCCTGGCTAATCTTTTTGTATTTTTTCATAGAGATGGGGTTTTGCCATGTTACCCGGGCTGCTCTCGAACTCCTGAACTCAAGCAATCCACTAGCCTCAGCCTCCCACAGTGCTGGGATTACAGGCATGAGCCACCACACCTGGCCTCTTATTTGTAATTTTTAAACGTTTTTTTATTTTTATAGATTTAGGGGATACCAGTGCAGTTTTGTTACATGGAGAGATTGCAGAGTGCTGAAGTCTGGGCTTTTACTGTAACTATCACTCAAATAGTGTACATTGTATCCACTGGTTAATTTCTCATCCCTCACCTTCCTCTCCCCTCCCTCCTTTCCCAGTCTCCAATGTCTCTTATTCCACTGTCTATGTCCATGTCTACACAGTGTTTAGCTCCCACTTATAAGTGAGAACATGGGGTGTTTGTCTTCCTGTTTTGGAGTTGTTTCACTTAGGATAATGTCCTCCAGTTCTATCCATGTTGCTGCAAAAGTCATGATTTCATTCTTTTGGGGGGCTGTGTAATATTCCATGGTGACATGGTTTGGCTGTGTCCCCACACAAATCTCATCTTGAATTGCAGCTTCCATAATTCCCACGTGCTGTGGGAGGGACCCAGTGGGAGAAAACTGAATCATGGGGGCGGTCTCCGTCATAATGTTCACATGGTAGTGAATAAGTCTTAAGAGATCTGATTTTTTTTTAAATTATACTTTAAGTTCTAGGGTACATGTACACAACGTGCAGGTTTGATACATAGGTATACATGTGCAGGTTTGATACATAGGTATACATGTTGGTTTGCTGCACCCATCAACTCATCATTTACATTAGGTATTTCTCCTAATGCTATCCCCCCGCCAGACCCCCACTCCCCGACAGGTCCTGGTATGTGATGTTCCCCGCCCTGTGTCCAAGTGTTCTCATTGTTCAATTCCCACCTATGAGTGAGAACATGTGCTGTTTGGTTTTCTGTCCTTGTGATAGTTTGCTGAGAATGATGGTTTCCAGCTTCATCCATGTCCCTGCAAAGGACATGAACTCATTCTTTTTTATGGCTGCATAGTATTCCATGGTGTATATGTGCCACATTTTCTTAATCCAGTCTATCACTGATGGACGTTTGGGTTGGTTCCAAGTCTTTGCTGTTGTGAATAGTGCCACAATAAACATACTTGCGCATGTGTCTTTATAGTAGCATGATTTATAATCCTTTGGATATATACCCAGTAATGGGATTGCTGGGTCAAATGGTTATTCTAGTTCTAGATCTTTGAGGAATCACCACACTGTCTTCCACAATGGTTGAACTAATTTACACTCCCACCTACAGTGTAAAAGCGTTCCTATTTCTCCACATCCTCTCCAGCATCTGTTGTTTCCTGACTTTTTAATGATTACCAGTCTAACTGGCATGAGATGGTATCTCATTGTGGTTTTGATTTGCATTTCTCTGATGACCAGTGATGATGAGCATTTTTTCATGTGTCTGTTGGCTGCATAGATGTCTTCTTTTGAGAAGTGTCTGTTCATATCCTTTGCCCACTTTTTGATGGGGTTGTTTTTTTCTCGTAAATTTGTTTGAGTTCTTTGCAGATTCTGGATATTAGTCAGATGGGTAGATTGCAAAAATTTTCTCCCATTCTGTAGGTTGCCTGTTCACTCTGACAGTAGTTTCTTTTGCTGTGCCGAAGCTCTTTAGTTTAATTAGATCCCATTTGTCTATTTTGGCTTTTGTTGCCACTGCTTTTGGTATTTTAGTCTTGAAGTCCTTGCCCATGCCTATGACCTGAATGGTATTGCCTAGGTTTTCTTCTAGGGTTTTTATGGTTTTAGGTCTAACATTTAAGTCTTTAATCCATCTTGAATTAATTTTTGTATAAGGTGTAAGGAAGGGATCGAATTTCAGCTTTCTACATATGGCTAGCCAGTTTTCCCAGCACCATTTATTAAATAGGGAATCCTTTCCCCATTGCTTGTTTTTCTCAGGTTTGTCAAAGATCAGATGGTTGTAGATGTGTGGTGTTATTTCTGGGGCCTCTGTTCTGTTCCATTGGTCTATATCTCTGTTTTGGTACCAGTACCATGCTGTTTCGGTTACTGTAGCCTTGTAGTATAGTTTGAAGTCAGGTAGCGTGATGCCTCCAGCTTTGTTCTTTTTGCTTAGGATTGTCTTAGCAATGCGAGCTCTTTTTTGGTTCCATATGAACTTTAAAGTAGTTTTTTCCAATTCTGTGAAGAAAGTCATTGGTAGCTTGATGGGGGTGGCATTGAATCTATAAATGACTTTGGGCAGTATGGCCATTTTCACGATATTGATTCTTCCTATCCACGAGCATGGAATATTCTTCCATTTGTTTGTGTCCTCTTTTATTTCCTTGAGCAGTGGTTTGTAGTTCTCCTTGAAGAGGTCCTTCACATCCCTTGTAAGTTGGATTCCTAGGCATTTTATTCTCTTAGTAGCCATTGTGAATGGGAGTTCACTCGTGATTTACCTCTCTGTTTGTTAAAGGTGTATAGGAATGCTTGTGATTTTTGCAGAATTGATTTTGTATCCTGAGACTTTGACAAAAACTGGAAGCATTCCCTTTGAAAACCAGCACAAGACAAGGATGCCCTCTCTCCTATTCAACATAGTGTTGGAAGTTCTGGCCAGGGCGATCAGGCAAGAGAAAGAAATAAAGGGTATTCAGTTAGGAAATGAGGAAGTCAAATTGTCCCTGTTTGCAGATGACATGATTGTATGTTTAGAAAACCCCATTGTCTCAGCCCAAAATCTCCTTAAACTGATAAGCAACTTCAGCAAGATCTGATGGTTTTATAAGGGGTTTCACCTTTTGCTGGGTTCTCATTCTCTTCTTGTCTGCCACCATGTAAGATGTGCCCTGCTCTTCTGCCATGATTGTGAGGCCTCCCCAGCCACATGGAACTATGAGTCCATTAAAACCTCTTTTATAAATTACCCAGTCTTGGGTTTGTCTTTATCAGCAGCATGAGAACAGATTAATACACATGGTGGGTATATATACCACATTTTCTTTAACCATTCATGCGCTGATGGACACTTAGGTTGATTCCATATCTTTGCTGTTGTGAATAGTGCTACAATAAGCATATGAGTGCAGGTATCTTTTTGATAGAATGATTTGTTTTCCTTTGGGTAGATATCCAGTAAGTGGGATTGCTGGACGAGATGGTAGTTCTGATGAGCAGACTTTCTAAACCCAATAAAACCAAGTTTTTCCCAAGAAAGCAGTCCCATTGCTACAGATGGCAGGATTCCCCCCTTCCTGTGTACATGGCCCAGTTCTGGTCTTCTTTCCAAATATCTGAGAGATGGAAAGCTTTTCTCTACCCACTCAGTGATGTCGAGAGTCAAATCCCTAGGTAAAATGAGCTGCCAGTGAATTGTGTTGATGAGCATTGTAGGAATCTGCAATGGTGCAGTGGCATTAGGAGCCTGCCAAATGGGGAATGAGAAGGTTTCTTCCCAGAAGAATTTCCAATCAGCTGGGTATTGACAGGCCAGAGAATTTAGTCCCATGGATGGCTTGAGTTGCTTCATCCAAAGAAATGTTGGAGAGAAGTTCATTCTCATCTGTTGTGTAGAAGATCACTCTCCACCTCCAAGTCTCTGGTTGTCATTAAAGACCCATCAAGTCTGCTGTGTGCCTCAGAGCCAGATTCCAAAATGCCCTCAAGCTGTCTTCAAGCTTTCTGCCCACAGCTCTGTAGCCAATTTGGGGCACGTGTACCGTCCACACCCAGCAAGTGAAAATGCCAGTTAAATGGGCAGGCATCTGAATTCAATAGGCATGCATTCTCTTTCCACAGGGCAGATAAGGGATGCAGTGGAATGAATGTCTATGTCACCTTCCCCAAATTTATGTGTTTTGGAATCCCAATCTTTACTATCATGGTGCTATGATCTGAACGTCTGTGTCTTCCAAATTTCATGTGTTGAAATGTTCACCTCCAAAGTGATGGTGTTAGGAGGTGGTGCCTTTGGGAGGTAATGAGGTCATGAGGGTGGAGCCTCATGAATGGGATGAGTGCACTTATAAAAAGGGACCCAGAGAGCTCCCTTGCCCCTTCTACCATGTGAGGGCACAGCAAGAACATAGTGTCGTCTATGAACCAGGATGGGCATAGTACCATGTATGAACCAGGAAGCCGGTCCTCACCAGACACTAAATCTGCCACAACTTGATCTTGGACTTCCAGCCTCCAGAACTGGAAGGAATAAATTTATGTTGTTTATAAGCAACCCATTTTAATGTGTATTCATTATAGCAGCCTGTAAGGCTAAGACAGATGGTATTTGAAGATGGGGACTTTGAAAAACAGGTCATGAGAATGGAGCCCTCATGATGGGATTAGTGCCCTTATAATTAGAGACACAAGAGAGCTCATTCCCCACCCTCTCTCTCTCACCACCATTTGCAGACACAAGAAGGTAGCCACCTGCAAACCAAAAGGAGAGTCCTTTCCAGACCCTGGATCTGCTGGCACCCAGATCTTGGACTTCCAGCCTCCAGAACCATGAGAAATTGAAGATCATTGCTTTAGCCACTCAGTGTATGCTGTTTTATTATAGAATCCCAAGTGGACGAAGGCAGGGAGGAATATTATCCTGTTTCTCCAGTGGTTGTCATTAAAGACCCATCAAGCCTGCTGTGTGCCTCAGAGCCAGATTCCAAAATGCCCTCAAGTTGACTTCAAGTTTTCTGCCCACAGCTCTGTAGCCAATTTGGGGCATGTGTACCGTCCACACCATTCCATGCCCTGGAAGTTGGCATGGAAAACAAAAATTGCATAATCTCCCTCATACGTGGAATCTAAAAGAGTCAAACTCATAGAAATAGAGAGTAGAATGGTGGGTGCCAGAGGATGGGGGCATGCAGTGTATGTTGGTCAAAGGGTACAAAGTTTCAGTTAGACAGGAAGGATAAGTTCTGGTGATCTATTGCATAACAAGGTGAGTGTATTTGTTTGTTCTGGCATTGCTATAAAGAAGTATGTGAGACTGGGTAATTTATAAAGAAAAGAGATGTAATTGGCTCATGGTTCTGCAGGCTGTACAGGAGGCATGGCTGGGGAGGCCTCAGGAAACATACAATCATGACAGAAGATGAAGGGGAAGCAAGCATATCTTACCATGGTGATGGAGGAGAGAAAGAAGGAGTGAGTGGGGAGGTGCCACACACTTTTAAACCATCAGATCTCATGAGAACTCCCTGACTATCACAAGAGGAGCAAGAAGGAAGTCCACTCCCACGATTTAATCACCTCTCACCAGGCCCCTCCTCCAACACTGGGGATTACAATTTGACATGATATTTGGGTGGAGACACAGAGCCAAACCATATCAGTGACTGTAGTTAATAATATATCGTATATTTTTAAATTGCTCTAAAAATTGGATTTCAAATGTTCTCACCATAAAGACATGACAAATATGTGAAGTGATGATTATTTTAATTAGCCTGATTTGTTAATGCCACAATGTATAAATGTATAAAAATCACGTTTTAACCCATAAATACATGTAATTGTTATTTGTCAATTAAAAATAAAAATAAATTGAAAACTAAAAATAGTAAAGGGAGTTCCCTCCATGAAGGATCAATGAGTACATGCCATAGATTTAATTTTGACAGCAAGAAACAAGAAGGTTGCAACAGTCCAAACATTGTGTGATAAATGGTTGCTCTTAAAAATATTTTTATAGTTTGCCTCAATAAGCTAAGACATAAGTTATAATCTATTAGGTAGGAGTATATTCATTCAGTGGCTTACTGTTATACTCATAAACAGCTTCATCCTACTTACCCAAGGTTAGTTTTCATGAAGACTGCTCATCTGAATAAATTTGGTTGCAAATACTAATTATTGAAATTAATGGATACCTACTGTGGATGTCTATTGTTCTAAGTATTCAACACATATTCAAGTGGGTTTCATCAATGACTAAAGCAAGGCTCTATTAACCTATTTACAACCAAGATGGCAGCCCACTGTGAGGCTCATGATGGTGGCCCACTGTGAGACTTCTCTCCCCAGCCTCTGGTAACCATCATTCTACACTGTATCTCCGTGAGATCCACTTTTTTGAGTTCCCACATAGGAGTGAGAATATGCACTGTCTTCCAGTGGCTGGCTTACTTCACTTAACATCATGACCTCCAGTTTCATCCACGTTTGAACAGTTTTAATCAACATGAAATTCACAAGAAAGCAAAACAGTGGAAACAGAGGACTGCAGTCAATTGCCTTGATCAGAACCTGATAAAGAGCTAGTCACCACTTTGGAAAACACCATCTATGGAAATCCTCCTGCTGCTATTTGAGTTGCCAACACAACACACCAGTGTTGGCAGTTCTGGTATCTATCTCAATGATTACATCTAGAGTAAACCTGTGGGTCTTTTGTTCCATCCCTACCTTATCATTTACCTATTAAAATGCCATGGTGTTTTAAAATAAGAGTTGCTTTCCTGTTACATTTCTGTTTTACATTGCAGTTACAGCCTCAAATACATGTTGGAAAATTATTTGTGCAGGTGTGTTCATTATCAGTGGTTTTCATTACATTTTTGTAAAAGGAATGCTATAAAACATTCACCATGAAAGAGAGTCCAAGTCTGAGAAAATGATCCTTGGAGGCATTAACCTATTTACAACCAAGATGGCGGCCCACTGTGAGACTCATGAGACTCAAAGTGGGCTGCTATCTTGGTTGTAAATAGGTTAATGGAGCCTTGCTTTAGTCACTGATGCAACTCCCTTGACTCTGATTTACAGGTGTATGTTGTTATTTGCAGCTTGCTGAATGGGAAGACATACAGAGGTTTAGAAAGTAGTCTGTAGATTACTACCTCTTCTTTATATAGTTATAGCTTGCCCAAGTTATATTCTGATACCATTCTTTCAATTTTCTTAGATCTTCTCTTTCGTTCTTTTTAAAATTTTATTATTATTATTATTATTATTATTATTTTAGAGACAGGATCTTGCTCTGTTCCTCTGGCTGGAGAGCAGTTGTGCAATCATGGCTCACTACAGCCTCAAACTCCTGGGCTCAAGTCATCCTCCTGCCTCAGCCTCCCAAGTAGCTGGGACTAGAGGCACATGCCATCACACCTAGCTAAATTTTTTAGTTTTTTTGTAGACACAGGGTTGCACTATGTTGCCCAGGCTAGCCTCAAACTCCTGGCCTCA
Source organism: Pan paniscus (assembly GCF_029289425.2). Lineage (NCBI taxonomy): Eukaryota > Metazoa > Chordata > Mammalia > Primates > Hominidae > Pan > Pan paniscus. The sequence goes on from NC_073272.2 coordinate 4,916,621, forward strand.
TGCAATCCTTCCACCTTAGCCTCCCAAAGTGCTAGGATTTATAGGCATGAGCCACTGTGTTCAGTCTTAGATTTTCTTAAAGCCTGGAAATGTTTGATGTCTGTGTCTTATATTGTAATGTTTCAATTTTTTTAAGTCCCTGTGTGGATTTAATCTGCAACCCCACCATAATATGTTAAATCTTCACAGTGTCCTCATAAACTGGCTGCTCCTTTCTGAATTCCACCCATTTAGTCAGCTGAAACAGAAAGTTTTGGTATATATAAAGAAAAAAAGGCAGGTTGGTCCAGGAATGACTCACAGTCTTGTTTGCTAATTAGGTCATGATCTGAATGAGATTTGATGAGAGAGATTGCAGTCCTAACCAGTGGTTCTCAATGTCGAGGGAGCATTAGAAGCTTATGGAGGGCTTGTCAAAACACAGAATGCTAGGTCCCACTCCTTCTCATTTGGTGGGTCTAGGGAAGGATTCTAGAATTTGCATTTCTAACAAATTCCCAGGTGATGAGGCTGGTCCAGGTACCACACTTTGAGAACCACTGGGAAGACTGAAGAAAGTAACATGGGAGTTTTTCTAAGACATTTTATTTGTAGCCAATGAAGAAATCTTATAGCCTTCTCCCTTTTGAAACTTTGTGTGCAGGCAAGCAGGACCTGAAAGACTTACCCAACAACAGCTGTCTTGGACTATGTGTTATAGGACCACTGAGTCTGTATGCCCACTGTGCAGTAACAAACCAATACACTGAGACAGCAGGGTTTGCAGCAGAGAAAGAGCTTAATTATTGCAGCACACTGAGTGAGAAAACACTGACTCCACTCTCCCTGTGGAGTCCTGAGCTGTAGTTTTTAAAGGGATTGTAGAGGATAAGGGGCTGGAAAATTGGGGTCATTGACTGCTTTGGGTAAGGAGGATGAAGTCATCAGGATATGGAAACTGCATTCTTTGGTGAGTTAGCTTCTTGTGGTGTCCCTCAGACCACCTGGCATCAGTAGTTTCATCAGTATGCAGGACCTGAAAGAATATCTCAAAGGGAAAACTTGTTTCATAATGTTGAAGTTGTTATCTGGAAAGCAGTTAAGGGAACTCTAATCTAGGGTCTATGTGATTCTAGGACAAGAGGCACCAAACAACTATGACAAAGCAGGACAGGGAGCAAGCTGACCTCAGGATGAGTGTTGAGTGTGCTGTGAGCTTGGTTTATTTTCATTTCTCCCCTTTGTTTTTCCCCTGCTAAATTTTATGAAGTTTATAGGGATGATTTCACATGTGTGTTGATAGTTCAAGATGTAGCTCTGCCCTACTATGAAAAGTGCAGAAATCTTTCTCACAAAGATCATAGAATGAGTAAAAGTTTGGAAAAGTAGTTTCAAGGGAAGTTATCTTTCAAGAATAAAACTAGGTGGTCAGCAAGACAAGACCATATAACAGGTCCATATAACCACATGTGGGCTAAAGAACATGATATATTACCTGTTCTTGGTTCTTGTATCACCAGGACATAATTTAGGGACCAAGCTTTAGAAAACTTAGCACAAAAATTCATGGAGGGAGGAAGGGAGTAATATATTAACAAATTGGAAATAAACTGAAATTTTATCTTTCAGAGAGATGTGCAGAAATGATGGATTCCAGGGTAGAGACCAGATATGGCCAACAATTTGGGAGTGAACGCATGAAGAGAACGCATTAGTTAATTATGAGAAAATTGCTATTAATTGCACACAGAATGCTGAGCTAAAATGATGGTAACCTGTGTTTAAAATGTATAAAAATTAGTGTGCAGGCACTGATTTGAAGCATGCTAAATGAAACTTTCCTTCCCTACAACTTGGCCTGAGATCCCACCTTGCTTGATTTTTGTTTCCCCCCTCCCCCACCCCGGATTGTTCCACCAACATTCCTACAGGTTTCTTGGGAGCCCTTCCTCTCAGGGTCTACTTCTGAGGAATCAGGCATAAATTACATGGACATAACAAGGCTTACAAATAAAATGAGAGGGAGTCGGAGTATTTTAAAAAAATATAATTGTATTTTTAATTCTTTTAAAGAATGAAATTTAAAACTGATGAAAATTGGGTTTTGCTTTTTCTTTTAAGATGGATGTATTGAATATCCAGATTCCTGTTTTTCTCTGGGAATTTTACCCATGGGAGGCATCTAATGCTGGCCATGCACCAGCAAGAACTGCACATTTATTCTAATTTTAGTCCAGGATCTGCAGAAGCACAAGCCTTGCCATGGTGCTTCCTCAGAGGATGTCAACTGAATAAACAGAAAAGTTTGACTCAACATTGCAACTTTCCACTGTACAAAGCATTTTTCACTCCACCGTGGCTCCAATAGCAGGAGAAAGAACTGATACTCAATTCAAGAACCTTGCTCTTTCTTTTGTCCAGCCACATGGCCCATTGATGGAGGGAGCCAGGCACCCAAAGTTCTGCTTATACAGAAGGAACAGACAAAGAAGTTTTAGAGACCTAAAGAGGAGAGTCTTCATACCCATACTTCTTAGGAAATAATTAATGTTTCCCCTTTGTCTCAGCAAAGGAGATAACATTATACTTTTTTTTAAGAAAGGAAATATTTTGGATTTAACAAAATTTAGTTTTTCATAGTTTAGCTTGATTAGTGCATATTTTTTAATAGACTTTATTTTCTAGAGCAGTTTTAAGTTCATAGCAAAACTGAACACGAGGTACAGAGAGTTCCCCAGACCTCCTGTCCCTATAAATGTATAGCCTTCCTCAACATCAATTTATCAACAGTGGAATATTATTCAGTGCTAAAAATAAATGAACTATTGAGCCATGAAAAGTTATGTATCTTTGTTGTACCAGTATCTATATCTATCTTGAAACATATGAAACATATCTAGAAATATGTTGAAGTTATATATATAATATTAGAATGGAATATATATTGGAATAAAATATTTTCTATATATTTATGTATAAATATATAAAATATATGCATATAAATGTTTACATAAATATATATTTACATATAATATATAAATTTATATAAATATATAATATAAATATCATATATAACCTATATTTATATATTTTGTATAATATATTTACTTACTAAATATGAATATCATATAAATATATATATATAACCTATATTTGCCTAATGGAATACATGAATATAGGTTTAAAAAGTTTGTTATGAGTATCTGCTATGGTTTGAATGTGTCTCCTAAAAAGCATGTGTTGGAAACTTAATTCTTAATACAACAGTGTTGGGAGGTGGAGTCTTTTGGGAGGTGTTTAGGTGATGAGAACCCCACTCTCATGAATGGATTATAAAAGGCTTTGAGGTTGTGAGTTTGATCTCTTGTTCTCTCTCACCATGTGATGCCTTCCCCATGTGAGGAGACAGCAAGAAGGCCCTCACCAGATGCAGCCCCTTGATTTTGGACTTCCCAGACTCCAGAACCATGACTGAAATAAATTTCTGTTCATTTTCAATTATCCAGTCTGTGGTATTCTGTTATAGCAGCACAGAACAGACAAAAATGTTATCTCTTGGTTGACATACCCCTTAATCATGGTTCTCCTCTTTTCCAGCCAGGCAAAATGACACTTTCAGCCATGAAGAAATGTTCCCTATCTTTCCATTTTCTCAATTCAAGGACCTCATTTTTCCTGCTGATTATTCTAGCAGATTTTCAATGCCCTCTCAGCAAAAGCAATACATTTTGTGGCCCTATATTTTGCAGAAATCACCTCATAAATTGTTCAATGCACAATTAAACAAAAACTTTATTTCTGCATTGCTCAATATATATATGTATATATTGAGCCAGTTAAAATTGTGCAGAGTACATTGTCTGGAAGGCCATCATGTTGTTGCTTTTCATTATGACTGACATGCCAGGAACCACACCAGAAATCCTAAAGGTGATAATAATTATCATTCACTATGCAACAAACCCAAAACATCGTTGAGATTTGTTGTTTACAGGCAAGAGTGCAAAACTCAGCTTCATCTCTTCCTAGAAGTGCCACATAAAACTAGTTCTCTTCTCTCCCTCAACTTGGGCTTGAGGCCATGTAGTGCATGCACACCTCTGGGGATTTCTGAAAGACTGTAGACTTCAGTGCAAAACGCCCAGCCCAGTGCCTAGCTCAAGATACTCAGTCAAGAGTTATTAATATTGTAAGTAATGTTAAGGAAAATATCAGAAAATACACATTAAAATATGGTTATTAAGGAATATTCCAGAATGGAGCCACTTTATTTGACCCAACAGAGACATGGCATGTTTAGAAGCCTTCTGTTTGCATGAACTATTGGGAAAGCAGCTACAAGTTGATGTTAGATCCTGGTTAAATGCTGAAGTACATATACTAATTCTCCTGTTTCTGTGTCAGACTCTCTGCAGGAGGATCAAGGAGTAATAAAAAGAGCAGAATATCTGCAGCTGCCAAGACCTCAGCTCTAATTCTAGATTTGCAGCCCATGGCTGCACAATAGGCACAAGAATGAACCAACGTCACCACCAAGGAAAGTGGCACAGCTGAGCTGCACCCACGTCTGACTCCAAGGGACCAGCTATTGACAGCTATTCACCATTTGGTTTCTGTGTGTCCCAGTCCGCATGTGGAAAATGGGCAAATATTATCTGCTTCATCAGGTATTCCTGGGAACCTAGAGGAAGCACTAGCCAATATCATTCACTTAGCATACCAGAGTTATCTTTCCATTTTCTTAATTCAAGAACCTTGCTCTTTTTGCCAATTATCTTAGTAGTTTTTCAGTGACCTCTCAGTAAAAGCAATGTATTTTGTAGCCTTGTCTTTCACAGAAATCGCCTTATAAATTGTTTGATATACAATTAAACAAAAACTTTATTTCTGCATTGCTCAAAGAATATATATTTCATTTGTTATAAACTATTATAGCATTCAGCTAAGTCTCATACATTTATTTATTTATTTTTATTTACTTTTTCTTTCCAACTTCTATTTTATGTTCAGAGAGTTCATGTACAGGTTTGTTAAATGGATAAATTGCACGTCACGGGTGTTTGGTGTACAGATTATTTCATCACCCAGGTAATAAGTGTAGTATCCCACAGGTAGTTTTTTGATCCCCACCCTCCACCCTCAAGTAGGCGTTGGTGTATATTGTTCTCACCTTTGTGTCCATGTGTACTCAATGCTTAGCTCCCACTGATAAGTGAGAACTTGTGGTATTTTGTTTTCTGTTCCGTTCCTCTGTTAATTCGCTTAGAATAATGGCTTCCAGCTCCATCCATGTAGCCACAAAGAACATAATCTCATTCTTTTTATGGCTTCATAGTATTCCATGGTGTATATGCACCACATTTTCTTTATTCAGTCTGCTCTTAATAGGCATCTAAGTTGATTCCTTACCTTTGCTATTGTGAATAGTGCTGCCATGAACATACATGTGCATGTGTCTTTATGGTAGAACAATGTATATTCCTTCGAGCATATACTGAGTAATGGGATTGATGGGTCAAATTGTAGTTCTGTTTTTGTTTTTTGAGAAATCTCCAAACTGCTTTCCACAGTAGCTGGGCTAATTTACATTTCCACTAACCGTGTATAAGTGTTCCCTTTTCTCTGCAATCTTGGGAGCATCTGTTGTTTTTGACTTTTTAATCATAGCCATTCTGACTGGTGTGAGATGGTATCTCATTGTGATTTTAATTTGCATTTCTCTGATGATTAGTAATATGAAGTATTTTTTCATGTTTGTTGGCTGTGTGTTATGTCTTTTTTTTAGATGTGTCTGTTCATATCCTTTGCCCATTTTTTCTTTTTTCTTTTTTTTCTTTTTCTTTCGGAAACAGTATCTTGCTCTGTTACCCAGTCTGGAGTGCAGAGGCATGATATTAGCTCACTGGAACCTCTGCCTCCCGGATTCAAGCAATTCTCCTGCCTTAGCCTCCCATGTAGCTGGGATTACAGGCATGTGTCACCATGCCCGGCTAATTTTTGTATTTTTAATAGAGACAGGGTCTCGCCATGTTGGCCAGGCTGGTCTCAAACTGCTGGCCTCAAGTGATCTGCCTGCCTCAGCCTCCCAAAGTGCTGGGATTACAGGCATGAGCCACTGTGCCTGGCTGTTTGCCCATTTTTTAATGTTGTTGTCCAACATTTCTTTGACATCAACACTGTACACTGCAACAATATTGGTAAGTGTTTATATATATTATTTTGATTATTTTTTGCCTTAATAATGCTCTATTTTCACTTCCATCATAGGATTCCCTTCTGTCTCTCTGAATGTTTTCTTATCTAGGCTTCATCTGGTCCTGTGTTGTTGCATGACTTTTGTTAAATCTTTTAGTATCCTTGGTCTACGTGGCTTCCGTTATTACACATCTTCTAATAAAATGAGAAAATTATAATGAAGGGTTTTTCAAATCTTATGGCAGTACTTCTTGTTCTGCCTGACCTTCCTTTGTGCTCCCATGGTTACAGTTACCGAAAAATAAAATAAAAAATCTGATGGACTGCAACGGCATACAAGTATATAATTCATCTCGACCTCTTACTTTACTAGTGCACTTACTAGAGATTTCAGCTCCAGCGTGATTCATTCTATAGGCATGTGGAAAGAGCTTTAAACAGATTTGGGAGACGTGCAAGCTTTTGTGAGCTCCACCCTTAACACTGAAGCCATGCACCAGGCTTGAACGAGCCCAGCGTGCTTTATTTATCCTGGCAAATTAACTGGCAGTGGGCGGTTGTTTTGTGGGCATAAGGCTGCACCAAGATCAATTAAACTTTTCAACTAATGAGAATTTCCTTCATCTCATTGAACGTATACCATTTGTGATGATGAAAACTGAACGCATTGAGTCTCCCCTCTCTTGCAAAGCAAACGTGATTTTCTTTAACCCTTCCTAATTTTTCTCATGCTGATTTTGTGGCTGACAGCGGGAGGAGCAGAGTCTGAGTCATGTCCATGGACTCAGCAAAAGCTGCACCCTGAGGTTGTCTCCATCTCTTTGTGAGTCTTTGTCGTGAATACCCGCAGGGAGCCATGATTTCTGGGCTTTCCTTGCAGTGGGCTGTGGTGCCCCCAATTCCTGCTGGATGACCCCATGGGCCATGAATCACAGTGGGGTCTCAGCAGTAAAGTGTGCAGTTCTGCAGACCAGCTGGGACTGTTCCTCCAGCCTGTGGTTCTCTAAGCTGATTTGAGTGCACTTTTTGACAAAGGCAGATTTTCTTGTTTGAAGCTGCATTGCCTCAGTTGGGGCTAATTAAGGAAGGTTTTATAGGAAGCTAATAAACCTTTCAGCAATCTGCAATCAGTTCACACTTGGGATTATAATAATTGGATCTCAAAACCCAAATAAAAATTCCCAGTGTACTTCCTTCAACACTTTGCTCTGTGTCTCCAAATCCTTTTTGTACCTGGCTACAGTTTCATTTTTGTCCTCGTAGTCTAAGCTTTCTTCTCTTTGTGTCTTTGGCTTCAAACATACTAATAAATATTGAACAGTCAAAGAAACTGAACTTTAAAATAATGGAAAAGAAAAAACCTCTTAATGTGATTGTTTCTGGATCTGGTGATATTGAATGGATATCTGTCTTTTGTTATTTTTAATTATTTGCATGATACCCTCAATTCATTATCTAGAAAAACAGTCCCCCTTTCAATCTCCCCACCCTGGTTGAATGAGACATGTTACTCATAGTCACTCAGGTTCAAACATTTTTTTGAAACTTATATTTCCTTTTTTACATGCAGACAATCACCAAACTCTAGAGAAGCTCGCTTATATTTTGCAACTATTTTTCCTAATTTCTGTTTTCTCTAGAACCACTTTATATCAAACTTTCATTAATCCTTGTCTAAATCATGATAATCACCTCCTAACTAATTTTGACCAGGTGGTCAATTAATTTTGCCTAATGGAAATCAATCCAACGCAATCTCCTATTAATTTTCCTGAAATTTCTCACTGATCTGACAATCACAGCCTAACTAATTTTTACGAGGAAGCCAATTAATTTTTTCTAATGCAAATCAACCTAAGTCGCCATGCCTCTTTTAATGTTGTTTAAATTCCTTACTGATTACATACTCCAAAGTATCTCGCTAAACCAAACAAAAACCCCACAACTGTTCCATATTGACTATCCAATTCATTCCAATATGGAACATGCTTTAAAATGCAGTACAGGGGCTGGGAACAGTGGCTGACAGCTATAATGCCAGCGCTTTGGGAAGCCAAGGTGGGAGAATCTCTTGAGGCTAGGAGTTTGATACCAGTCTGGGCAACATAGTAAAACCCTGTATCTACAAAAAATTTAAAAAGTTAGCCAAGCATGGTGGTGTGCACCTGTAGTCCCAACTACTTGGGAGGCTGAGATTGGAGGATCACTAGAGCCAAGGAGGTCAAGGATGCAGTGAGCTATGATCACGCCACTGAACTCCAGCCTGAGTGAGAGCGAGAGTCTGTCTCTAAAAATAAATAAGTAAAATAAAAGAGTAAATAAAATGCAGCACAAGATGTCCGCATTTTCTTCCACCCCAAACCCCATACAACCCATCTTTAAGTCAAACTGAACCACTCATTCTTTCCCAAAATCACCCTAAAGAACCACATCCCTGGGTCTGGCTCAAGCTGACAATTCTCTGCTAAAGGGGCTTGTACAAATCATAGCCATCCTTGACTGACTTTTCTTCTAAGACCTCTTTTCTAACTCAAATTTATTCCCTTTATAGTTCCCTCATCTACCTCTGCTAATGAGCGTATAGGAGGTCATCTAGCCTGTCAACACTCACTGAGGCGTCTGTCTCATTTCTTCCATCAAATGGTGAATCATGTTCAATGGTAGGTATTCAGTCAATATGGAAAGTGTAAATGACTGAAGCTAAAATATATGGAACAACACTGAATTATCACATTCCTTTTTGTTCTAACTGTCATGCAAGGTCAACTATACTTGGAATTCTGTCACTAAGAATTAAAGTTTGAGTTCAATTAAAAAACAACTCATTCATAAACATGTTGTCCTGATATTTCATCAGCTATCTTAACAGCAAATACAATAGAAAAATGGTGCTTCTATTGCATAAAGGTAACATAAATAATGCTTGGTAAAGTAAACCCTGTTGGCACCTTGAGTTATTGACAAACTCAAAGCAAAAAAGGCAGACGTGGAGGGGGGAAAATTCCAAGAATCTACTTAAATATGTATGTAGAATTTGGGTGGGAAGTTAGAGAATATGAATTACTCCAAGTTATACTTTTATTTCATTTCTTTTCAAACCATGTGAAATTCATTAATTTTTTTAACTTGTATTTTAGGTTTGAGGGTACATGTGAAGGTTTATTGCAATAGTAAACTTGTGTCAGGGGTACATGTTGTGCAGATTATTTCATTACTCACATATTAAACCCAGTACCCAAGAGTTATCTTTTCTGCTCCTCTCCCTCCCTCCCTCCCTCCCTCTCTCATCTCCTTCCTCCTACCCTCCCTGCTCAAGTATACCCCAGTGTCTGTTGTTTCCTTCTTTGTGTTCATAATTTCTTATCATTTACCTCCCATTTATAAGTGAGAACATGCAGTATTTGGTTTTCTGTTCCTGTGTTAGTTTGCTAAGGATAATGGCCTCCAGCTCCATCCATGTTCCTGCAAAAGACATGATCTCATTCTTTTTTATGGCTGCATAGTAAGCAGAAATTCCCTTTGACCCAGCAATCCCATTACTGGGTATATACCCAGAGGAATATAAATCATTCTTACATAAAAACACATGCATGTGAATGTTCACTGCAGCACTATTTACAATGGCAAAGTCATGGAATCAACCTAAATGCCCATCAATGACAGATTGGATAAAGCAAATGTGGTCCACATACACAATGGAATTCATTCTTTTTATTTTCTGGGGAGCAGTCTGCCACACAGAGAGAATTATGTATCTGAACACCAAACGGCCAGACTTGGGGGTCACTTTATTTGTGAGAAAGCAAACCTGGGAAGTCTTGAAATGGCAAACCTTTCAGAAGAGATGGCAGAGACTCTCCTACACATTCTACTCTCAATGCTCTATCTTGTTCTTTCCATCCCAGATCTCCCTCCTGTCAGTCTTTTACTACTCAATCCTGAGGCCTGGACGTACCCACAGAAGTGAGTTCTATTGATTGCGGTAAGCTGTTAAAATAAAATACGCTTTCCCTGAATGTGATGCAGGTAAATCCAGTTAGGAAACAACTGTTTATGTATTCATGGGATGGACCAAGAGTCTTGCAAAGTGGCCTGGTCAAAGTCGACACATCATTTCCTTGGGGAAATCTTGCATCAGATTTCACCACACATCTGTTTTATAAACTCTGACAGCATCTGACATTTATAGTACTGATCATAACTGTTTTATCAATTGGTTATTGGGATAATTATTCATTGAAACTTTGCCTTAATTACTGAAATTTTTATTAAACTCTTTTTACCTTGTTTGGCATATAGAATATGCCCCTTATTAAATAAAGGCATGGATGAGATTATCTATATAATAGGTGGTGTGCTAAGCAAACCATCTCTCAAAATACACACACACACTTGTTAGTGGTGTTTGCCAATTCCCGTGGTGTAAATTCTCCCACTACGGTTCATTTCAAGCTACATACAGTTGGACAGATGGCTCACACAATTCCTGGATGTTTCATGGTTAGCTCCTAAAAGTCAGAATGAGCCCATTCCAGAGCATCGCTCATGCATAAAGGTGTGAGGATGCCTTTGCTCAATTTCAACAACCTTTCTCAAAAACAGAGTACACTTAGTAATCTAGACTTGGGAAGATTCTTCTTAAATGTGATAGACATTTTCTTTTGGCTACGGGGTGCATATTTTCTTGAACAGAGAAGTCCTTTTTTAGACAATCTGATAAAATCAGAACCAGAGTTCTGAGCATTACCTACAAAAGGCTGTCCTAGGAACATTTTTCTTCTCTAAAAATCAGAAACATTGCCAACCACAGCTTTGGAAAGTGGCCAGTAAAATAAAACAAGAAAAAGAAGCCAGAGATATAACTATGGGAAGAGAGGGAAAGCTATATTTTTCCACAGGCAATATGACCAATTAAGTAGCTCAGCTGAAAATGATGCAAATAAACAAGACCTTCCCAAGAAAGTTTAGCAAAAATGTTCAAGGCTTCTACAAATATGCTGAAAACCTGGAAATATATATGTCCTTGCATGGGAAAACACAATGTTATAAATAATACATACTAAAAATTTGATTCATCTTTTAAAAGAAATCTAATTAAAATCTCAATGACTTTTGGTGATAAATATTTAGTAAATGAAATTTATCTAAAGACAAAAATTAGTAAGAACACATATAACAATATGGAAAATATAAGAAAGCATGGGTTTTCATATTAAAATATGTTGTAAGACACCCTACAATAAAACAGAGAACAGAAACTCACATGGGTATTTAATGTGAGTGACGTTTATGGTCACTGAGGAAATAATAAATTACTTAATACATGATGCTATATGGTTTGGCTGTGTCCCCACCCAGATCTCATCTTGAATTGCAGTTCCCATAATTTCCACATATCATGGGAGGGCCCCGGTGGGAGGTAATTGAATCATTGAGGGTGATAGTCTTATAAGGAGTTTTTACCCCTTTGCTTGGCTCTCATTCTCTTTCCTCCCGCCCTGTGAAGATGTGCCTTCCACCATGATTGTAAATTTCCTGAGGCCTCCCCAGCCATGTGGAACTGTGAGTCAATTAAACCTCCTTTCTTTATAAATTATCCAGTCTTGGGTATTTCTTCATAGCAGCATGAGAACAAACTAATACATGATGTTAGAAAAATTGGTTTAATATTCAGGTAAAACAAATTTAGATCTTGATTTCACACCATATAGTCAAGTGAGTTCCAAATGCTTTAAGTTTTTATATATATATATACTTATATATATATATTTATATATATACACATATATTTATATATATATACACATATATATATACATATATATATACTTATATATATTTTAGAGGCAAGGTCTTGCTTTATCGCCCATGCTAGAGTGCAGTGGCACAATCATAACTCAATGCAGCCTCGAACTTCTGGACTCAAGCAATCCTCCTGCCTCTGTTTCCCAAGTAGCAGGGACTACAGGCATGTGCCACCACACCCACCTAATTTTTTAGAAAAGCTTTTGTAGAGACGGTTTCACTGTATTGTTCAGGCTGGTCTGAACTCTTGGCCTCAAGCAATCCTCCCACCTTAGCCTCCCAAACTGCTAGGATTACAGGTGTGAGCCACTGCACCTGGCCAAATTCTAATATTTAAAGATGAAAAATATTATAAAAGTATGTGAGCAATATCTTATGTCAGAAAGAAGAGTGACCTATTAAACACAAAGAAGAGTGAATAACAAAGGAAAAAATGAAAGATACAGCTACAAATAATTTAACACTACTGTACCTTCCAAAAATGCAGTTCCATAAACAAAATAGAAAGAAAAATGGTAACTGTGAACAAAGTATTTTTTTGTATTTAGAGCAATATTAATGCCTTCTTATGTATTTGCTATATTTAAGGCTCCCTATGTAGATTAATTCTTACTGCTCAGCAAACCAAGGCTGAGCAGCTCAGTAGATAAAGGATACAAAATTACAGCCAGACAGGAAGAATAAGTTATAGTGTTCTATATCCTTGTAGGGTGACTATAGTAACACAAATATATTGTATAGTTTCCAATAGCTAGAAAGAGGGAACTGAATGTTCCGCACACAAAGAAATGATATATGTTTGAGATGATGAATATGCTAATTACCCTAATGTGATCAGTATTCATCATATGTATCAAAACATCACTACGTACCCCCTAAATTATCCTATGTCAGTTAAAACTTTAAAAAAGAAATGTAAGGACAAAACAAAAAATAAAATTCTTCCAAGAGATGGCCAAATTAGGTAGTTTGGCAAAGAAGAAGGGGGTTGGGAGGAGGAGGAGTAAAAAGAGGAGGGGGAGAAGGAAAGAAGAAGAAAGGAAGAAGAAGGAAGAAGAAGGAGGAGGAGGAAGAGGAGGAGGAGGTCATTGAGACAGGTGATTTTGCAAAAGGTGGGGTGTGTCTCAGTGCTGGTGTGCATAAAGGAAGTTGAGGCGAAGTAGGGATGTTGATGGCTCAACTCAGCATAGTGATTGGAACTTGGAGGTTTACTGCTACCATTTGGGGCAATGAGAGGTTGGAGTAAGATCGCATCTAAAGATTCAATCTAAGATTTCATCTTGTAATAAAAGTAAGGAGATAGAGCGAAGTCTACAGAGACACAAGCTAGAACAGCAGTTCTCAATCTTGGCAGAACATTAGAATCGCCAGGGAGTTTGCACAAATACCAACACCCAAACAAAAAATAACCAAGATTTCTTTTTAATTACTATTTGTGCTCCTGCAAGAAGAGGAAGAGGAGGAGGAGGCAGGAGGAGGAGAATGAGGAGAGTGAAGAGGAAAGAGAAGAGGAGAGGGAGGAGACAGGAAGAGCATACCGCTTTGTGGCTATCAAATTACAAGTTGTTAAAATGATAGTAATTCTTGGGAAGCGTGGTGGTAAAATGTGCACTCTCATAGGCTGGCATGGTGACAATATAAATTGGAAAAATCTCTTTGAAAGGCATTTTGGAAATGTTTTGCAAGAGCCTTAAATATGCTCATTCACTTCACTGTGGCCATTCCATATCTCAGAATTTCAGAGACTATGGGGATTCTTTGCAGAGGTGGGCAAAGTTGTGAAACAGTCTAGATGTCCCCCAAGATAGGATTAAATACTGAGTGACACATGTATACATCCCTAGGATGAGGCTGACTGATGTTGAGCTATGCAAATCAAACATTGGGGTTTTGGGGGCCGGAGGTGAACTTTAAACCACATGATCTGATTTATAATCCAAACTGCAATTACATAGTGTGCATACACACTAACCAAAATCTGGGCATGTTCAGAATACTCATCTTTGAGGAATAAGATTGCAAATAATTTTTATTTATTCATTATTTTCTATTCAAATATATATTATATTATATAGAATATCATATTCTAATATATTTCTATGTCTTGTTATTTATAACAGTTACACTATGAAATAAAGGCTTTTCACAAAGACAGAGGCTAGTTCCAGCTATGTGTGTGAAAATGCTGGAAACTTGTTTTTCCTCTCCAAACAGGGGCTGATTCTCCTTCCCAAATGCCCTTAAAAGAGTTTTTTTTTTCAATTTATATTGTCACTATGCCAGCCTATGAGAGTGCACATTTTACCTCCACGCTTCCCAAGAATTGCTGTCATTTTAACAACTCCTAATTTGATAGCCACAAAGGGATATGCTCTTCCTGTCTCCTCCTTCTCCTCTTCCCTTTCCTCTTCCCTCCCCTTCTCCCCCTCTTTCTCCTCCTCCTCTTCTTCTTCCTCCTTTTCCTCCTTCTCTCCTTCTCCTCCTCCTTTCTCCTTCTCCTTCTCCTCCTATTCTTCCTCTTCCTTTCCTCCTCTTCCTCCTCCTCCTCTTCTTCCTCTTCCTTTCCTCCTCTTCCTCCTCCTCCTCCTCCTACTCCCCCTTGTCCTCCAGCCACCTGGCTCCAGGGTGGATTTTTGTGCCTGCTCTTGTTTCAGCAAGGAGGACATCAAGGCAGATTATCTTTCTCTGTTTGAGAATGTATTAAATGCAGTATTTTCTGTAGAAAAATATCAGTGGTTATTTTTTTTCCTATTAGTTTAAATACTTGCCTAATAAAAGTCTCACTTTTCCAGAATCAACAATAAAAAAATAAAACTGCAGTGGGTTTAATCCAGTCATCTGAAAATCATTTTTTATCTCTTCCTTTAAGTAGTTACTTAAAATGAACCTCAACCTCCTACCATCATCCAGAAAGGAAGATAGAAAATGTTTGTACACATAAGCTATTTTTATAATGATTCAAAGCCAAATCTTGAGGAAAAACTATAAACTTCAACCCCTCAGCCAGGCCCAGAAAATGTATGATTGCATTATGTTGACATATTTCACAAAAGCTTATATAACATAAAATAATGAAAAAAGACTGTGTGAGCCTTCTGTTTTACATGGAAACTGTTAGATTTTTCGCTTGCTTGTTTTTTCTTATTGTCTTAAAATTCACGTTGCTGAACATTAATGAAAAATAGCTTTGCTTTTTTTCTTCCAAAAGCCACATGTCCATATTTCTTTTTCGTAACAGAAAGTTGAAGCTAGATTCCACTAACAATGCTTCACTATTCCCCAACCTCTTTATGGCTTTTTTAAAACATAAAATATACTTGTTTAGAAATCTCTTAAATGATAAAGAGGGCTAAGAGTCTTAAGATTGTGAATAGGGACTTGTAGAAAATTGTAATGTATGCTGTGATTAATAATCCAACTAAATTGTATCAGGGACACTTGCCTGGGCTGCAGACGACATTTCTCTATCACTTACTTGTGGGGAGAACTTCAGTTGGTACATAATCCCATGAACCCTAGTACCCTAATCTGGAATAAAGAAATAATGTTCAGCCTACAGTATTGTTATACACTTTAAATGGCAGTATAAGGGAATGCTTTTACAAAATTATAATTCATTGTGTAAATTGGAGTTATGCTATTAATACCATTGCATCAAAGAAATAATAATCATCATCCTCAAAACAATAATAGATGGTATTTATGTATCATTTCTATGGGAGCCTTTCACAAATATTATTTCATTTAAACATGACAACATTTTGTGGCTTTGTGGAAATATTCCATGGGTAAAATAAACCTCAGTCTAACAGAGGCACACCTTGATAAGTATTGCTTTCTGATGTCAAGAGCAAGAGTGTTTCTCAAGAGGTATGGCAGCAGTGAGGATAAGAAGATAAGGTATAGTATGATAATAGCCTTTGTGGACACCCACTGAAGGTGCTCTGAATTCATTCAAGAACTCAAGTTCTTCCCACCTTGACTTCCCCATCCCCTAGTTCCTTATAATCCCTTTATTGAGTGGGGAATGAGAACAGAGAGGTAGAAAAGCATCCTTGCTTCTTTACTCCTGAGCCTAGAAAGGACACACACCATTGATGGGAATTCATCACATTCACCCCATTGGTGGGAATCCATCACATGACTCCACCTCAGAGCAAGGGAGCATGGGAAATGTAGTCTTTGCCTCGGGATCTACATTCAATATGGCAGGCAGTGCGTGGCGCTTGGTGGACAGGTAGCCACTTCTGCCTCAGGGCAGTTGCATCGCCATCAATGTTGCAGGTCAAGGAACTGGGCAATTCAATTACTGGGAGTCAGATGTAGGTCCAGGCTACATTATGGCAGAACTGCTTCTTTAACACATGTTTTCTTTTGCACTCAAAAGGGAGGAATGTGTCAAACAAAAAATAACCAAGATTTCTTTTTAATTTATTCTTTGTGCTTGAAAATGTCCCCCAAATTATGTTTTCCCTCCTACATGTGACTGTTTGGATTATCCATCTCTCCACTTGGAATCCCATCTCTTCATTTCTCCATCCGTTATTCCATAACTTCCAAAGAGAAATAGAAAAAGACTTTTAAAATAAGAATGAACAATTCAGGCCACATTAAGATGTGTCCAAGAAGTTGGATAATATTCACGAGTGTGAATATTATCTTTTACACATAGGAAGCTTTTTATAAACAGATGACAGACATGTTCAAATGAAATTCTTTAACTGGGTTTAATGAATCCTAAAGGTGCAAGGTATGCTATTTTTATGGTGTGGACTAAAACAGGCAGCAGTAATTACAGTGTGAGATTTGGGTAAGTGTTTTGTGTAATAAAGGAGTTAGCAGGTTATTTTTAAATTGATTTAATAGTAGTCTCAAAAATGAGTCCCTCAATCTTGAATCTATTCATACACACACATACTCATACACATACATATAATTTTATACTTATATTTTATATTTATATATGTTTTATATTATATACTATATATTCTATCTATCTACTTATCCCAGACTAATAATTATTTTTAAAATGGCTCAAATAACATATATTCTGAGGCTAGTTTCTCTTTAGAAGGAAAAAATACTATTTAAACCAGTGCATTAAGATGCCAAATAATTCCATTTGGAAAGAAAATTGTTCTTTTGGGGGAGTAAACTAAAATGTCAATAAGACTTTTTGACTTTGCAAAGGTTGGAGTGTGTCCCAGTGCTGGTGTGCACGGAGCAGCTTCAGGCAAAGTAAGGATGTTGATGGCTCAGCTCAGCATAGTGATTGGAATTTGAAGGTTTACTGCTACCATTTGGGGGAACAAAATTTTGGAGCTTCAAGCAAGATTGGATTTAAAGTTCTTAGAATGAAAGTAAGGAGGTAGAGTGAAGTCTACAGAGACGCCAGCTAGAACAGAAGTTCTCAATCTTGGCTGATCATTAGAATCACAGGGATCTTGCACAAATACCAACACCCAAAACATTCCCTAAACTAATTAAATCTGAATTGCTAACAGTGGGGTAAGGGGAAGAGAGAGATGTTATCAGACATCAGATTTATTCAACTCTTACGATGATTTCAAAGTGCATCGAAAATTAAGAACCACTGATGAGATTTATCAGGATTTGACATTTCCATTGCTTTAAGGAGTGGTGATATTTGAAGTTTTATTGTCCCCATATGCCCCATCCTATATGATATTGCCTTTCATTATCTTCTATCCCATATTCGTGTGACAAGGTTGTACAGAGGTTAAGATGATGGAATGTAGAGCAGAAACTTCCTAGGTTCTGAAGTTCTCATGGAACAGAAGAGTAACATGAATATAAAGCACAGACTTTCTAGATTTAAAGTTCTCATTAAGAAGGTAGGAAGATGGAATAGTAATTGTACCATCTTAGAACTGAATGACCAAAGGCAAGCTGTTCAAACTCACTGTGCCTCAACTTCCTACTATGTAAAATGGGAGCAGTGGTATTGGCACCAACTTTGCAGGGTGGTTGTGATAATCAAATAAGTAATATATGGAAACTGGCCAAGACTGTCAAGACTCTACATAGATACCAATTATTATCATCAGTATTGAATTTGGAAGATGAAAGAGAGAAGATGAATTTGAGATTGGGACAAATTTAGCCAGTCATTGAGACAGAAGGCTTCCAAGGTCATACGTTGGCAGGTAGAGTTGATGGAGAATTTTGCCGGAAGCTGGAGATTGAAGCAAGAGGAGGCACATTGCAACCCAGTGGCTATGAGAACAGTTATTCACCTTTCTCCCACTGAAGCACCTCAGAATAGGATGTAGCTATGGGCTTTCCGTAGTCTTTGGGAGAGTACCAAAATCATTCTACTGGCATGTTTAAGTGAAGGGCAGAGGGAGGACCTGAGTCATTTGGGTGACATATATAATGAGCAAAGGCAGTTTTTGAGAATTCTAGAGGCAGTAAAAGTTAGGAATGTAGGAGAAAGTGGTATAACAGGGAATATTAGTTTTTAAATCACCATCATAGAAAGGTCAAAGGCCATAAATGTGTGAAGGGATAAAGACAGGAGATAGAAAATGATACACCTGAGAGTTATACACATAGCTGCTCACCGAGCCTGGAAGACCCTCCCCATACCCAGCTTCTGAAAAAAATATATTAATAAAATAAACTTTCAAAAAAAGAAAATTAACCAGTACCATTATTTTTACATGTATCAACAACTGATAATTCTCATCTAATTGTTTTCATAATCTTTGTCCTTTGTACATACATCATTTGATGCTTATCTTATCATGTTACAATTAATGTCTGAATCTACAACTTGTGTTGTAAGTTCACTGGGATACAGGAATCCCATGCAATTCATTTTTCATTTCACTGTCTGACTCAGTGCTTTTCCCATGCTATGTCTCAGTAAATGTTGACTGAATTCTGAGAGCATGGTGAGAGTAAGAAAGACAAAGAAATCTTTTACAAGGTGTATGATTTTCATTTCTAGTTTACCAAGCATGTTTCAAAAAGGTAAAGCTTTATTTCCAAAGGGAAGCTTTTGCAAAATTTTACCTCTGCTGATGTCCAGTCTAAGCCTGCATGGTCTGAAAGTGCAACGGCCAAAGGGAGAGAGGAGTAAGAGGAGTGGCCTTGCAGTTGATAAACAGGATGATGATGATGATATCGATGATGATGGTGATGATAGTGATGGTTGTGATGGTTGTGATGATGACGATGATGATGATGATAGTGATAGTGAGAAAAGTCTTTGATAGAAGGTCACAAATGTTTGGGTGACAGTAAGAATCCTTCTTGTGTTAAAAGATGGAGTAAAAAATGAAATGGAAGACTTGAAAGGTAGCCGAAGCCCTTGTTTACTAATCCAAAGTGATGGAGTTTATTATGTAAATTTAAAGATCCAATCTGAGGATTTTTGACTGAAGTAGCATGACTGGAACTCTAGAGCAGAAGACTAGCTTAGTGGTATTGTGTGTTGAATGCATTAAGGTGAAGACTTTAGTAGGCAACATCAGCAATAATCCAAGTGAGATCTCAAATTTGGTATCAGCACCAGAGCAGTGATAGACCAGGAATAGGGAGAAATAGAAGGATAAGATCTATGTTACAAAGGTATCTCAACATAGCTTGGTGAGTGATTGAAAGGAAAGCAAGAGAGAATAAGTGTCATAAAACATTCTAGGTTTATGAACTGAAAGAGGTGGTGGCATTAACAGAAATAGCAAAGGAGGAAAAGTTAAATTTGGAAGAAAGATGGTGTATACGTCAGCTTCTGCTGCAGTAACAAATACTCCAATTCAAAAATAAATGTGCTTGTGTGATAGGAAGGCTGCAGGTCAGTTACAGCTCAGTTGGGCTCTGCTGGGTTCAGCCAGGCTGGCTTCCTATTTTGGAACCAAAATAAACATTTCCTGCTGCCCTCATGGAGGAAGGCAGGAGGTACAGGGTTAAGGAATGTCTTGAGTCCTCCGCCTGGATAAAATTTATATCATATCCACTTACATTTCACTGGTCTAAACATGTCGTATGGTCATGAGTGAATCTGTATAATTTCCTTCTTATCTGAGGAAGCAGCTCATTGGGAACATGATCTAATTTGTCCCAGATGGTGAATGCAGTTCGGAACACAGTGGAAGATTCTAGTGAGGAGACAGAGAGAGAGAGAGAGAGAGAGGCAGCAAGTTGCAGAAAAACAAGGAGAAACGGAACTCAGGAAAAAGTTAGAAACATAAGTAAAATCCCTTAATATACAAAAGTTATGGTTGAAGCTAGTGAGATTCATGAAGGAAGAGAGAAAAGACTGGACTGAAGATAGAAAAAGAAGAAAATTGGGTAAATAAAAGTTGAGGAAGAAAAAAGACATTGGAGTATAAAGAAAATCAACAGTGACAGTTATGGTGGGACCCTACCGTAGAACAGATATAAAGAGTAAAGGAATATGTAGAATTTCCACATTGTTCTCAAAGGTCTCTTGGTCATAAAAAGCTTAGACAATATCATGGATGTTTGCATCATGGTTCTACTCACTTGCCCACATGTGCACAGAATTGGGCTACTATGAAAAGCTCGTATGAAGATCACCCTTGCTTTTCTTACATGCTGTAGTTCATTTTAGTGGGTTTCAGGTGGGAAGGGAGAGATAATAAAGGCAGGAATCATTTCCTATCCTTATGGCATTCTACAACCATCACAAAAACCTAGTGTGGGTTTTAGGTGGGAAGGGAGAGATAATAAGGGCAGGAATCATTTCCTATCCTTATGGCATTCTACAAGCATCACAAAAACCTAAAAAATTGTATCCCTGAAGATAGCCAGCAGATAAGCATAACATTGGGTTAAATGACAGTGGTTGCCTTCCTGGAATCAAAGAAAAGATGATAGTGGGAAAGGAGCATCCTTATTTTTGAGAACCCATGATGTGGCAGACGTGAGATAAGAGTTTTATACCCCAATCTAAGGATTTCCAGTTTTGCCAGCCTTCCAGGGACTATCCTTAATTAAATGACGGCATACATTGAGTCAAGTTGAGTGTCAAGCAGATTTGCGGTCTTTCCCAGTACTTCAAATAGTCCACAGGCACTGTTTACCTTCTTCTTCTGGATTTTGATAATCTTTCAGATCTTTATATTACGTTTATTCAGGTTGTTGTTTTTCCCTCTCAAAGTCTTCATCAACAGAAGAGAAAGCAGCCATCTTTCTTCATGTCCCAACACACCACCAACCCAAGGTTGCTTTGTGTCACAGAACTTTACCAAAGTTATGCAAATATTGGAGAATGAAAATTGTGCATAAGTGGGAACAAATTAAGAAGGAATTATAACAGTCCACGTGATCCTTATTACTGCCATAAATCTCAGAATTCAAGGCTTTCCCCAGAGGAAGACAAAATAAAGTCAACTTCATAATCATCTCCCAGCCAAAGAGAAAATTCAAATGCCTTTATTATAGCCACTCAAGACATTTTTTAGTACCTACCATGTTCCAGGCACTGGCCAGGTCAATGTGCACACATCACTGAAGAAACTAGACAAATGTCTTCAACCAGGCATTGTGAGTAGTGGTTCTCTTCTACACCAGCTTTCCTGTCACCCATTTCCCTGGTCTACTTCCTGTATATCTTCAGCTCTGCATGGCAAGGAGGACATCCCCAACAGAGCTTCTATTAGCTGGCTTGTTACTGAAGTCAGCAATGGGACAGGTTAGCAGGAGTTTGGAGGAGAAGTGGGAGGAATGGAAGGTGGGTGCATCTCGTCTGTTTCAGCCTTGGGCAGCAACGTTGCAGCCACAACTGATATATCTTCACTCTGCAACTCACTCTCTGGGGTGCCTACTGCTCTAGTTGGGCTCCTCAGCCCTTCCTTTCCCTCTGCAGACAACACCATATAGTAATTCCCCTTGACTGAAAATACTCTGACTATTTAGCCCCTGAAGCTTTTTCTATTTACCTAATTAGAAAGCATCATAGAGTGTTTGCTAAATCAAAAAAGGTGCGTTTTTCTTTCAGATAATTTATGCTACCCTACCAGGGAGTGGACACAGCTTCAGTGTTTTTCTTCTTCTTTTTTAATGGAACTTTCAAGTTTTGTCCCACCAGCTATATGCAGTGGTTTTCCCAATGACCCGGTAAAGTGAGTGGTGTCATCCCCATTTGACACACACAAAGAAACAGAAGTTTAAGTAGATGACATCTACACTACCACAGCTATTAAAGAACAGGACCTAAATTCAAGCTTGTGTCTCATTCACTTGAAATCTTATTTGGTCAGCCATGTTTTCCCAAAGCTCCCTATCCACCCAAAGCCTTGTTTGATTGGCCATGTTTTCCCAAGGCTCTTCATTCACTCAAAGCTTTGTTTCAGGGACCGTGTTTTTCCAAGGCTCCTAATCCACTCAAAGCTTTGTTTGATTGGCCATGTTTTCCCAAGGCTTTTCATCCTCTCAAAGCCTTGTTTGATTAACCATGTTTTCCCAAGGCTCCCATCCACCCAAAGCCTTGTTTGATCAGCTATGTTTTCCCAAGACTTTCCATCCGCCCAAAGCCTTGTTGATCGGCCATGCTTTTCCAAGGCTCCTCATCCACTCAAAGCCTTGTTTAATTGGCCATGTTTTCCCAAGTGTCCCATCCACTCAAAACCTTGTTTGATCGGCCATGTTTTCCCAAAGCTCCGTGGTTAGGCACAACACAGCACAGCACACACGTTGGTTCTAGTTTTGGTTTCTAGTTTTGGTTCTGCTACATGGCTTAGGATGCATAAGCTGCAGCTGAAGTTGGATGGTGTAGGATTGGACTTATACCAGTGCTTCTATCCTACACTATTACAGTGGTCATATCTAAGCACGCTTCTTCAGAATTCAACTCTCCCAAGAGTGGTTGTGATGCTTAACTTGAACGCACTTTGGAAACCATTGCTCTTCAAAGTACTGGAGAAATGACAGCAATAAATATGAAAATAACCAACATATACTGAGTACTTGTGATTGCACAGGATTTGTTCTAAGAATCTCATCTTCTATTTTCACAATGGCCTTATGAGGTAAGTGTTCTATAAGTTTCCTCTTTTCCACAAATTTGAAAACAGAAGCATGCAGAATTTCAACACCACACCAAGGTTCTAATGTCTTCATGGGGGGAGGCACCACACAATGTGGCACAAATTAGCACAATAGGTTGCCCCATAGAGGGTTAAATCATAAGAAATATGTGATGAATCACAGTATAGTTTTGCCAAACCACTTCAGGAACAAATGAGTTCCAGCGCTAAAGATGCCACTTCCTCATCACATTCTTGCTGCACTTTGTACTCACCCAGGCTTCTCTCTCAGAGATTCTGATTTGTAGGTCAGAGTCTGGTGTAACAGGTGGAATGGTGGCCCCCAAAGACATGTCTATGTCATAACCTCTGGAACTTATAAATGTGAACTTATTTAGATAAGATATAATTGACTTAAGTATCTCAAAATGAGATCATCCTGGATTAGATGAGCCCTAAATCTATGGACACATGTCCTTATAAGAGACAGAGGACTGGGAGGCTGAGGCAGGAGAATCGCCTGAACCTGGGAGGTGGAGGTTGCAGTGAACAGAAATTGCACCACTGCACTGCAGCCTGGGCAACCAGAGCGAAACTCCATCTCAAAAAAAAAAAAAAAAAAGAGAGAGAGAGAGAGACAGAAGAGGAGACATAGAGGAGAAGGCCACATGGAGATGGAGGCAGAGACTGGAGTGATGTGGCTACAAGCCCAAGGATGCTTGGAGCCCACAGGAGCTGGGAGAGGCAGCAAGGATCCTCCCTTAAAGCCTCCAGAAGGAACTGGATACAAATGGATTGAACCATAGTCTCCCAAAAAGATATGTCCATATCCTAACCCCAGAACCTGTCAATGGAACCTTATTTGGAAATAAAGGCTTTGCAGGTATACTTAAATCAAGGATCTCAAGAAGAGATCATCCTGGATTAGTGTGGCCCTAGATCAAATGACAGGTGTCCTTCTAAGATACAGAACAGGAGACACGGTGAGGAGTAGGCCACACGGAGATGGAGGCAGACAGTGAATTGATGCGGCCTCAAGCCTAGGGATTCCTGGAGCCTCCAGGAGCTGGGAGAGGCAGGAAGGATCCTCCCCTAGAACCTCCAGAGGGAGCGCAGCTCTGCGCACACTTTGATCTCAGACTGCTGGTCTCCAGAACTGTGAGATAATCAATTCCTGTTGTTTTAAGCCACCAGTTCTGTGGTCATTTGCAATCTCAGTCCCAGGAAATGAAGACACTTGGACATGAGGATGTTTAAATCAATCCAGGAGATGATAACATAAAGCCAACAAGAACCAAAGGTTTCTTGTGTTCTAACAAGGTTAGAACACACACACACAAAATGCTGCTAAAAAGGAAGCTGAACAGCCTCTCAGGATGAAGGTAAACCAACGTTTGTTTTTTTTTCCAAAACAGAGTCAGTTTGTGCTGGCCATCCAGGAACTCACTAACACTACCCCTCTTAGTTTCATCATTAATCTGTTACTGAACTTCCACCTCCAAAAGACTTGGATCCTTTTCTTATTTTTGGAGACCGTCTTGCTCTGTCACCCAGGCTGGAGTGCAGTGGTGCGATCTTGGCTTACTACAGCCTCAACCTCTCAGGCTCAAGTGATTCTCCTACCTCAGTCTCCAGAGTAGTTGGGACTACAGGCATGCACCACCACGCCCAGCTAATTTCTGTATTCTCTGTAGAGATGGGATCTTGCTATGTTTCCCAGGCTGGTCTTGAACTCCTGGACTCAAGCGATCTGCAGGCCTTGGTCTCCCAAAGTTCTGGGATTACAGGTGAGACTTGAGTCTTAAATGACAGAAGTGCAGAAAAGGATCTTGTGGGGTTCAGTGTCTTGCAGATTGAATTCAGCAGCAGGGTTGGGGTCTTCCTCACCTTGTCCCACATTCAGCCAAGCTTCATTGAAACAACAGCTGCCTTTGCAATTACAAACCAGACTTCAAGGACTAGAGCCTGGTTGAAGTTTTGTTTTTCTGTGAGGGCCTGAGAGTAATTAAATGGTGACAATGGACTGTTAGCTAGGGATTTTGCTTGTGTCCACAGATTTACAAGCACATATACCAGATGTTAGAACTTATCCATTTAGGGAGAAAAACAACAACTATCTTCTAGTTATTATAGTATTTACAAATAATGATACAGCCATATGTGATTCTGTTTAATGATCCGCTCAAATCACACACCTTCGTGTTCTGGACAAACTGGTTTAAATGGCTCTTATTTTACCTAAGTCATGAGGTGCTAAGTACCTCTCATTATAACCATCCCTACAAGAAAATTTTAAATATTTGCATTTATTTCTTAGGGCGTCTGTAACCAATCACCTCAAAATAGGGGCTTAAAAGAAATGAACTCTCTCCCAGCTCTGGAGACCAGAAGTCTGAGATCAAGGTGTCTCAGGGCCATGCTCCCTCCAGAGGCTCTAGAGGAGGATCCTTCCCGCCTCTCCCAGCTCCTGGTGGCTCCAGGCTTCCCTGGGCATCACTGTAGTCTCTGCCTCCATCTCCACGTGGCCTTCTCCTGTGTCTGTGCCTCCTCTTTTGTCTCTTAAACAGACACCTGTCATTGGATTTAAGGCCCATCTAATCCAGGATGATCTCATCTCAAGAGCTTTACCTTAGTTACACCTGCAAAGACCCTATTTCCCAAATAAGGTCCCATTTCCCAGTTCTGGGAGTCAGAATATGGGCATATATTTTGGGGGCCACTGCTCAATACACTACAATTGTATGCAGTTCCCTCTGGATGTTCTAGGGGAGGATCCTTCCTGCCTCTTCCAGCTCCTGGGGACTCCAGGAATCCCTGGGCTTGTGGCCATGTTACTCCAGTCTCTGCCTCTGTCTCCACGTGACCTCCCCCTCTGTGTCTGTGTCCCCTCATCTGTCTCTTATAGTGACACTTATTGCATTTAGGACCCATCCTTATCCAGAATAATCTCATTTCCAGATCCTTCACGTGATCACAACTGCAGACTCTTTTTCCAAATAAGGTTGCACTGACAGGTTTCAGGTAGAGATGATTCTTTTGCAGAATGTTATTCAACCAATTACAATATCCTACCACGTTCAACCCCAAATGAAACACATTTTAGACTCTAGTCCAAATATGTCTATTATTTTTAAAAAATTATTACTTTTTAATGTTCAGAAACAGGGTCTCTTTATCACCCAGGCTGTAGTGCAGTGGTGTGATCATAGCTCACAGCAGCCTCAAACTCTTGGGCTCAAGTGATCCTCCTACCTCAGCCTCTTGAGTAGCTGTGACTATGGGCCTGCACCACTATTACGTTTTATCTATCACTAGATCCAAGGTCTCCTTGCTTGAGGCTCAAACTTTCTTCATGATGTTTTTGCCGCCAGGAGAACACGTCCTCCCATTTGTCCATATCATTCTGCCCAGCCATTCTTCTATTCTTGACTCCGTAAAAATGTTATCTCAGTCATCAAAATGTAGCTCTTTCTTAATGGGACTACAATCCCACCTGGTTTTTTAATCCTCTAGAATCTGAATGCCCTCTGAACCACTTTTAATGTTTTCAAATGCCTCTTCAGCCCATCACGTCATGTGAACGCAGAAGTTTGGGTTGAGAGGATGTTTTTACCATTTTTTTCCAGGTAAAATTGCACCAAGGTATGTCCTGCAGAAACATTATCTACACCTAGGAGAATTTACCTCCCCAGATCTCAGTTTCCACATCATGCGCTGAAGCAGGCTGTCCAAATGAACGTGTTTCTAAAACCCTTTGCTGCATGTATTTATCTAGCACGGTGTTTTCCAACCAGGGACGGTACAGCCTCATGGGGAGAATGTGGCTATGTCTAGAGACATTTTTGATTATCACACTGGGGTGGTGGATGCTCCTGGCATCTGGTGGGTGGAGCCCAGGGATGCTGCTCAACACCCTACAGTGCACAGGACGGTCCCACCACAGAGAATTCTCCAGCCCCAGATGTCCATAGTGCTGAGGCTGAGAAATCCTCAGCATGAGAAACTCTATTACCCATCCAGTCATCCATCATCTATCTATCTATCTATCTATCTATCTATCTATCTATCTATCTATCATCTATCTATCTATCTATCTATCTATCTATCTATCATCTATATCTATCTATCTATCATCTATATCTATCTATCTATCATCTATCTATATCTATCATCTATCTATATCTATCTATCATCTATCTATATCTATCTATCATCTATCTATCTATCATCTATCTATATCTATGTATCTATCTATGTATCTATCTATCTATGTGTCTATCTATCTATCTATGTATCTATCTATCTATCTATTATCCATCCATCTATCACCCATCCAACCAGCCATCATCTATTTTTCTATCTACCCCTCTGTCATCTACCCAATTACCTATCTAATTCACCCAACCATCTATCATCAGTCTATGTATCTATCCATCTATTGATCATCCATTCAACCATTTATTATCTGTCATCTATCTATAATTCATCCAAACATCCATCATCTATTTATCTATATACCTATCTATCATCCACCCAACTATCCATCCTTTATCTATCTGTGTATCTATCATCCATCCAACCATCCATCATTTATCTATCTATCTATCTATCATCCATCCAACCATCTATTATCTATCTACCTATCTTACTCCTTTCCATATCTATTATCTATTTATATCTATAAATCATCTATCTGTATCAATCCTTATCTATTTATGTCTCCTATCCATATCTATTATCAACCTATCATCTATCACTTTATATCTATCAATCATTTATCTATCTGTCATCTATCTACCATCTATCTATCACTTATCTATCTATATCAATCATCTGTCAGTTATCTATCTACCAATCTAATCTATCGTTTATGTCAGTGGCTCTCAGCTAGGAGCAAGTTTGCACCCCCTAAAGGGGCATTTGGCAATGTCCAGAGACATTTTTGGTCATCACAATTTTGGGGGGGTGGGAGGGTACTAGTATCTGGCGGGTAGAGCCCAGGGATGCTGCTCAACACCCTACACAGGACACCCCAGCCCAGAGAATCATCCAGCCCCAAATGTCATTCACGTGCATTTTGAGAGACCCTGCACCATCTGAAGAGCCTGTCTATTGAGGATAAACACTCCAAGCACCACCTCCTCCTCCACCTCTTTGCCTCCTCAGGCCTCTCTTGATATCCAGCACACAGTAAGGGCTGTGCAGACATATTTAAGCAAATAAGTGGATTCATGAATGAGAGACAGGCTCTATGCCTCCCACAGAGTTAAAAAAAAAACTGCATTCTTTAGTTTCAATGACCAACATTCTTTAACAATTGGCGACAGTGCATTTCTTGAAATGCTGACAGTCATATTTTTCCCAAATGTTTATCTTGTTTGCCTTTTTCCTTCCTCTCAGGGGAAGCAAAAGAAGGACAGTTTTGCATATTTGTGGAACACCAGTACATGTATTTCCAGATGTCACTTTGACAAAAATTAAAAAAGAAAAATCCTGAAGGATTTCCTAGAGCACTGCTTCTCAGTCCCCACACTGTCTTGCTGCATACTGAAATTGTCACTACATGCAAGTGACACTCAAACCCTGCCTGCCAAATCTGTCATCAGAAGCATTGCCTTTGACTCAGTTTCCTTGCCTGTTAAAAATGTGTAGAGAAGCTAATCATTGAGAGAAAGTGAATGAAAGCAGTTTTTTCAACTGCTCTGATGGAAACCCAAATTCATGAGACCCTCTTTTGTCCTTGAAAATAGCATTGTCATCACTGCCCGGTTTTTGGGAGAATATTATTTTATTATCAAATGTACAGTATATTGACCTTAAAAATACAGTAAAGCAGTCATGGAAATAACAGGTCTTGTATTATTCATGGGCACAAACTGACTCATGGCTGGGGAAGAAGCAGCCACCTTAGACCAGATGGACAAGCCAGATACTGCAGAGAAGTTTCTGGGCTTTTTGGGGAAGACTCTAGATTCAATTCTGTAAAGTTATGATGCAGTTTTCTCCTTCCTCTCCTCTCACCTCCTCTGAGCACAGCTTTCAACAAAAACTTTGCATACAAGGAAATCTAATATCGCAGCCTTCCCCACTGCAGGGTTCCTGGAGAAGGTAATATAACAGTGGTGACTGAATTTGAAGGAGGTTGGAGAGAAATTTTTTAAACTTATATTTCCATGTCTGCTGTAATGTATCCAAGTCTTGTAAAGACCAATAATTTATTAATTTTAATAAGACAGAAAGTATTTCTCCTTCTAGTCTCATCGTCTGATTTGAAAGGAAAAAAAAATATATATAAAACATTATATAAAAAGTGAGTTCCAGGAAGAAATGTTTTTCTTTTTTCATATAAAATGGTAGCTGTATGTATGTAACTCTGAATTAAAATATATATATATATCAGTCACTCTGGTTCTAAATCCTTATTGGGCAAGCTGGAGTTTTGAAGTGACAGAGGAAATAACTGAAAGATGACTTGTCAATCTGGAACAAAGTCTATCATGTAAAAACTGCAGCAGGTTAACTAGGTGATGCGTCTTCAATGGGGTAGTGAGGTGTTGTTCATGTCTATGGCTTATTTTGATGAATGTTCCTCAGATATCCTATGCACGCTTATGAAGGCAGTCGAGTGGCATTTGCAAAAAAAGAAAAATTGCAGTCAGAGCACAGACACCCTGAATGAAGCCCCTGGCATGATGTAAACACAAAAAAAAAGTTCCCAGCAAGGCTGAGCCCTCCTTCTCGTGTCTGCATTGCTTCCTTTTCCCAACAATTGTAGATCAAGATCAACCTCAACTTGAAACCCACCAGGGGCCACCATGCACTGTGACACATTATTTAAGAGCTCCGATTCCCCAACCTGGCTTCCCTTACAAACCCCGCTTTGTTGTCAGTTCCTAAGCAATCATTCTGGAATCCACATTTCAGAAGACGTGGATGTAAGTTGTTTTGGAGTCACTGCCGAGAATGTTTTTTGCCATGCACTTGTAGAAGCCGGCATCTCTCTGTGTGGCATGCTGGATGGTCAGTGATCCCTGGGGGTGAAGAAATCTGTTTCCATACAGACGAGCCTGAACCCCTGCCTTCAGATGCGACTTATCCGGTAACTCCCACGTGATGTCAGCTTTGGGAATCCCCATAGCCATGCAGTTCAGTTTCACGGTGTTCCCGGGCCGGGTGTAGATGACCGGGGTGGGCTCGCTGGTGATCCGGGGAGGATAGGCGATCACAATCACGGGGATGCTGGTGACCGAAGGGCCGTACTCCGTCTCCATCCTGCATACATAGGTACCCCTGTCAAACACCGAGGCCTCACGAACCGTGAGGGTGCCATTGTGCAGAAGAGAAACGCGTCCCAGGGTTTGGGGGCCCTCCAGATGCATGCCATTGGGGAGCGTCCAGGAGAAACGTCCCTGCCCAGCCCCGGGAGGGGTGCAGGGGAGCTTCAGGGTCTCACCATTGATGATGCTGACCAGGTTATGATACTGCTTGTTTGCTTCTGGCTTCAGTCCCACCTTCAGGGAGACCAGCCTCTCCGTGTGGCCAGCGGCATTGCGGGCCACGCAGCGGTAGGCCCCAGCGTCCACCGAGGAGAGACCGCTAATGTGTAGCATGCCGTCAGCCTTGTGGTAGAAGCGCTGCAGCTGCTGTCCACTCTGCAGATCGGTGCCATTGGGAAGGACCCACACCAGGCTGGGTGTCGGGGTCCCCGCGGCAGAGCAGTTGAGGCTGATGGTGTGGCCCGCCATGGCTGTGATCTTCTCGCTGATCGGGTCGTGGAAGATGGGTTTCTCCATGGGCTCCAGGACAGTGAGCTGCACGATCAACCTCGCCTCCCCTCCCTCGTTGCGTGCCATGCATACCAGCTGGACGGAGTCACTCTTCCTCAAACTCCTGATGTCCAGGGAACCGTTGCCATGGACAGTGATCCGGTTTCCATAGTATGGAGCTGGCAGAACCACACCCTCGGGAAAAGCCCATAACACCCTCGGGGTGGGGATGCCTTCAGCTTTGCAGTCAATCAGTTTCCGACTGCCCCCGGCTGCTATCTCCCGCACAGTGGTGATGGGGTTGGGGTTACCGTTGATCTTGGGTGGCTGGACGTTGACGTGAATCCACACCGTCTTCCTATCCTCTCCCGCGCTGTTCCTGACCAAGCAGGTGTAGTTGCCGCTGTCAGAACGCTGGGCTTTCTGAATAAGGAGAGTGCCATCTTGGTATATCTGATACTTCTCAGAGGAGGTGGGGATCACCTTGTTGGTTGGGGACAACCAAGTCACCTTGGGCATGGGTTCTCCTTTGGCCTCACAGGCTACAGTGACCACGTCTCCATAGGGCACCTGAACCGCCAAGTAAGTCTTGTTCCGGATGGTGGCGGGCGCTGTCACCACCTTGACTCTGACTCTCATCTCGTCCTTCCCGACCTGATTTTCAGCAAAGCAGGTGTAGTCTCCTTCCTCCCTCATCCCCACTTCGTTAAAGTAGAGTGTCCCATTGTTGAAGACGACATAGCGCTTGGTGCGTCCACCGCTGTCATCCGACTGCATGAAGGAGTTCACCAGACTCCCGTCTGGGAGGCTCCAGGAGATCTCGGGATTGGGAAGCCCGGTGGCCACACAGTCCACTTTCAGGTCACCCCCGTAGAAGACTTTGTGGTCGTTCTCCTCCTTGTGTTCAATCTTGGCCGGTTTCATCACCACATCCACCTTGAGCACCACGTAGTCATCACCAACCTTATTTCGAGCTACGCACAGGTAATCTCCAGCATCTTTGTCCGTCACTGATTTCACCACCAGGGTCCCATTGGCAAACACCTTGATTCTGCTATCAAAACTACAGAAAAAAAGAAAAAGGAGTAAGATGTCAGTTTCCCAAATGCTCTAGTGTGGCATTAGGTCTCTGGAATAACACAAAAATAGGTGTTTCTGTGATGCATCAGCTCAGGTGGCTGCTATTGCAAAATGCCCAGTGGTTTTTACAGCCTGGAGAAGGTTGTGGAAAGTGATTGACTGCAAATAAGAACTCCCTGTTGAATCTGATGTTAGGCTGGCCTGACCATGGGTTCAAGGACATGAAATGTAGTCAAAGACGTCAATCCCATTCCTGCAAGTGTGTGTGGATCAAGTATTTGCATGGTAGTCATTGCAGAGGTCAATGTAAAAACAAAATCAGATAAAATGCTGCAGTCATGGAGATGGTGATGAATCTGGGTCAACCTTATAAAGATGTTAAATTCTTCCTGGAGAAAATGCTTTAGACACGGTTTCTACTCTTGGCAATTTCTTTTTTCAAAGCTGTTGTATCCCAGTTTTGGGCAAGAGTCAGAAAAGCAACTCTAATAAGGTCATGTAATTATGGTTATGCCCAGAGTTTCAAGGTGAGTTTTAAGGCTAAAATTGGGATCTTCAGAAGCTGGCCCTATTGGTGTAACAGGTTTTCTAGAATTTGTAATTAAAGCTGAATAACACTCACTAGCTAAAACTTCAAGGCTGGTGTGTCATTCTTCCCCATGAAGTCCAAGCACTGCCGAGTTAATAATTACAAAAAGGTTTAACAGAGGCAAACTAGAAAGGATGATAGGAAAATCTTCATTATGTATGTAAGAGTTTTATAAATACTGAAGTATCCTTTAGTTATTCAGAACTAATATGTTGAATAATCCAGTGAAAAGATTGAGAAAGTTCTCACTTTTAAAATTGCCCCTATTGAATTCTCAATTACACATACATTATAATGGGAGCCTTCATATTTCCTAAATACCACACTTTCTTTTTTTTTTTTTTTTAAGAACTGAGATCTTGTTTGTCACCCAGGCTGGAGTGCAGTGGTGCAATCATAGCTAACTGTAGTCTCGATTTCTTGGACTCAAGGGACACTTCCATCTCAGCCTCCTGAGTAGCTTGGACTACAACAATACACCAATATGCCTGGATGGAGTTTTTTTTATTTTTTATTTTGTAGAGAAGGGATCTTGCTATGTTGTCCAGACTGAGTTTGAACTCCTGGACTTAAGTGATCCTTCTGCCTTGGTCTCCCAAAGTGCTGGGATTACAGGCATGAGCCACCATACCTGGCAAGACTCCATTTTTCTAATGGCATGTCTAAGACACTGTCATAGATCTTTTAAAATAAGCCCAGTTGTGATTACATTCAACCTAATCATTGTAATAAAAGCAATGATTAACAATGACCATATACACTGTTTTGTGGGCCATGAGTGAGAATCAAGTCAATGTAACTTGGTAAGGAATTTAACAGGTGTGGGACAGGCAAGGACATTTAAATGTGCCTTGGAATTTGAATCCAAAAATGAGTATGGTAGCATGTGTCTGTAAACATTCTGAGGCTTCCATTAACAGTGACCCCTAGCCCAGTTGTCATCAGAATCAACTGAGCAAATCTCAAAGCCACAGATGCCTGTGCGTCGTGAGAGATTCAGCTTCAAGAAACGAAGCTCTGATATTTGTTTTTGTTTTTGTTTTTTGAGATGGAGTCTCGCTCTGTCACCCAGGCTGGAGTGCAGTGGCCTGATCTCCGCTCACTGCAACCTCTGCCTCCCAGGTTCAAATGATTCTCCTGCCTCAGCCTTCCGAGTAGCTGGGTCTACAGGCATAGGCCACCACGCCCTGCTAATTTTTGTATTTTGAGTAGAGACGGGGTTTCACCATATTGGTCAGGCTGGTCTTGAACTCCTGACCTCAAGCAATCCACCCACCTTGGCCTCCCAAAGTGCTGGGATTACAGGCGTGAGCCACTGCGCCTGGCTCAATATTTGTATTTTTAAATAGCAGGGCAGAGCCTGCTCTTTGACAAAATGCACATGGTTTGTTCAATTACACTTTACTAAGAATATAGTCAGAATTTACTAAGAATGAAGTGACAGAAATAATGGTTTATAATTTATTTAAGATTTATATGGAGACATTAATGGAATGACTCAAAAATCTTACTGGAACTGCATTCTTATACTGTTATCCATTCAAAATTGCCTCCACCATGCCAAATTCAATGGAAAACAGTTCTCTATGTGGCAGCACATCTGCTAAGCTGGAAGGCATTCCTGGGTAAATTGGGTACATGGCTCTTCTGGATTGATTGTGCAAGCTCTTCAGGGCACCACCCAGCCATCTAAAGTATAAAATACAGGCAGGGAAAAGGCACCTCAGCCCTTTTCCTGAATTGAAAAGAGTCCTGGGAGGCCAGACACAACTGTGCAGAAGAAAACCTTGGACGCTGATTTTGCTCCTACCCTGGGGAGGGACCCACGGTGAGAGGCTTTCCTGCTCGAGCTACTGAGTGCTGAAGACAGCACAATCCGGGGGTTCTCCACCATTGCACTGTGAATTTAGTTGGACTCCATTTTACCTTTCCTCTACTATCTGGGTCCTCTATTTTTTGAAACGCTTATTAAAGAGATATTAGCTCTTTCTTTGTATCTAGCTCAGGGTTTTTCAATCTTGGCACTAGGGACATTTGGGGCTAGAAGATTCTCTGTGATGGGGCCATCCTGTGAACTGTAGGGTGTTGAGCAGTGTCCCCGGACTCCACCCACCAGATGCCAGTAGCATCCATCCCATCTGTGATAACCACAAAATGTTGCCAGACACAGCCAAATGTCTCCTGGGAGTAAAATCTCCTTGGTTGCAAACAACTGCCATAGCTAGCTAGCTAGATAGATGAGTAGACAGATAGACAGATAGATACGGATGGATAAATGGATGGATAGATGGATGGATGGATGAATAGATGGATACGTAAGAGATAAGAATGAATGGATGGATAGGTTAGGTAGATAGACATGGATGGATGGATAAGCAGGTATATGGATAGACCAACATTTTCATACTAAGATAGGGTTTCTTGGCTTCAGTACTAGGGACATTTAAGGCTGGATGGAGGATTCTCTGTGGTGGGTCTGTCCTGTGCACTGTAGGGTGTTGAGCAGCATCTCCGGGCTCCACCCACCAGATGCCAGTAACATTCATCCCATTTGTGACAACCAAAAAAATGTTGCCAGACATAGCCAAATATCTCCTTGGAATAAAATCTCCTTGGTTGTAAACAACTGCCATAGACAGGTAGGTAGGCAGATAGATAGATAGATAGATAGATAGATATGGGTGGATGCATGAATGAATAGATACATAAGAGATAAAGATGGATGGATAGGTTAAGTATACAGGAATGAATGAATGGATAAATAGATAGGTAAATGGATAGGCAAAATCTTACATGCTAAGACAGGGTTACTTGACCTCAGCAGTAGTAACATTTAAGGCAAGATGAATGCTAATCTGGGGTGGGGTGTCCTGTGCACTGTAGGGTGTTGAGCAGCATCCCAGGGCTGCAGCCACCATATACCAGAAGCACACCCTCCACCCCAGAGTCATCATGACCTAAAATGTCTCCATACATCACCAACTGTCCCTTGGGGACTAAGGAACACCTGATGCCTGGTTGCAAACCACTGCCATAGATGATGGATGGATAGACAGACAGACAGACAGACAGATGATAGATAGATAGATAGATAGATAGATAGATAGATAGATAGATAGATATAGATAGATGATAGATAGATAGATAGATAGATAGATAGATAGATAGATAGATGATAGATAGATAGATAGATGAAATAGGTAGAAGGATGGATAGATGATGGATAGATAGATAGATAGATAGATGATAGATAGATAGATAGATAGATAGATAGATAGATAGATAGATAGAACCTTTCATGCTAAGACAGAGTTACCTGACCTCGGCACTATGGACATTGAAGGTAGGATGGATGACTATCTGTGATGGGCCATCCTGTGCACTGCAGGGTGTTGAGTACCGTCCCTGGCCTCCACCCACCAGATACCAGAAGCACCCACTGCCCCATTTGTGATAATCAAAGGTGTCTTCAGATATTGCCAAGTGTTGTCTTGGGGCAAAATCACCCTTGGTTGAAAAGCACTGCCATAAACCTGTATATCTGGGAACAGTTGGCACTTGATTAGAAGGTGGCTTGGCTTTCTTCATAGCCCAAGTACATTTTTATCATTTCAAGTGCACTATGTTGGTGTGGTAATGATGCTTTTAAAACAATGTATACACTTTGACTGTATCAATAATGCCATATTAAAATAAAGCCTAACACGTCTATGTATTTTGTTGAAATCAATAATGGAAATAGAGGCAAGCTGAATTGTTTGTCCTAACATTATAGTTAAACATATAATCATTAAAACAAGAATTTCTTGGTTCATTTATCCTTTTTTCCTTTTTTTTTTTAATGGGGCAAGAGAGGAGGAAGTTAAGTATTTGTTAAGAAGTTAAGTATTTGTTCTGGATCCGAGTTTAGAGGGACAAAATTTCATTGCATAAAAATCACACACTGGGGCCGGGTGCGGTGGCTCACGCCTGTAATCCCAGCATTTTGGGAGGTCCAGGTGGGCGGATCAGGAGGTCAGGAGATTGAGACCATCCTGGCTAACACGGTGAAACCCCGTCTCTACTAAAAATACAAAAAATTAGCCGGGTGTGGTGGTGGGCGCCTGTAGTCGCAGCTACACGGGAGGCTGAGGCAGGAGAATGGCGTGAACCTGTAGGGGGAACTTGCAGTGAGCCGAGATCGTGCCACTGCACTCCAGCCTAGGCCACAGAGCGAGATTCCGTCTCAAAAATAAATAAATAAATAAATAAATAAATAAATAAATAAATAAATAAATAAATAAATCACACACCGGGCCAGGCACAGAAGCTCAAGCCTGTCATCCCAGCACTTTGGGAGGTCAGGGCGGGAAGATTGCTTGAGGTGAAGTGTTCGAGATCATCCTTGGGAACATAGCAGAACCCATCTCTACAAAAAGTTAATAATAATAATAATAATAACAAGCCGTGCCTCATGGTGCACACCTGTAGTCCCAGCTACTCAGGAGGCTGAGGCTGGACGATCGCTTGAACCCAGAAGTTTGAGGCTGCAGTGAGCTATGATCGCACCACTGCACTCCAGCCTGGGCAACAGAGTGACACCCTGTCTCTAATGAATTTATTATTATTATTATTTGAGATGGAATGTCACTCTGTCGTCCAGGGTGGAGTGAAGTGGCATGATCTTGGCTCACTGCAACCTCCACCTCCCGGGTTCAAGCAATTCTCCTGCCTCAGCCTCCAGAGTAGCTGGGACTACAGACGCTCGCCACAATGCCCGCAAATTTTTGTATGTTTATTAGAGACAGTGTTTCACCATGTCGGCCAGGCTGGTCTCGAACTCCTGACCTCAAGTGATCCGCCCGCCTGGTCCTCCCAAAGTGCTGGGATTACAGGCGTGAGCCACAGTGCCCTGCTAATTAATTTCATTTAATTTTATCGGACGCAGGGAGCAACGTGTGTGCATATTCATCCTGAAAAAGGACTCATATTCGTTGGGGCCACCAGCCCAGCGATTTACAGGAAGCCACGCAGAGCTGCCTACCTGAAGAGCGCATCGATCATCCTCTTGGACGGCAGCCTCCAGAGGATGCGCGGCCAGGGGTCCCCCGAGGCGCTGCAGTCCAGCTTGAGGGTCCCTCCGTACCTGACGTCCGTCCTCCGCGGGGAGGTGCCCGTGATGCGCGCGTTGGCTGCTGTACGCTGCACGTTCAGCTGCACCGTCCTGCGCGCGGAGCCTACCAGGTTGGCGGCCACGCACTCATAGCGCCCGCTGTCCTTGGGCGCGAGGTTGCGGATGTAGAGCGTCCCGTTGGGGAAAACAAACAAGTTCCCGTGGAGGAACTGCGAGGGGCGGATCTGGGTACCGTCCCCGAGCACCCAGCGCACGCTGGGCAGGGGCGCAGCCTTGGCAGTGCAGTGAATGTGAATGCTGAGCCCCGGGGGCAGCGAGATGTTCTCCAGCTTCTCCTGGTGGATAACGGGGGGCAGTGCCGCCACGTGCAGGCGGATGGCCAGGCTGTCCGCCCCGGCTGCATTGCTGGCCACGCACTTATAGATGCCTCTGTCTGAGAAGGACGCCTCCTTGATGGAAAGGGTCCGGTTTTCGTGCAGGGTGATGCGGCCCTCCACGGGGGACACAGTTTGCCACACCCTCCTGTCAGGGAAGATCCAGGAAATTTGGGGGGCTGGGGTCCCTTTGGCCAGACACTCCATTGCAATGGTGTCTCCCAGGTAGACGGTGACGTCCTGGTAGTGGGAGGCTAGGATTTGAGGTTGCTGCACGGTGACCGAAAGCAAGACCACCATCCTGTCGAGGCCGTGCAGGTTGCTGGCGGTGCACATATACTGGCCTCGATCTTGCACTTGAACCTTCCGTATCACTAAGGTACCGTTCTTGAGAACCTCAAACCGTTGTATCCTGGTGTTTGGAGTCATAAGAGCTCCTGGAGAAAATTAACACAGTCAGCTTTGGCATAAACTGTGCCCTTTTGATAATGCTCAAACGAGCAGTATTAGTTAATCTAATTCTCCACTTTAACACCCAGGCAGCAAAAGCAAATGTAGTAGGTAGAATGTTTTAGTGTTTTTAAAAGTTTTTTCATGTTTATTTTATTCGTTAGAGATAGGGTCTTGATGTCTCCCAGGCGAGAGTGCAGTGGTACAATCATAGCTCACTGCAGTCTCAACCTCCTGGACTCAGCCTTCTAAGTAGCTGGGGCTACAGGTGCAGGCCGCCAGTCCTGGATAATTTAAATTTTTCTTTTTTGTAGAGACATGGTCTTGCTGTGTTGCCCAGGCTGGTCTTGAACTCCTGACCTCAAGTGATTCTCTTGTCTTGGCTACCCACAGTGCTAGGATTACAAGTGTGAGCCACCACACCCAGCCTGTTTTGGTCCTAACCATGAAAGAAATGTAAAACTGAGATATCATCTCATGCCTGCTGGAATGGTTATTATCAAAAAGACCAAAAACACAGACACTGGTAAAGATGTGGAGAAAAGGGCACCCTCGTACACTGTTGGTGGGAATGTAATTTGGTACAACCACTGTGGAAAACAGTATGGAGATTCCTCATAAAACTAACAATAGAGCTGCCTATGGTCTAGCAATCCCACTACTGGGTATTTATCCAAAGGAAATGATGTCAGTATGTTGACAAGACATCTGCACTCCCATGTTTACCACAGTGCTATTCACAATAGCCAAGATATGGAATTCAGCTAAGTGTCCATCAATGAATGAATGGATAAAGGGAATGTGGTATATATGCACAATGAAATGCCATTCTGTCTTTTCTTTTCCTTTTTTTAAAAAAAAACAAACAAAAAACGAAATTCTGTCATTTGCCACAACATAAATGAACCTGGAGGACATTAGATTAAGTGAAATAAACCAGGCACAGACAGACAAATACTGCATGATCTCACTTATATGTGCAATGTAAGAAAGTTGAACTCATAGAAACTGAAGCAGATAGTGGAATGGTGGTTACCAGGGGCTGGGGGTGGGAGTAAAGGGAAGATATTAATTAAAGAGTATGAAGTTCAGTTAGGAGGAATATGCTTAAGTGATATTATACTCATGGCAACTATAGTTAATAACAATTTAGCTTATACTTGAAAATTGTTGAGAGTAGATTTTGTGTTGTCATCACACACATACGAAGTAAGTATGCTGTAAAAAAAGGATAGAGAAAAAGAATGTTTTGTTTCTCTTTTTCATCTTTACACTAATCCCAGAAACAGGGCCATCTTCAGGCAAAGGACAGCAAATGTGGGTTTAATAGAGAATTCTGGAAGCAGGCATGAGTCCCAGCCACTTCCAAGGTGAGCTAAGATGCCACAAGCTCAATTACTAGAGACACAGCCTCTCCCTTATTTATTTATGCTCATGCTGTTCTCCTGAACTCCTCGGGCTAGCTGGCTGCATGGGCATCCCAGGCTTGCAGTGGCCAGCCACCCCTGCCTAGAGAGGCCCTTGAGTCCATAAGAAAGGTAAATTAATCCTAAAGTAAGACTCCAGTAACTTTCTCCTACACAAACTCTGGTTGAAGTGTAGATTGGGTACGTATGGACATAAAGATAGGACAAATAGACACTTGGGACTAGTAGAGGAGAGAGGGAGGGGTGGCAAGGGCTGAAAAATGTACCTATTGGATGCTACGCTGGCTACCTGGGTAATGGGATCATTTGTGCCCCAGACCTCAGCATCACACAATATACCCGTGTGACAAGCCTGCACATGTTCCCCCTGTGTCTAAAATAAAAGCTGAAGTTATAAAAATAAAAATAAACACTTATTCGAGTAAAAAAATTCCCCAAATGTGTTATAAAAATTTCTCCTAATGTGTTTATGTTGTTCACCATATACTGTTTTAATGTATTATATTGCTAGCCAATAAAATAAAAATTGACCAAAAAAAAAATAAAGTAGATGCTTAAACATCTTACCTGTGGAAACCTTTGTCCAAGTAACGAAAGGCTTTGGTTTTCCTGTTGCCTCACAGGGAAACACAGTGTCTGTCTCAGCGGTGACGGACACAGTCTGTGGGGACTTGGTGAGGATTTGGGGCTTTTCCCCAAGAGACAAGAATTTGGATGCAGGAGGTCCTCCTGCAAAGAATTTTGAGCTGCTCTGGTGGAAGCTTCCTGAGGACTGGACAGAAGATGTTATAAAGGAGACAGAACTCTGGGTGGAAGAGACCATAGGGATATTCTGTAAGTTAGTTGAGGGTGATCTCGTGGTCTGCGGAGTGTGCAACAACGGAGGTGCCGGAGGGCCAAAGTCCAGATGGAAGGTGCTATGGGAATGTATCCTGTTGTAGGAACCTGGATTAACTTTTCTCTCTCTCATTACTGGGGCAGGAGAAGTAGGTATCTGGGGTCTCCGGGTGACTCCCAACTGTGGAAAAGAAAGAGTCTTGTTGGTAAAGAAAGGGAGTCTTCCATTGGAATAATGAGGAATTCTTGGACTGGGAGGCTTTCCAACTGGGTTTCTTGCCTCAGGGATGTTGTTATTTCCAAACACTTTGGAGTAGCCATTGAATTGGTCAGTTCTTCGGTCAGTAAACTTACTAGGAATGCTGGGTTTGGACATGTGCAATGGGAGAGGAGTTGTCGTACTTGATAATCTTGGAGTTGTAAACTGTTTGTTCTCTGGCAAAACCCCAGAAGGATATGTAGTTATTTCTGGTTTGTTGGTCCAGTGACGAGGTGACTGGGAAGTTACAAAGTATCTGGAAGCGCTTTGTGTGGACATTTCAGGCAGCTTCACTGTTGCTGTTGGTAGGATGGGTTTGGCAGGGACTCTGGTTAGTTGATGAGAAGCATGAACTCTTCCATCCTGGCGTTGGCTATCTGGGCCACGTGGTAGACTCCTACTACCAAATACTTGCTTTTCCAATTCCAGCTTTGTAGACAAGTTAAATGCATCCTGGTCGGAAGAGGGTGTTGATAATTCATTTGGCCCTGACATATGCTGTGTTCCTTCATTGTTCACTGGGTTTGCTTCTGTTTCTGGATTCCCCACATAATTCAAGAAAACATTTTCCTTGGAATCTCTAGATGCTTGAGATATTCTTGGACTGGGAAGTGCTGGCTTAGTGGTGGTGGTTTGTCCCAGAGACATGAGAATTGTGGATGGGGACGAGGATGCTGGCTCCTTCATCCGGGCAGCAGTAGGGGTGTGATTCTGTGGTCTAGTTTCAGAAAGGAGAATAGCCACAGTGGTTTCAAGATGATCTTGATCAAGGGTGGTGGTTTCTGCCTGACTTGAAGCCACCTCCACTTTTATGCTTGAGAGAGTTGTGGAAGAACCAGCTTCTTCCTGGTGAAATGGTGTGGAGACTGTCACAGAGGACAAAAACTCGGAAGTGAAATCCACATCCTCAAGCTCTTTAAGAAGGGGAGGGTCTGTAAGATTTTCCCCAGAAGTGGTAACAGGTATGTCTGTCTGTAGCCTCCCAGGCTGGGCCGTCCTTGAGGGATTCCAGGTTGGAGTTCCTGGAAAGCCTACAGGAGAGGATTCTTCCTTAAATTCTCCCATAGTGGAGACCAAGGAGCAAGAAGTTGGTATGACATTAGTAATTGATTCACTAGTGACTAAAATGTCACTTTTATGTTTGTCAACATTTGTGGCAACATCATCCTTAATTTCTTTTCCGTCTGATGTGGGTTTATATGTGACTGGAAGTGTCTCTTGGACTTTAGGGTAAGATGAATATATTTTTCTGGTGGTTGTCATGTAATCTAAGGAATCATAAGGGCCCTCAGTTTTCAGAGAAACAGTTCTAGGCAAAAGTATAGTTTCTGAACTGGGAGTAACAATGTTTCTATGTTTATTTTCTGGAGAAGGGCTGGGCTTGGATCCGGACGCTCTTGAGCTCACTGTAGAAGGGGTATATCGATGTTTGTTTGGCCTCTTCCCGTGTTTTCTCCGTGGTGTTCCCTTGGATGTGGGTTCTGCATTCTTCTCCATTTCCAACTGTTTGGGGGTATTAACTGTGTTATCCACCCAAGCTGTAGGAACCAGAGAACTCTCCACTTGACTTGAAATCTTAATGTCAGGTGCTTGAGTTGGTTGAGTAGAAAAAGTCTCTGATGGGGCAAAAGTTGTGGGTGGGGTTTGCTTGTGCCGGTGGCGGAATTTGTTGGGGCGTAATCTCCTTCTCCCGTTGGGTCTCCTTCGAGAAGGGTGAGTGCTCATGGTGGATGACGGAGCAACTTTTTGCCTTGGTGTTGTTGTTGCTGTTGTGGTGTCTTTGTCTAGAAGGGTACCAACTGTGGTTTCCGCAGGCTTCTTAACTGGAGACATACTGCTCATTATACCCAGTGTGGAGTCAGGCAAAGTGATGGATTTGCTCTCTTGGCCCTCACTCTCAGAACTTCTGGAGTGTGTGGGGTCTCCCTCTAGCATATTTCCTCCCTGTAGTGTCTGAGACATCTCTTTCATACCCTTTTTAATCAGTAAGGTGTCTTGAGTGCTTAGACTACTTTTCACAAGGTAGATGTTGTCTGTCAGTCCTTGTAGATGTGATTGGCCTGGGACACCTGGTTCCCCTATAGTAGAATCCTCAAATAACTGTGATGTACCGGAGTCATTAACCCAGATGGTGGGGGTTGGAGTAAGGTGTGAAAAGATGTCTTCTTTCATCTTATCCTCATCTGGTTGTGACTTAGTCTCCAAATCTGGGTCAAAGTATTGCATGGGCTCAGACTCAGCCAAGGAGACAGCATCCAACGGAGGCTCATACTCACTGGATGTGGGCTCTGGTGAGGATCCAACATCTGCTGCAGACCAACCCTCTGTTGCCGTCTCTTCATGGGTGGGCTTTTCATAGACTGTGTCTAATGTGTGCAGAGTAGGAGATGGTTCATAAGGCTCAGATATAAGTGTAGGGGCTGCTGTCCCCTTCAGGTCTCCTTCAGTGGAAGTTATCTCCTCAGTCTTCTCAGAAAGGTCATCAACAACTTCCTCCAGAGGTGTGCTTGTTACTTCAGGTTCAACAAGAATAACTCCATTGTGGTTGTGTTCTAGCCCCATGCTGGCTGAGGAAATGGTACCCAAAACGTGCTCTTCTTCACCAAGTAGAGGTACATCTGCTGAGGATTCTTCAGCACTGGTTACTGTCTGCACAGGAGATGCTGAGGGGGGAGAAACAGCAGGAAAAGGTGGTGTGACTTCTAGACTCAAGGATGGAGGACTTGTGGTTTTAATCAACGGGGGTAATTCTGTGCCCTTAGGGAGATTTTTCCCACGGACTTTGGCTAAAATATCAGCCCAGCGCTCCGGATTAATCTGTTTGTTTGCCATGTTTATCCTTCGTCTAGATTCAAACACTCTGCGACCTTCTGCAACATTGGTCTCTGGTTCTTTTTCCGAATGCTTCCAGAGTTTCAGCTTTCTTCTCCCTTTCTTGGCTTTCTTATCTCCATTGATGGCATCATCCTTTGTTTTGAGGAACACCTCTTGGTCCTTTGGATGCAGAAGTCTCCTTGAAGTGTTCTCTTCATCTCCCATGCCCGAGCCCCCTTCATCCTCCACGATGTCTTCTCTGACTCTGGAAAGAGCCTTTGCACCTGGGTGTCTGCCTCTTTTGGATGGCAAGCCAGACCCTTTCTTGGTCACTGTGATTCCCACCGTAAAATGGTCTGCCCCTTGCTGGTTGACAGCCACACATCTGTAGTAACCACTATCACTGACTTGGACCTTTGGGATGGAAAGAGTTCCGTTTGGCAACATGTATACATGTGATGTGTTAGCCAAATCATTAATTATCCTTCTGTTTGGAAGAATCCAGCTAAGGTGGGCTTCGGGTATTGCTAAAGCATTGCAAGGCAATGTCACCGACTCCCCTGGGTTCTTGCCAATTGTCACTGTGTCTTTCTCGGCTGGCTGAGTGGAGGGAGACTGCACAAGTACCCTATATACCATGCGGTCCATTTCATCCCTCACTTGAGCAATGCACTGGTACAAGCCTGAGTCAGATGGCTCCATGGACTTGATCCTCAGCCAGCCACTGCTGAGAATGGAGAACTTGCTGTCTGGGTCATCCATGGGCGCTTTCAGGATGGAGCCATCTGGAAGCACCCAGAAGATAGATGGACTCTCAGAAGCTTTCACGTTGCAGCTCAACTGGCATGGACCCCCTTCCAGGACAGTCTGATCTCTTTGCACAGCTCCACTAGGCTCAATCATTACCCAGCTTCTGCCCCGAGCCTGCCTTGTATCTTTGGTGGATATTGTTTGAGAATACTGGGTGTAGTAGGAAAGTAGCACCTTCTTGGCCGTACTCTGACGTCGGTTCAGCTGGATATCTATGGATGGCTGCATGACCCATTCTGGTTCTGCAAGAATCTGGGCTCTCACACCTGTGTAGTAAAGAGCTTCCTCATCAGCATCCTGCCTGTACTGGTAGCTGACTCTGGGGTCTTTGCTGAGCATGAGCTCTCTGTGTAGCTTCACGGGAACTTCA
This sequence comes from Pan paniscus, assembly GCF_029289425.2. NCBI lineage: Eukaryota > Metazoa > Chordata > Mammalia > Primates > Hominidae > Pan > Pan paniscus. The sequence goes on from NC_073272.2 coordinate 4,961,504, forward strand.
CTGTAATATGCTATCAATTTCCATAGCTTTTCATAGTTTTCCCGGGTCATTGGACACTCAAAGTCCAAGGCAACTGTTGCATTTATGTCAATATCTGGAGGATCTGTTTGGTTCAAGTGAATTTTGTACACATCCATTGGTTTCTTGATGTCACAGACCAAGTTCACCATGTTCCCGTGCTCGTCGGTCATATTCAAAGAGATGCTCCACTGGGGCAGTTGGAACTTCTCCAGGATGAGCTGGCTGTCACCATCCTCTTCCTGTTCTTGCTCCTCCTCAATACTCCTGCTCCTGTTCTGTCTCAGAGGGGACTCTATTGAAGGCTTCAGACAAGTCATGTCCTTCAGCTTGTGTATCTCATGTTTGTACAATTTCTTTGGACTGAAGCACATTGCACACAACTGACCGCCTTCATAAGCTTTGTCCTTTTTACACTTCAGAATTCCTAAAACAAATAAGCAAATAGACAATAGGGTAAGGAGCCAAAGAATGGCATGCCTTGCACATGGCCAGAGGATAAAGCCTATGTTTGCATCTTTATCACCCAGCTGTAATCCCATAAACAAGGAATCCTATACATGAGTTGCCTTTGAGGCTTCATGTTAAACCACAGTTTTAGCACACTGTGTGGTAACTAACGGGTGCTTTATAACTGCTTAACCATTAATAATAATTTTTACTTAAAAATGTCTTAAAATACTTACTAACAGGTATTTAAAAAACATTTCTAAGTTAAAGAAAACAACTTCATTCACATACATTTTACAATGTAACTTCTGTGAAAGTTTAGGAGAATCTATATAAATATACTGCAAACTGGGGAAGCATTTCTTGGTAAAAGGATGAATCTTTGCACGTATCACATCATATCTACTTTTTGTTGTTTTTCATCTTGATATATATACCAATATATATTAAAAAATCTTGATAGATATCTATCTCAATATATACAAATATGTATCTATCTTAATAGATATATACATAGATAATATATAGATATATAATACATATATATTTATATAATATATAGATATATATCTATCATGATATATAAACATATATTGATATATTAATAAATATATATTAATATGTAGATATATTGACATATAATCAATGTATATTTATATCTAAGTATATATAAATAATACATAAATTAAATATGGATATAAATATATAAACCCCTTGAAAGTATTTTCAGGTAAAAGGAAGAATCTTTGGCATGTAACACATCATATTTACTTTTTTAAATCATGATATAACAATATATAAATTTATAGATGTACACATATTTATAAATAAATATATGATCATATATTTATTCATAAATAATTTATAATTATTAATTATAATATATAATTTATAATTATTAATTATAATATATAATTTATAATTATTAATTAGAATATATAATTATAATTTATAATATATAATTTATATATTTATTTATATATAAATATATAAATATATTAATATTTATTAATATATAAATATATATAATATAATTATAATTATAAATTTATAATATATAATTTATAATTATAAATTTATAATTATAATTTATAATTATAAGTTATAATACATAATTTATAATTATAAAAGTTATAATATATAATTTATAATTATAAAAGTTATAATATATAATTTATAATTATAAGTTATAATATATAATTTATAATTATAAGTTATAATATATAATTTATAATTATAAGTTATAATATATAACTTATAATTATAAGTTATAATATATAATTTATAATTATAAGTTATAATATATAACTTATAATTATAAGTTATAATATATAATTTATATATTTATATATATAGTCAATATGTATGTATCTAGGTAACTATATAACTATATTTATAACTCTCTATATATTTATAAATTTATAATATATAATTTATATATAATCAATATGTATCTATCTAGGAACTATATATTTATAACTCTGTATATTTATAATTTATAATATATAATTTATATATAATCAATATGTATCTAGGGACTATATATTTATAACTCTCTGCATATTTATAAATTTATAATATATAATTTGTATATAATCAATATGTATGTATCTAGGTAACTATATCTATATTTATAACTATATTTATAAATTTATAATATATAATGTATATATAATCAATACGTATGTATCTAGATAACTATATCTATATTTATAACTCTCTCTATATTTGTAGTAAACACTTCACAGAGTGTTTGCTTTTGAGTTCACGTTGTCCTCTTGGTCTCCTGGATATGAAATCCTCTGGAATTTTCTCCGTCCTTTCTGGCCACAACTGGGTCTCAGTCACTGCTTCCTCCTCCTCCTCTGCCTGAATCTTTGCTGACTGGGTCCTCCTTGACTTGAGCCTAAGCCCCTTTCCTTTCTGGTCGGCTTCAGCGTCAATGGCCTCTCGCATATGTGTGGTTCCAATTACCATCCACCCGCCAGTGATGACTACCATATGTGCTTCTCTAGTCCAAACGCATTCTGTGAGTTCCACACCCCATTGCCTCTTTGACATGTCTATTTAGATAGCAAGAAGAGTCCTCAAACTGACATCTATGAAACAAACTTATATTCTCTCCCTGACCTAAATGTAGAATCTCGTGCCTGTTCTATCTCAGTAAGTGATGCCATACTCTCTCTGCCTGGGGAAAGTGGAAGACTAGGAGTTTTTCATGGCAGTCCTCTGCCTACTTCTGCCCATTCCCATTGGGAAGAAGCCAGTCATACTGCTTCATCTGTGACTTGGAGAATTATAAAGCTCCTAACTGGCTTTGCCATCTTTCCTTTTGCCCTCCTGACCATGGTTTTCTGTGTGACTTTCAAAGCAAACACCTCAACATGCGAATAGGATTGTTTTGCACATCTCCCCCCAACACACATACACATACTCACACTCACACTCATACCCACACACATACATGCTGTGAGACAAGGCAGCAAACACAAGCAGGAGCATTTCACAAAATCCCTTGGCCAGCTGAATTTCATGGCTCAGCGAATGAGCGCAGCCTCTACATGAATGCCCTGAAGATGATGAGCAGGATGGAGCACAGGTCCACATGTCTCTTGCCTGAATCACTGCACTTTTAGAAAAGATGAGTTCAATGCTCCTAGCCCCTGCCTCTTTCTACACATAAGATAATGTCTGGCAGGATTAAGGACTATGCCTCTGTAATCTATAACCAGATGTCCCCTGGCACCCAAACTTTGATGAGAATCAGCTCTAATATAACTTCTGAGCACAACTGATGTGAATTCTGACCACATTTGGTGTGACTTCTGAGCACCTGCAGAAGCTCCACCATCTGTGTATAAGCTGTGGGCTGAAACCTTGCTATGCAGCAGTCTAACAGAAACTCTCTGAAAGATCCTGGGATTGCAATCTTCAGAAATGCTCACTATATAAAACTAACTTTAATACTTTACAGTCTTGAGTTTCTTTCACATACATGCAAATCTACACATACACAGATGTACACACATGTGCACAAATACATGCATAGACATGCACACACAAAGACATGCATGCGTATCTCCAGACAGTAGCAGGGATGGTTCTTTGCCCAGCAAAGTTTTGTGGGTCCACATCCATAATATAGTGTTGCTGCTACAAAATAGCCATCCAAATGCATTTTCAGGCCCCCTTACATCCACTGGGGTGTGAGGACTGGTTCCCACCAATGAAATATGAGTGGAGGAGGTGTGTGTCTTTTCTGGTTAAGACCATTCACAAGTGGGTGTACCTCTGTCTTTCCCACATCCATTGCTTGATGGCCTCTTGGAATGAAGCTCTAAAAGCTAAGAAAAAGCAAGCCTCTTGAATGTCTAGCAGTAAAGACTCCCAAGTAGGCAACTGATCAAATCCAATGATGTTGAGTTGGAAACAAGTTTAGAAGCTGCAAGGAACAGACGGGAAGACTGTGTGGCTAGAAATAAACGAATAAGAAGAGCAATGGGACCACCATGCTAGAGGATAGTGGGGACAGGTGGAGCGACCATTGTGTGGAGACTTCTTGGAGGGAATGTGCAAATGTGTATCTTATCCTAAAAGCAATGGAAATCAGTTACACAGAGGTGTGGCCTGAATGGGTGCACATCCTGTAAAAATGTTCTCACTGCTTTGTAGAGAGTGAATGGAAAACAGGGCTGACAAGGACATGGGGACACTTGTTTAGAATGCTCCCCCTTTCTACCAGAGAGAGGAAAGGAGCTTGATCCAGGCCAGCAGCTGTGAGGATGGAGTTGAGGAAATAGATCCAGGATATGGTAAACACAATGCAATCTAAGGATGGGGATAGGTTGCAAGGTAGGGCTTAGAGAAGGGGGAGAAAGGAAGGAAGGAAGGGAAGATAGGGAGGGAGGGAGAGTGAAGGGGGGAGGAATGGAGGAAGGAAGAGAGGGATGAAAGGAAGGACAGAAGGAAGAAAGGAAGGCAGGAGAGAAGGCAGGAGGAAGGAAGGAAGAAGGAAGGAATGAAGGAAGGGAGGGAGGGAAGGAAGGAAACGAAGGAAGGAGCGAGGGAGGGAAGGAAGGAAGGAACGAAGGAAGGAAAGAAGGAGCGAGGGAGGGAAGGTGGGAAGCAGGGAGGGAAGGAGGGAATGAAGGAAGGAAGGAAAGAAGGAAGGAAGGAGAGAACGAAGGAAGGAAGGAAGGAGAGGAGGAGGGAATGAAGGAAGGAGACAAGGAAGGAGTAAAGAAGGGAAGGTGGGAACCAGGGAAGGAAGGAGAGAAGGAAGGAAGGAAGGAAAAAATGAAAGAAGGAAGGAGAGAAGGAGGGAAGGAAGGAGAGCAGGAAGGAGTAAAGGAGGGAAGGTGGGAAGCAGGGAAGGAAGGAGAGAAGGAAGGAAGCAAGGAAAAAAGAAGGAAGGAAGGAAAAAAGAAGGAAGGAATGAAGGAAAAAAGAAGGAAGGAAGGAGAGAAGGAAGAAAGGAAAGAAGGAGGGAAGGAAAGAAGGAGGGAAGGAAGGAGAGAAGAAGGAAGGAAGGAGAGAAAGAAGGAAGGAAGGAGGGAAGGAAGGAGGGAAGGAAGGAAGATGAAGGAAGGGGAGAGAAGGAAGGAAGGCAGAAAGGAATCACAGTCTACTTTGTTGCAACTGCAACACATAAGTCCTCGTTGTTGTCATAGCTCTCTAGATCAATAGTGAGCATCGCTTCCGTGTCCGTAAAATAATGACCTTGTAGCCACTCCTCTCATCAGCCTGCTCTTTTCCAAGCATCCTTTGTGAATTTCTCATGGAACATGCATTCACAGCCCCTTCCCAGTCCCAGTTTCCCACATTAAGCTGCAGTCCAAGGCTGGCATGATCCTCCAGATACCCATTCCATGGCAACCCACATCACCTGTATGTAACTGATTACATGAGCACTACATTTCACTAAGGGATAACTGCCTTTGCGTTGGGGAATGGAGATGTCTTAACATTTAAGTGGTAACGTTTAAAGTCTGAGTTCCTGTCTAGCTGATTGGGTGCTCAGATTTCATTGAAGCTCAGATTTCATTGAATAAGTCAATATAAGATCCTTGGAGAATGGAACGTCTCCAAAAAGATAAAAGAATGTGCAGCTAGGAGTGGTCTGCTCTCCTCTCTTCTTACCTCTGGATTTTGCATCCCATTCCAAAAACCATCTCATCTCACAATCGCAGGTCCACGGATTTCCCTGCAAGTAAAGATTCTCCAGAAGCGGCATGTTCCGAAGCATGCTGGCAGGAAGAGTTCTAACCATGTTCTCTGCTAAGTAGAGGTGCCTTATGGTGGAGAGTCTGAAATAATCCAAAAATGTGAACGTGGAGAAGGTGCTGGGGTGCAGCTGGTGGAGGAGATTTCCTTCCAAATGGAGTAGCCTCAGAGACGTTAAGCCGTTGAAAGCTTGAGGGTGGATAAACTCGATCTTGTTGTGGTCAATGTGCAGCCTCATTAAGTTAGAGAGACCCTGGAGGGTCTGTCCTGTGATCACTCTCAGCTTGTTGTAGCTGAACTTGAAAACCTGCAAGGACAGGGGAAAACAAAACAAAACAAAAGGATCCTGTTTATAGTTTAAAAAGCCACAACCACAAACAGAAACCAGTACAAAGGGCTGGAGAGTAATGACATGAAGCTTGTCTTTCATGTCAAACAATAGCCGTTTTATTGATCATTAAGGAGAATGACATAATTTCTATTCTTTATTACTGGTCTTAGAGGATGCAATTTAGTGACGCTTATAAATGCCGTGGGTTTACCTGAAGAGAGCTGAGGTCTCTTAAAGCTCCATCGGGGATGCTTGGGATCTCATTGCCGTGAATCATAAGTAGCTCCAACTTGGTCAGTCCTGCAAATGAGGTTTCTGACAGGGCCTGTATGCTATTAAACCTAAAGAATAGTAATAATAATAATAATAATAATAATAATAATAATTAAGAAAATAAATAGCGAATACTTAACTCCCATATAGGAAACATTCCCTAGCCTGCCCAAGAGCAAATTAGTAAAATGGTGAGTCTTTTTGTCTATTTACTTATTTATTAGAGACAATCTTACTCTGTCACCCAGGCTGGAGTGCAGTGGTCCAATCGTAGCTCAGTGCAGCCTCCACCTCCCAGGCTCCAGCAATCCTCCCACATCAGCCTCCCAAGTAGCTGGAACTACAGGCACAGGCCACTATCCCTGGCTAATTTTTTATTTTTCATTTTTGTAGAGACAGGGTCTTGATATGTGCCCAGGCTGATCTGGAACTCCTGGCCTCATATGATCCTCCTGCCTGGGCTCCCAAAGTGCTGGGATTACAAGCAAGAGTCACTGCACCTGGTCATGAAGTAGTGATTCTGAGGTTACAGGGGTGCCATTCCCAAAGACGTTTATCCCTTCGTGTCCCTATCTCTGGGGTCAAGAAGAAAGTGACACATATTTATTTGTCTTCAGTCTGCTAAGGAACATTCATGGAGAACTTTGACTTGGAATATGCTGTTGTGGTCAGGAGGCTATTTGGTGTGTCCATCAGTAGGATTTAGAATTCAACATGAGGCTGTTCCACGTGTCTCTTTCTTGGAAACTCTGTGCTGAAGTGACAGTAATAAAGAGGGACACGTGGCTAGCAGGGCCGGGAAAATCCACAGCATTGGAATTTGCTTTGCATATGGTAAGAAAGGAGACAGCTCCATGCTAAAGGCCAAATAGAAATGTTGACCACAGACACCAACACTCTTATTTCCCATGGACAGGCTGCCATGTCTGACGGATGATCAAAGTTACTCGTAGACATGCTAGGTTTCTTGTTTGTTTTGTTTCTTCCTGTAACCTGTCCTCAAGATAAGTTCTTTTTGTTTTAAATTTTTGGTTTTTTGTTGTTGTGTATATAATTGTCAAGATGCTTTCTTGACCAATTTAGAAATTTCTCATTGCCATATTGGTAATAACACACAACAATGCTTAAACTTGATCCCTGGATAAGCAATTTGAAAAAGGAATAGAGAAGCCTGCACGCTGTTACCATAAATCACTGTTTCTGCTGAGACATAACACATCTAGCCTGATATCATTGATTGCTTCTTCTTATCACTTACATAAAAGGAAATCAATTAGCAGGGAACATAAGTGAACAGCTCATAGCTAAATGCAGCAGATACTAGCATGGTCCAATTTTCTCATACTCATATGTGCTCAAACCTGGACTACAATTCCAAAGTCAACAGAAACACCAGGTTAGGTGTGACTCCCCTAAGACCCAGCCTTAGGAAGCACCTTTCAGCTACAAATTTTTGAGTGCAGGAAATTTATAAGCTCTACCCTCAAAAACCATTCACCTTGATTGCATCAAACTTTTCAAAGACCTCCTTTCATAATTGCATTCTTCTTTTTTCTTTTTTTTTGAGACGGAGTCTCGCTCTGTCGCCCAGGCTGGAGTGCAGTGGCATGATCTCGGCTCACTGTAAGCTCCGCCTCCCAGGTTCACGCCATTCTCCTGCCTCAGCCTCCCGAGTAGCTGGGACCACAGGCGCCCACCACCACATACGGCTAATTTTTTGTATTTTTAGTAGAGATGGGGTTTCATCATGTTAGCCAGGATGGTCTCGATCTCCTGACCTCCTGATCCGCCCCCCTCGGCCTCCCAAAGTGCTGGGATTACAGGCGTGAGCCACCGCGCCCGGCCGCATTCTTCTTTTTAAGATAAATTTATGCAAAGAAAACATCAGATGGAATTAAATGCATCCCACCTTATTGAAATAATGTTGTATAGATTCAATATGGTGTATGGGGAAAATATAGTAGAAGATGATCCTATTTCCTGTTCATCATTTTGACTCATGTAGTCAATGAACAATCATATATAGTGGTTCTCTCTTCTTGATTACATGATATTTTTCACTCTTCTTTTTAGTGCATTACTCCAGTGTCTTGTCAGCTAAGCTCTGCTTTATCTAACACTGGTGAGAGGTAAAATATTAAAAGAACTGGGCTCATAGCTATGTGTGTACCTTATGAACATGCTTTGGATTCCATAGAAGGTGGGAAACTTAGCTGGAATTGAGCCTTGTCTTATCTTTTTATTTGTATTATCTTTTGCCCTTTATCACCTAAACCCCACGAAGCAGGCTAACTTTCCACAGCAGAAACTGAGTTTCAAGAAAGTTTCCAGGCTGGGCATGGCAGCTCATGCCTATAATCCCAGCACTTTGGGAGGCTGAGGCGAGAGGATCACTTGAGCCCAGGAGTTCAAGACCAGCCTGGGCAACATAGTGAGACCTAATCTCTACAAAAAATACAAAAATTAGTTGGGTGTGATGGTGCATGCCTGTGGTCCCAGCTACTCAGGAGGCTAAGCAGGGAAGACCACTTGAACCCAGGAGGTTGAGGCTGCAGAGAGCTGTGATTGTGCCACTGTACTCCAGCCTGGGCAACAGAGCAATACCCCATATCAAAAAAAAAAAAAAAAAAAAGTAAGAAAGAAAGAAAAAAAGAAACTTTCCAAAATTTTCAAGGAATAGGAAAAAAGAGGTTAAACCATGCAATGTTCCATTCCAAAGTTTTTTTCCTATTACCTAGTGGTACTTTGGTCTTATTAAAACAAGATGGGAACTTAAATATTCCACAAGCAAACACAGTGACAACAACAATAATGTCCCCATTACAAAGAAGAGGAGACTCACAGAAGACATTGAATGCATTCAAGAATACAGTCAGTGAGAGTAAAATCCAGGTATCTTGAGACCAAAGCTTCAACCTGCATTCAGACACTGTTAACTGAGGTGGGAGAAGCTGTCAATATCTACTTGACATTATTTTATTTAGTGAGTTCAAATTCATGGAATCATGGTGCAAAACTCCCCGAAATATAATGCTGCAAAGATAAGTGAAATTCAAGGGCATGAAGCTTTATTTCATGTTAAGGACCATGAACCTCCTCAGTGGGTAAAATTCCAAGTAAGAGAAGAAAGAGGTGCATTTTTTCCAATCATGAGCTCAGCAGTTTCCTGCAGAGTATAATAAAGGGGAAGGAAGGTGTTGACTACTGCAAGCTGGGTGGGGAAAGGAGGTCCCAGTGTGTAGACGTGAGATCCTTAGAGGTGAGATAGAAGCATAGAAAGGTCTCTCTCTCTCTCTCTCAAGACAGGGTCTGGCTCTGTTGTCCAGGCCAGAGTGTGGTGGCACAATCTCGGCTCACTGCAGCCTCTGTGTCCCGGGCTCAAGCCATCCTCCTACTTCAGCCTTCTAAGTAGCTGTGACTACAAGCACACACCACCACACCTGGCTAATTTTTGTATTTTTAGTAGAGATGGGGTTTCACCATGTTGCCCGAGCTGGTCTTGACCTTCTGAGCTCAAGTGATCTACCCGCCTCGGCCTCCCAAAGGGCTGGGATTACAGATGTCAGCCACCACACCCTCTAGGCCTCATGTTTTGAGGTCAGGCACACTTCACGTTGCCCGCTGGCTATCCCAGAGAAGTTACCAAGCTTTTTGGAAGCTCAAACTCTTCATTAGTAATGCTACTGAGGATTCTTTTTTCAGAGAGCCCTGTGTGGGTTAAAGGACATAATGTCTGTAGCCACTCAGACATTGCTCTGTGTCAAGGACTGCTACAGAGTTTCTGGAGGGAATAGGTACACCAAGGCTGATACCAGGGAGATCAAAGGGAAAGTCACAGCCAAGCAAGACACAAAAAGAGACATGCTAAGAATTCGTGAGTTAAAAATGGCAACTAAAATGTAGTTAGGCAGGGGAATAATGAGCAATATGTTATATGAATAAAGACATTCAATGAAAACATATTCAGATGTTCAAAAATTTATACATAATATGAATAATGTAAAAATCATACAAGAATCATAATATTCGTAAACATGTCCATTCAATGATTCTTCTCAGAGACACTCAAATGACCAATTTCAGACCTGATTTCAGCTGACTCCAGAGTAGAAATCTACCTGATACATTTCTAATTCATTCTTTGCTACGTTATCTTTCCAGGAACTTTGCACCCTGATTCCATATGTTTCAACTCACTAAATAAAATAAAGTGTCAAGTAGATATTGATAGCCTCTCCCGCCTCAGTTAATCGTCCCTGAATGCAAGGTAAAGCTTTGGTCTCAAGATCCTTGTGTTTTACCATAGTGACTGTGTATTCTTGGATGCATTCAGCGTCGTTCAGAGTCTCCTCTCCTCTATAATGGGGACATTATTGTTGTTGTTGCTGTGTTTGCAGGGTTTTTAAGTTCCCATCTTGTGGGTAAATGAAGTGTCAATCATGGATAATGACCATACTAAGTTGCCATTTTTTATTTTTTATTTTTTTATTTTTATTTTACTTATTTATTCATTTGAGATAGAGTCTCCCTCTGTGGCCCAGGCTGAAGTGCAGTAGCGCCATCTCGGCTCACTGCAACCTCTGCCTCCCGGATTCAAGCAATTCTCTGGCCTCAGCCTCCCGAGTAGCTGGGACTACAGGTGTGTGCCACCGCGCCCGGCTAATTTTTGTATTTTTAGTAGAGACAGGGTTTCACCATGTTGGCCAGGCTGGTCTCAAACTCCTGACCTCAGGTGATCTGCCCGCCTCGGCCTCCCAAAGTGCTGGGATTACAGGCGTGAGTCACTGCGCATGGCCGCCATTTTTATTTTTAAAAGAATACCTTATTTCTTCTTATTTAAACACAAGCACAGATGATTTAGCACACAAGAGAGGGCCAAGAAAGTCTTACAGGGTATGTTTGCGGATGGCATCCTCAGAATTGTTCAGAGGTTTTTGTTTGACTGAAATAACAGCCATGAGGAAAAATGCAATGCACGTGAGTGAGAAGCAAAGAGAGTCTAAATGTACATTTCAGAAATGCCGACGACAGAGTAGAAGTCTACGTGGCACATATTCTCATTCACTCTTTAAATTGATTTTCTGCAAAATCACTATGCAGTGGCAGTAATCATTGCTCAAGATGCACACTACAAAAAGGAATGAAGCTCTGACACAGGCTACCATGTGGGTGACCCTTGAACCATGTTGTTCACTGCAAGAAGCCCTACAGGTCACCTACTGCAGTGGTCCTCAAACCACAGGCCACAGAGCAGTACCGGACCAGTTAGGAACCAAGCTGCACAGCAGGAGGTGAGTGGTGGGTGAGCCAGCAAAGTTTCAGCTGTATTTACAGCCATTCCCCATTGCTGGCATTACGCCTGAGCTCCACTTCCTGTCAGATGAGCGACGGCATTAGATTCTCATTGGAGCACAAATCCTATTCTGAACTGTGCATGCGAGGGATCTAGGTTGCGCACTCCTTATGAGAATCTAATGCCTGATGATCTGTCACTGTCTCCTGTCACCCCCAGATGGAACTGTCTAGTTGAAGGAAAATAAGCTCAGGGCTCCCACTGATTCTACATTATGGTGAGTTGTAGAATTATTTCATTATATTATTACAATGTAATAATAATAGAAATAAAGTGCACAAAAATGTGATATGCTTGAGTCATCCCAAAACTACTCCCTCCCCAATCCTGTCTGTGGAAAAATTGTCTTCCATGAAAACTGGTCCCTGGTGCCAAAAAGGCTGGGGACCGCTGATCTATTGTATGATTCTATGTATATGAAATGTTCAGAATAGTCAAATTCATAGAGACAGAAAACAAAGCAGTGGTTCCCAAAGGCTGGAGGAGGAGAGGGAGTAGACAATGACTGCTTAATGGATATGAGGTCTCCTTTTGGGGTGGTGAAAATGTTTGGAACAAGATAGAGATGATGGATGCACAATAGTTTGAATGTACTAAATGGCACTGAATTGTAGAGGCTACAAGGGTGAATGCCATGTCATTTGAATTTTACTTTAAAAAATTGCAAAAACTTTGTACAGATCAGCTTCGTATGTGCCTTCAGGATGTAGTGGGCTCTGAAAACAAGTTCTAATGCTTTTAGAGATGGAGAAATCAAAGGGAAAATAAGGCAGGTGCTGTTTGAACTTCGCTCAATATGAAACGATGTCTGCTACAGATTCTACATGCATGGATTCATTCTGCAACGCAGTCACAGCTATAATTTGAGCTTTGTGTGTCTGCAAGTTACTATTCTGGGTGGGTCAACCAAATAGGCAAGGGCTCAGCTCTCTTAGCAAGAAGGATGACTAGAAAGGTAAAAATAATGAAAAAGATCATTTCGGATAGTTGTAAATTTCATAAGGAAATAATTAAAGCACAGGAAGGAGAGTAGAAGGGGTTTGGTTGGCCGATGTCTACGGCAGGGCTCTCTGGGGAGCTGAGATTTGAAGTAGGGCTTAAGAAACAAAGGGACGTTTGGGCATGGCCTCATCATTTTAGAAGAATACTCCGTGGTGGACAACTAGTTAGCTCTCTGGTATTTTGCTGTTGGCCATAAAGGTCAGAGTTATTGGCCATCTTTCTGTTCCTTAGACTCACCAAGCTTGCCCACTTTATGGCACGGCCATTGATTTGTTCTCTATAGAGATGATGCTCAACATCCTGTAATGCACACGATGGCCCCTGCAACCCACATTGATTCAGTCCTAAACATCAAGATTGCAGAAATTTGGTAACTTTGCCTTAGCACGTGCAAATTTGTCTATCTGTCTCTCTGTCTGTATCTATCTATCTATCTATCTATCTACCTACCCTATACCTACCTATCATCCATCAATCTATCTATAATCCTCTCTATCAATCCATCTATCATCCTATCATCTATCAAGTATCTATCTGTTATAATCTATATATCAATTATATATCTATTCATCCATGAACTGAAGTATGTGTTAAAACAGCAGTGTTGGCCACTACCTGGAGAACGTGTCAGAGCTGGGCAAGAGAGGGAGGCAGAAATGAGGTGAATCCTGCAGAGATATTGAGGGATGTTGGATCCATGACCAGGTGTGGCAGTAAACATGAAGGCATACAGAACATTTCCAAATGTATTTAGAGGAAGAGCCAGCAGGCATGGCTGAGTGGTGGGAGTGGGAATGAGGACAAACTTGGGGGAAGGACTTCTACTTGGAGGGGAGTAAGTGGGTGGATTCTATCATTTGCTGGACAGCAAAGGCTGGGAGAGACAGGTGTTGGGGAAAGAATTCAAAGCTGTATTTGCCATGGGATGTTTGAGAATTTTGTAAGAATCTAAGGGGGGAATAGGGCTCAAGACCAAGATGGAGACCCACGATGCACGTTCAGGGGAGACTGGCCAACCGACCAATGGAATAGAACCCTGGGAGTAAATAATATCACCTGAACAGAGCCCGGAAGAAGGAGGCAGATCTTCAGACAGAGGAGATAGGGCTCTGAGGCTCTGTCTCTGAAATGGGTCAGAAACAGCTGGATGTTCCTCAGCACATTTTACTTCAAGGGTGTGATATGTTCTCCTTCCATAGTTGTGGTCACCAAAAAGGTCTCCAGATGTTGCCAAATGTTTTCCAGGGGCGAACTCATCCATTGTTGATAACTATTGTCATAGATAGATGATAGATAGATAGGCAGACAGATGATAGATAGATAGATAGACAGACAGATAGATAGATAGACAGCCAGACAGATGATAGATAGGTACATAGATACATAGATAATATACAGCTAGACAGATGATAAAGATAGATGACAGGTACATAGGTGATAGATAGATGATAGATGATAGGTAGATAGATAGATAGACAGAATACAAGATAGAGATAGATTGATTGATAGAGATGATAGGTAGGTAGATAGATTATTGATAAATAGATGATAGAGAATAGATAGGTAGATTAATAGATGATAGACAGATAGATAGAATAGATACATCAATAGATAATGATAGAGATCGATGATAGGTGATAGGCAGACAGATGATACATAGATAGATAGATTGATAGATAGATGATAGGTAGGTAGAGAGATAGATTGGCTGATTGATGATGATAGGTAGGTAGATAGGTGATAGGCAGATGCATGACAGATAGATGATAGATAGATACATAGATAGGTAGGTAGATAGATATAGACAGGTAGAGAGATAGATTTGTTGATTGATGATAGAGATAGATGATAGGTAGGTAGACAAGTAATAGGCAGATTATAGATAATAGATAGATAGATAGATAGATAGATAGATAGATAGATAGATAGATAGATAGATGATATTGAGAAAAACAGAATGGCTCATACTAAAGCCATGGATAGCTGAATGTCAAATTTAACCTGAGAATTTTGATCACAACTATCAAGGTGGAGAAGAAGGGAAAATAGGAACAAAGGATAATACTGGTTGATTTCCCTTCACATCTGAATAAATTCCCCTTTCAGGAAGGCACCCAAAGTCTGGGATGGGCTCCACATCAGCTCAGAAACCTGCCTGACCCTGTCATCTTGCCCCTGCTTGTTTTGTTGTTGTTGTTGTTTTGTTTTTTTGTTTTTTGAGATGGCGTCTCGCTCTGTCACCCAAGCTGGAGTGCAGTGGCGCGATCTTGGCTCACTGCAAGCTCTGCCTCCCAGGTTCACGCCATTCTCCTGCCTCAGCCTCCCAAGTAGCTGGGACTACAGGAGCCCACCACCACGCCCAGTTAATGTTTTTGAATTTTTTAGTAGAGACGGGCTTTCACCGTGTTAGCCAGGATGGTCTCGATCTCCTGACCTCGTGATCCACCCGCCTCAGCCTCCCAAAGTGCTGGGATTACAGGCATGAGCCACCGTGCCCGGACCCCCCTGCTTGTTTTTAAGGGGCATTAGAGAGCTTGCAGATGCAGATGCCAAGGGTGCCAGATGTGAGAATGGGGCGGATATTCTGGAACATACAGAAGCCCAGGGAATCACTTGAGTACCCCCTCTCAGAACCCAAGGGTATACATGTCCCCTTCTTGCATCCTTCTAAAAATCAGCAGAGTCTGGGAAATTAGCACGACACTCAGGGAACAGAATCTAACTGGAGACTGGGATGACCCTGCATAAAGTGCAGTTCTATGGCTTATTAGCCCCTTGGCTTACATTCCAGACTATCTTCATCGCCTATTGATTGGCAATCACTGAATGTATAACCAACTCTGTGAAATGTTTATGGCAGACAATATTTGCAAAATTATGTCTTCGGTTCCGCTTAATATCACAAGGCAGAACTTAAAATAAAATAGGCAAGTATGGGCATTGTTGAAGTTGCAGAAAGGCATCATCAAAACCAGTCTTTTAATAGAGGGAAAAAAATATTTAAGAGTCTGTAAATCCATCTCTAGGTGGATGCTATGTTGTTGGTTCCTGAAAAAAAATATTTGGAAAGCAATTTTCAGAAACGCTTTTAGTTTGTCCAAGCAGGAAACAGCAATGCTGACAAAGAACCCTAAAAACAGCTGTGTGGGAATAGAAGGTTTCATTAGCACTTGGCCAACAATTCCTCATTCCTTGAGAGTCTTATATTTTCTCCAGACTGTTAAAACACAAATCAATCTCTGAGTTTTATCTGTTAGACATTGCTCTTGTTTCAGTTTTTTCCCCAACAAAATGCAAGATGCCAGACTCATTACCTAATTTGAGATTGATTTTTCTGAAACAATGCTATTATGATATTATTAGTGATTTTTTTCAAGTAGTATATTAGTTCCTGTTACAAATTAAACCAGATGGAAGTAATAGATGTTGATGCAGTGAAGTGATTCTCTAGGGTTTTAAACTTTTTCTTTTCTTTTTAATATTACAGAAAACTATCTCTAGATATTACTGGCAGCAATAGGAAAAAGAAACTTTAACATGTTGGTATGTCTGTTTTATTCCTACGTTAAAGTCAATCTTTATCGTGAGTTGTTTAAAATGAAACCATCAGAAATGGTGTTGTAATTTAGAGGTTAGTTATGTTTTGCACTTACAAAGTACTTCAGTTTAAAAATGAACGGGAAGAAAAGCATCCCAGAAACTGTAAATGAGACGCAAACAACTTCAGAAGTAATAGTCTTGTTGGTGCTGTAAGTCTCAAGCCATTAAACAAATCACCTCTCTGGGGAGGGTGCATGCAGGGACTGTCTCCACCCTCATTTCCAGCCTGATATCCCCCTTCCCAACACACAACACAAACACACAAACCTGCTGTGCAAGAAGCACCGCAAATAGATATATATTATGTATAATATATATTATATATTATACATAATATATATTATATTTATATATTAATATAATATATATTATATTAATATATATCATACATAATATATATTATGTATGATATATATTATATCATACATAATATATATTATGTATATTATATATTATACATAATATATATTATACATAATATATATTATATATTATACATAATATATAATATATATTATACATAATATATATTATATATTATACATAATATATATTATACATATATTATATATTATATACATAATATATAATATATAATTATTATATATAATATATAATAATATATAATGTATATAATTATATATATAATATATAATAGAATTATATATAATATATAATTAATATATATAATATACATATATATTATATATAACATGTATATTTACATTATATATATTATTACTATATATTATGTATATATAATATATATTATTATAATATATATAATATATAATATATTATACATATGTTATATATTATATAATATGTATATTTACATTATATGTTATATATTATATATATTATAAATATAATATATATAAAATATATACATTCTGCATCAACCCCAAGCTTTTTAGAGGGCTCCACCAAGGCCTGGCTGATGGTACCCCCAGCATGGGACCTGCCAAGGTGCTGGGTTTGAGAGATGAGGTGGCTAATAGCAAGTTAGATCATGTGTTAAAATGGTTCATGTATAAAAAACAATTCCTAGACAGAGCCATTTTGCACACCAAGGGTGGAGGAAAAAGAAGTTACAGTTAAAGCCCCACTTTCTGTTCTGCAAATATCACACGCACCTTCCCCCAGGATTCAAATGGGCTTTAGCAGACATGGAACCAACCCATATGCCCACCAATGATAGACTGGATAAAGAAAATGTGGTACATATACACCATGGAATACTATGCAGCCATAAAAAGGAAGGAAATCTTGTCCTTTCCGGGGATATAGATGAAGCTGGAAGCCATCATCCTCAGCGAACTAACAAGGGAAAGAGAAAACCAAACGCTGCATGTTCTCACTCATAAATGGGAGTTGAACATTGAGAACACATGGGCACAGGGAGGGGAACAACGCACACCAGGGCCTGCTGGGGGGTGGGGGTTGAGGGGAGGGAACATAGAGGATAGGTCAATAGGTGCAGCAAACCACCAGGGCACACATATACCTATGTAACAAACTTGTACACTCTGCACATGTATCTTGGAACTTAAAGTTAAGTAAATAAATAAATAAATAAAACTAATGGGCTTTAGCACCTCTTCCCTTTTTCTTACTTCCATTACACAAGAAATGTGTCCGATAAATTACAAGATTGTAAAAAGGGAAGCTGGCTTATGTGTTACTATTCCCTCCTCTGCCAACGCCAAGCTGTTTTCCCCAATGAGCTATCATTGTTGTGGTTGGATGTTCAGATGGTCAACTCATAAAGTCTAACAGCATTTCATTGAGAAACCTATTTAATGGTCTGTTGCCATGGGTTAGGGAAATTATCATCTTATTCCCTCAACGTTTCATTCTCTTATTCTACCACTGTCAACAGGGAAGTTTCCATCTTACTCCCTCAACGCTTCATTCCCTGACTCTACCACTGTCGATAGAGAAATTTCCATCTTATTATCTCAATGTTTCATTCTCTTTTTCTACCACTGTCAACAGAGGAAAGTTTTTTTTTAACTTTGTTCTATAAGATGTCCACGTACATTTACAGTTATTTTGCATTGGCTCAAATCTGGCCATTTTATTTTTACTAAAACATCTCCATGGTGGATATTTCACAAACACTAATTTAATCAGTTGTTCTGGGGATAGATGCTAAAAAGTAGCTAATATATTTTGTTGACGAACTCCAAATGATTGTTAACTATTAAAATTGCAGTTGAGCACCTGTAGTTCATAGCAACTAACACTTGGGTCCACAAAACATTCGTGTGTATAAAATGAAACCAATATATTAAAAGTCTGTCTGGCAAGCCACATCAAAATAGGTTTTTAAAAAGACGTTGATATTTTTAACAGGCAAAATCTGCAGGAACTCTTTTATTGCCTCAAAGTCGCAATTCTATCATCTACATGACTTATAAAATGGCACAGATGTTCTGCTTATTTTTATTATTCTTAAATCGTTGCTGAAGTCTACTTAAATCATCTTCATATGTTTAAGTGTGTGTCTCATGCATTCACCTCAACAATGTATTAAAGAAATGCTATCAAGGGAATTTCTCAACCAACTCTAAAGTTGTTCATGCTGCTCGTTAATAGACCTTACAGCAGTGGCAGCTGATGGATATATTGAGATAATCATCGAAAAAGCTGCGTTTAGCATAACTAAAACTTTTTCTCTCTATTCTGCCCATCTGCAGCTCCATAATTCTCGACAGAGCTACACAGAGGAAATGCACATATGAAGTTAAGTAAATGCACATACACACATGCAAAACCAGATCAAGACGCACGCACTGACAGTGGGAAGGTTCGGGAAGAAAGTGGTACAAACCCCAAATTGATTCTTTCCACGTGTTTAGCAATGCCAGCGGGCACGGAAGCCAGGGATCGGAACGTGCAGTGGACCTCGCTGGGGACGTAGCAGGCACAAGGATGCGGGCAGGCCAGCGCCACTCGCGGATGGCCCCAAAGCAGGATCAGCACCACGGAGAGGGCCCCCCAGTGCGCGCGCTTGGGCATCTTGTCGGGGTGCCTGATTCTCGGATACCTGAGGTAGAACAACGAAGAGATGCGCTTATTCACAGGTAGCACCGACGAACTGTGGACAATTTTTAAATTTGAATTGTGCATCACGGTTTCAAGCTTCCCAGGACTTCACACGATGTGTTGTAGTGACGCTTAAACCATGGGAATTGAGAAAGACGAAACATGGTTTTTTTTCTAAACTTTTCACCATTCACTTTAATCATGACTATAGAATATAGTCTTGATTCTTGGCTTGGATACTATGATTTGGAAATCTATCTTGCACTCTGTAATTGCGGCTATGAAACAGAGAGAGACGAGAGAGAGAGAGAGAGAGAAGAAAGAGGTTTCTATTTATGTATCCATAATTAAAAAATAATAAAATATTGTGTTTCTGCCTCCAACAACAAGACTGAGCCATTATATATTGCATATATTTGAATTTAAAACTTCCCAAGAAGTGTTTATTCGTATTCTTTCCTTTAATGATATTTTTCAAACCTTTAATTCTAGCTTCTTGAAGAGCTTAAAGAGGTATTTGCTAGAAGGATATTCATCCTGTTATTTCTGGGTTTATTTACTATCCTTATTTTTTTGTCTTGGAAAAGCCAGAGAGTTTTTTTGATGATATAGAGTTGCTGTTAATCGGGGAGGAAGTTTGGGGGAACCTCTGATCATTCAATAAACAGGAAGGGACTGCTTATGAAATATATTCAGGCAAACAGAAAAAAATGGAGTCACTAAAAAATGGAAAAGCTCGGGTAAAGCTAGATTGCATCAGCTACTTCATTTAGAATGGCGGTGATCATTTTCTTCGTGTCCTGGCAATGCCTATGTCATCTAACATTTTTGTCATCTCTTGAATGGCGTTCACTTAAAAATAGTGACACACATGGAAAGTAAATAGGGATACACAACAAACACGCGCCTGCCCATTCGCCCGGGTTCTGAACGAGCGCGAACTGCTGATTAAAATTCTAAAACCCAGGCCGGACTCGGTGGCTCAGGTCTGTCATCCAACACTTTGGGAGGCCGAGGCGGGCGGATCACCTGAGGTCAGGAGTTCGAGACCAGCCTGACCAACATGGAGAAACCCCGTCTCTACTAAAAATACAAACAAACAAACAAAACAAAATTAGCTGGGCGTGGTGGCGCATGCCTATAATCCCAGCTGCTCGGGAGGCTGAGGCAGGAGATTCGCTTGAATCCGGGAGGCAGAGGTTCCGGTGAACCGAGATCGAGCCATTGCACCCCAGCCTGGGCAACAAGAGCGAAACTCCGTCTCAAAAAATAAAAATAAAATTCTAAAATCCTTCCTATAAGAGAGGAACATCCCAAACCTGTAGCTTTTCCTGCCTTTAAGTGACCTAGAAAAGGTTATTCTCTTAAGCCCGGGGGCGCGTCTCCCTTCAGCTGCCCATAAAGAACTGATGGCGCACAGGTAGCTTTGCAAAAAGCAAGTCCGGGCTCCGCCTCTGGGCGCTGGAACAAACCGGCTCCTGCAGCTCTGCAAAAGTCCTCGGAGTTTTCTCTCTCGCCAGAGCCCGGGCTTTCCCCGCCCCTGCCTGCGCGCCTGACCTCGGCGCTGGGCTGGTTCCAAGGGCAGCCGCGCCAGTCCCCAGCGTCCTGTGCCTGCGGGCGGACTTGGCCCGGGCGTTCCATAGGACTCTTCAGCCCCAACTCCCTGTCCGGCCTCCCACCCCGGCACCAACCTCCCGGGAGACCCAGGAAACTCGCCCCCAGACAACCCTAATCCCGGGGACTCGGAGTCGGGTCTCTCCGCCGCGGAGAAAGCGGCCCGGCGCCAGCTAGGCCGCCAGAGACGGTCTGCGAACCCCGCCGGCAAGCAGGGGTGGGGGCGTGAGGCCGTCTGCTTTCGTCTTGGCCCTGGGCAGACAACCTGGAGTGGCCGGGCGGGCAGCCCTGAGCCCCTGGCCGGCTTCCAGAGTCCGCTGGGTCGCGTCGAGCTGGCTGCGGGATGAATTACGAGCTTTCCCGGAACGCGGCTGGGGTGGCCCTGCGAGTCCCCGCCGCCCGGGACTCGGACACCAAACCCCTTCTGTCTGCGTGATGACCCTCCCGGTTTTTTTGCATGGCTCGGATCACTCTAGGCGTTGGGCTGTCCCCTTTCCAGGGAAAGCCTGGGTAAGAGTAGCAGGAAAGAGGCGGGGAAGGAGAGGGGGAAGAGAGGAGGGAGAGGAGACTTGAAGTAGCCACAGCCTGAGCAACTTGGAAAGAGGCTCCTCAAGCGTCCTTTCCCCCACCGATTGCAAGAGCAGAGTGGGCTTCACTTAGGAATTCCGTTGGCAGCTTCCTAGAAACGCGGGATGGCGGGGTTGAAGGTCTCCAGAGAGAGCCAGGGATGGGGAGCGCTTTGGGGAGAGGGAGGAAAGGAGGCATGGGATGTCTGGGCTTAATTAGACCTATTCAGTGCATCCTCCTTCAAGATCCGGCTCTCCTCCCTATCTGATCCTTAGCTACTTAAAATTGCAGGAATTCAGGTATCCTGATTTCTTAGCAACTTCAAACAGTGCTGGGGAACGGTGCAATCTGCCTGCATGCAGGCCCTTTACCCCCAGTGTTTCCCTTGGGTGTCTCAAATCCCTTCACCCCCTGCAGGCAGACACGGCAGCCCTGGGGCGCCCTGGCCACCCTGGGTCCTCACCTGTCCTTGGGAAGCCGCCGCACACGGGAGCGGTGCGCCGGGAGCATCCACCGAGCCGGGGCGCGCGAGTCACGGCCGGGAGTTTGCCGGGGCCATGCCCTTCCCGGGGCCGGGGGTGAGGCAGCTCGGCTTCCCAGCGCGGCACAGCAAGCCGGCGCCCTTTTATTCCCGGCGCTGCGAGGCTTCCCCAAGTCCACGCCTCGGCACACCCCCACCCTGCCCCACCCCGGGGAGACGGGGCGCGGGCCCGAGCCAAGGGACCCTGGCCGCGCCGCTCTGCGCTCAGCCTTCCTCTCGCGTCTTCATTGCGCCTGGGCCCGGGTGGGCATGCCTCGCCCACTCCAGCTGCAAGAACCGCAGGCGGCTCGGGGAAGGAGGGCTCTTTGTCAGAGAGAAGTCCAGGACCCCAGGAGGGAAGGGCGAGATGCAGGGAGCGCGGTGGGAGCCGCAGTAGAGTCCGCGCTTGGAGAGCGCCTAAGCAGCGCTGGGAACGTTTCCGTTCCTTTCAGGAGAGAGAGAAGGAGCAGGGTTTGCGCTTCTCCGGGCCAGACGGCGTTTTCTCTGGCAGCTCTTCCCAGACCGTGTGCAGGCAGGAGCGGGCTGGCCCCGCCGGCATCCCACTAGCTGCAGGCAGGGCTGCAACGTGAGAGCCGCCGCCACGCCCTCCGGCCTCTCCAGGACTCCCCGGCGCCCGCCTCCCTCCCCTTGCCAGAGTCTTCCTGCCAGAAAGGTGGAACGGCTCCCCTCCGGCTTGGGGAGCCTTCGAGGGGCAAGGCGAGGGTTGGGACGTTCGGAGAGTCTGATGGTATTGTCTGGGGAGGGGGCGGTGGGAGGGTGGGAGCGACCTGGCGACAAGGCAAAAAGTAGAGGGTGCAGAGGGTAGGTCCCTATTCCAGGAGGCAGAGGAAGAGGAGGCGGCGGCTGCCTGGCTTCCTGGATAAGTCAGACCTGGAATGGTGGGGAGAGGTCAGGCGAGTATCTTCAGTCAGCAGAGCCAACCTGGGATAAAAACATGGAGCTCAGACAGGTGTGTAGGGCCCGGAAAGGCACCATTGCACCAGCTTGTTGTAGGGTGCACCAGCGACTGCTTTTCGCTATACCTCTGGTTAGCCGTATTCCTCTCCCTGAACCAGCATTTTGAAATGTCCTTAGGGTCAGTGTTTGCCTGTTGTGTTCTTTGATCTACAAAAGACATCTGTGAGTATAAAAAAAAATTTTTTTACAAGCCCAGTGGTACCATGTACTTGTACAACGAATCCTGTCTGCTGAGATGCCCCTGAAGCAGGCTGATGGCGTGCGGCATTTATGTATGTATGTATGTATATATGTATCTATGTATTTGAGACAGAGTCTCGCTCTGTTGCCCAGGCTGGAGTGCCAGTGGTGCGATCTCGGCTTACTGTAACCTCTGCCTCTGAGGCGCAAGCGATTCTCCACCTCCGTCCCCCATGCAGCTGGTACTAGAGGCTTGCGCCACCACGCTGGGCTAATTTTTTTTTTTTTTTTTTTTTTTTGGTGCGGACAGGGTCTCACTATGTTGCTCAGGCTGGACTCGAATTCCTAGCCTCAAGTGATCCATCCACCTCGGCCTCCCAAAGTGCTGGGATTACAGGCGTGAGCCACCCAGCCCAGCAGGCATGCAGCTTTTAAAAGGCAATGCATGGAGAAAGTATAATTGAGAAGTGCCTGCTCTTTAGATTCAGAAGTCCTGCCCTACGTCCAGCACTCTGTCAGGGGGCTTTCAGGAGGAAGGAAGGAATAAGCCTAAGAAACAAGTTGCTTCCCCTGCATGAAGCGTGGTTCATCTTAGCTCCTCCTAAGAAACACAGCATCTAGGAATTCCTCACCACCTGCCTCCTGCGCCTAGGGTGGCTTCCACAGAGTTGATAGTCAGGAAATACTGGTTCATAAATGGGAATTCATTCCTTCTCTAGCTTTAGTTTTCAGTGTGTGTTGACATAGTTCCAGGGATTAGTCAAATAATGCCCTTAGGTAGCCTCTTTCTGGGCATGCCCCAAACCCATTGATTAAATCACGAAACAAAACAAAACAAAAAACAACTGTCTCTTGAACATCTCTTTACCCTTGTTAATGATGTTGCCACCCATCTCATCAGCTAAACTAGAAACTGAAGCCATCCTTGCCTTCTGCCTCTCCTTCATGTCTTCCTCATAGTCAACTGGTTGCCAAGTTTAGATCCTGATGCCTAAGAATCTCTTGGCCCAACGTATTCTTCTCTCCACCTCTCTCACTGCAGTTGCATGGATATGTCTTAGATTTTGACAACTTCTTCCTCCACCAACTCCTTCTCATTCATCCCTTCCAGCCCATCACTGAGACTTAGAGGGGTGCCATCATCCTCAAACCCAAGGCTGAAGTTTTCCATGGGTGGCCTGTGCCATGCCCTGTGCTTCCCAGCCTGTCCCTGGGATCTTCCTTTTGGTGATAGATCTGGCTTGTCAAGAACAAGTAGCACATCCCTGATTTTTGTTGTTGTTGGTTCACGCCACTGTTTTGACAAAGTTCTCCTCAATCTCCATTGTATAGTATTTCCTTACCTCCATGCCCGTTGCTAAAGTGGGCTTTTTTCCTGCATTGTGGACAATCACTCACCTTCTTTTTATGCCGTCATAGTTTCTTGACACCTGGAGTATAGCACAGAGCTTAGCATACACTAAGCGTTCAATTGAATGAATGAATGAATGAATGAATGAATATGTGCATGACTGAGGTTGAATTCTATTAAGAAATGTCTAGATTTGGCCAGGCGCAGTGGCTCACGCCTGTAATCCCAGCACTTTGGGAGGCCAAGGCGGGAGGATTGCTTGAGTCCACGAGTTTGAGACCAGCCTAGGCAACCTGGCAAAACCCGATCTCTACAAAAAAAAAAATAAATAAATAAAAAATAAATTAGCCAGGCATAGTGGCATATGCCTGTAGTTCCAGCTACATACTGGGGGCTGACATGGGAGAATTGCTTGAGCCTGAGAGGCAGAGTTTGCAGTGAGCCAAGTTGGCACCACTGCACTCCAGCCACAGTGACAGAGCAAGACCCTGCCTCAAAAAAAAAAAAAACATTTAAAAAAGTCTGGATTTCTCTGCAGTAAGGAAATCTGTTTATACTACCTTATCCAGGGGGATTATTATTAGCACATTTAATAGATAATATCTATCAATACCTCTAAATACTTGTGTTACCTGTACAATCTGCACCCCAAAAATGATTTATCGAAGTCTAGTTAAAGGCACAGGTTTATGGAAATGAGATGGTTAACTCAAACATAATGGCTTTAATTCCTTACAAGTGTGAAGTAAATAAAATATCAAGTCAACTAATTCAATTCTGCTTTGCAAATTTCATGCATGGGATGAAGGGGAGTGAGCAGCGGAAAGAGACCGCTGTATGGGAGCAGGGTTTTAGCTTAGGGTGACAGAAACGTTTTGGAACTACATGTAGGTGATGGTTGCACAATATTGAGGATGTACGAAATGCCATGACATTGTTACTTTAACATGGTTTACTTTACGATGTAAATTTCACCTCAATAAATTATTTTTAATAACACACATACTAATAAAAATAAATGCCTAGATTAGAAAAGTCCCAGGGCGTAACTTGTACAATAAATCCACAAATAAAGCATTATGGAATCTCGTCATTCTGTACTTTTTTAAAATAAAATGCATAGTTTGCTGCATTTAGTCTTTTTTGTTTTGATGTTTGTCCTGCTAATGTTGCCTGCTTGCTTGGTGATGTGTTCCCAGAGCAGGGACCATGTTTGATTAATTGTTGAATCCCTTGAAGTGCCAAGAGAGTTCCTTAAACACAAGAGGTTTGGAGTACATGTCGGTTAAATTAAATTCATCTGCTTGCTAATAATTCCACCATGTGGAGGGTGAGGAGGGATGATCAAATGAAGGGCAGGTCAGTCCTTGTAGCTACAGAATGTACTTCAAGCAAAAGCTCAGTGATTAACAAAAGGCCGGAGCCCTCCTAATCGCCAGATGCCATGGAACCTGAAGGATTGCAGCTTGTTGCAGGATGCACCAGTGACTTTTACCAGCCACTGCTTTTCACTGTTCCTCTGGTTAGCAGCATTTCTCTCCCTGAACCAGCATTTTGACAACATGTCCTTATTATCAACATTTGCCTGTTTTGTCTTTGATCTACAAAAGACATCTGTGAATATATATATATATATATATATATATAAGCATTCAGAAGGAAATCCAAACAGGTTTGCTAGCTCACTTCCCATCACCCAACCCTGATCCTCCATCGAGACCCCCTTTCCTCTAGAAATGTGGAGGTAGGGAAACTTGCAGCCCAGGAGACCCAGGAGGCCCTTACCACTGGGGAGCCATCATCCCTCTGCCTCCGTCATAAGATCTTTAAAATCCACTTTTCTTGCAAGGCTTTAACCAACAGCAGAGCCATTGGTGATCGAGTCAGACAGATAGTAGAGCTCAAACCACCTCCTCCTACTACTCGCTATTTCTTGGCCAGAGGGCCTAGAACACACTATTCTCCCTTCCTAAAACCAGATTTCTCAAGGGTACAATAAGGGTAATTTTACCTCTTGGAGGTGTCGTAAAGACAGAATGCAATGCTGTATAGAGAGAACTGAACATACTACCTGCACCATATCTGTAGTTAATATTTATATATAGGATCCAGCAAATCTACAGTCATTTTTTTCAGCTTTATTGCTGTGTCTTTCATCTTCCTATCCAGGTTTTACCCCAGCGCAGAGTCTCTGGAGGTGCACTGGCTGGTTTGTGTATGAACTGCAGTTCCTGGCGATTCTGATTTCAATGTGAAAGTCTAATATTCTAAAGGACTCTGTGGATCACTATGTAATTTTCTTAACAGGGGTTGTAAAAGTAACTTTCTTAGTCACATGACTGCAAACCCCACTGCTTCCCAAACTCTGTAATCAGGAGAAGGGCTGACCTAGTGAATACCCTTGGATGACTGGAGGGAAAAAAAAAATCGACACAGGAAATCTCTACTTCAAACTCATGGGCTTGCATAGCTCAGAAATCCCAGGGGCAGACTAATAGCTAGTGGGGTTGTATCTTTATTTCAGCAGAAACAGACTTTTAGGAATTTTCCATGGGAACTTGCCCTCATCTGTGTAGGGTAAACCTTCAATGAAAATACGGGCTACTGGCCACCTCAATGAAAATGAGGGGGTATTTTTGTTTTGCTTCTTATCCTCATAGCACAGTCGGTAGGAATACTCTGTTCTCTTGTATGTACTAAAATGCTTCCAGATTTTCTCAACAGCATACTTTAAAATAGAGCAGCAGCGTGGAAAATAAGTAAATAAATACAAAGAACACGTCAGAGAAACCCTCTAGCTCTCCTGAGCACAGTTGAGTTATCTCTGCAGATTAGGCTGGAGAAAATTCTGCTTAGCATGGTGCATATCAACCTACAGAGAAAACACATCGTGGAGAAGTGAACTAGCCTGGCCCAGCTTGGGCAGATGTGCTGATGGGGATTTCTGGGCAAAATGAAAGCTGTTTATCTACTACTGTGTCTTACCGGGACCAGCAGCACCTAGAACGGTGGAACTCACAGACACAGGCTTCTCCGCTCCGGATCCCTAAAATTTCAGTCGGTAGAAAACAGCTGCAGAAGATGAGATCATGGAAGGTTATCCCCTTCCTCCCCAACCCAGACCACACAGGCCAGTGAATTGCAGACAGGGAAAGGCAAGGGAATGTCAGCAATTATTAATGAATCCCTTCAAAGACCTCAATCCTGGATGGGTAATTCAGCAGAAATCACAGAAATCGAGACCTAGCTCACTTTTTTGTGGGGATATGAAGTCTCACTCTGTTGTCCAGGCTGGAGTGCAGTGATGGAATCCTGGCACGCTGCAACCTCCACCTCCCGGGTTCAAGCGATTCTCCTGCCTCAGACTCCCGAGTAGCTGGCACTGCAGGTGCCCACCACCACGCCTTGCTAATTTTTGTATTTTTAGTAGAGATGGGGTTTCACCATGTTGGCCAGGCTGATCTCAAATTCCTGACCTCAGGTCATCCATCCATCTCGCCCTCCCAAAGTGCTGGGATGACAGGCGTGAGCCACCACACTCGGCCCATCTCACTTTTCAAAATAAAAATGGCACATTTTCAACATGAAACTATTCATTTCAGAAAGATGTTCTATAAATGATGAATACTCACGATTCTGGAGTTCACATCAAGAGGGAACCCTAATGAAAACTACGGACTTTGGGTGACTTCGATGTCTCCGTGTGAGTTCATCTGTTGTAACAAATGTCTCACTCTGCTGAGAGCTATTGATCATGGAAGAGGGTGTGTGTGTGTGTGTAGGAAAGGGATATATAAAAATTTCCGTGCCTTCTGCTCAATTTTGCAGCTCAGACTGCTCTAAAAATAAAGTCTAGTTTTAAAAATTCTATATTTAAAGAGTCAAGACTCTTTTTTTTCCTCCCATCTGTTTTGGCTTACATTTTTGCTGACTTGTCTTCTTTCAGACAAGCGGCCTCTTGGAATAAAAACCAAATGGCTTCTAGGGGATTCCACATGGAAGCTGCCCTAGAAGCTTGTGAGGAAGAAGGAAAGAATGTCACTGAAACTAGTTCTGAGCACTACTGGCTGGTGGAGACGTTGCCCTCAAGTGGCATGGTCTAGAAATCTCCTAGGTCATCGGTCCCTAATCTTTTTGGCACCAGGGACCAGTTTCATGGAAGACAGTTTTTCCGTAGAGCAGGATGGGGGTGGGACATATGGTTTTGGGATGATTCAAGCACATTACATTTATTGTGCACTTTATTTATATTATTATTCTACTGTAATATATAATGAAATAATTCTATAACTCACCATGATGTAGAATCTATGGGAGCCCCATGCTTGTTCTGTGCAGCTAGACAGTCCCATCTGGGGGTGATGGGAGAGACAGTGACAAATCATCAGGCATTAGATTCTCATAAGGAGCCTGCAGCCTAGATCCCTCGTATGTGCAGCTCACAATAGGGTTTCTGCTCCAGTAAGAATCTAATGCTGCTGCTGATCTGACAGGAGGTAGAGCTCAGGATGGGAAGCAGCTGTAAATACAGATGAAGCCTCACTCACTGGCCTGCTGCTCACCTCCTGCTGTGCAACCTGGTTTCTAACAGGCTGGTAGCAGTCCATGGCCCATGAGGTTGCAAACCCCTGTCCTACGACATTCTTCTTACATGTGGATGGATTCCAAGATACATCTCACTTTTCAAAATAAAAATGGCAAATGGTCTCTCCTTCAGCATGAAACTATTAATTTCAGAAAGACTTCCTATAGGTGATGAATACTCAAAATTCTATAGGACACCACGTGAAGTGCTTTCCCTTTGGGTAAGATGTCTCTTTCATGAATTAGAAGAAGCCGCCTTAGTTAACAGACCCGGGGTGACTCATGGAACAAGTTTTAAGTTATTCTTAAAATACAGAAGAGGAAATTAGTACTTAAACACAGTGACCTTTGATTCCCTGTGTAATCATGAGATCGAAACATACTGAGATTTACTTGATTATAAATATAGGTGTGTGTTTGTAAGTGGACAAGCTTAGAGATTCACTAAAACTCAAACTAAATTCAAAGGAGCACTAATGTATTTTAAAGAAGTATCAAAACACTTTGGAACACGCTCTTTAAAGATATAAATATAACTCTCTTATGAATAAAGTGAAAGAAACAAATAACTCAAAGCCGTTAGAAAGCCTGGATGAGAAAATTCGGCTTCTAAATGTTGCCCTGAATACCTTACAAAGAAGAAAAAGGCAAAGAAAATATCTAGCTTAAACAGAAACTGTGGTTTTGTAATGAATCCTAATTAGCCTTCAAACGTGGGCACAATCTGTATGCATTTCCCAGGACTGCCGCACAAATCGCCACTAACTGAGTGTCTTAAAACAACAGAAATTTATGCTCGCCCAGTTCTGGAGGCCAGAAGTCTGAGATCAAGGTGTGGGCAGGGCTGCACTCTCTCTGGAGGCTCTAGGGGAGGATCCTTCCTGCCTCTCCCAGCTCCTGGGGGCTCCAGGCATTCCTGAGCTTGTGGCCGCATCACTCCAGTCTCTGCCTCTGTCTCCACGTGGCCTTCTCCTTTGTGTGTGTACCATCTCCTCTTCCGTCTCTTAGAAGGACACCTGTCATTGCATTTAGGGTTGACTCTACTCCAGGATGATCTCATCTCAAGATCCTTAACTAAATGTTTTTACATCCTCTTTCCCAGAAGCTATGAAAATGTTACCTTATAGGGCAATAGGGGAATCAAAGTTGGAGGGAAAATGAAGTTTGCTCATCAGCTGATCCTAAAATGAGGAGATTATTCTGGGTTATCCAAGTAATTGCAAGGGCTCTTAAAAGTAGAAGAGGGAGGAAGAAATGGAGGTTAGAATGATGAGATGTGAGACGGTCTCTGCTGGTTGTTGCTGGTTTTGAAGATGAAGGAAGAAACCACATGCCGAGGAATGCAGGCAGCCTCTGGGAGGTAAAAATTGCAAGGAAATGGATTCTTTCCTGCATCCTCCAGAAGGAACCAACCTGGCCAACACTTTGATTTTAGCCCCAGGAGACTCATTTAGGACTTCTGATTTCTAGAACTGCAGACGAATAAATGTGTGTTGTTTTCACCCAGGATTTTTGGTATTTGTTTTAGCAGCCACAGGAAACTCATACAGAGCTCTTGCACAGGGTCTACCATCTGTTCTTATAATTGATGCGTGATTTGTGAGCTGACTCCCTGGACAGGCATGTGGTTGCTGAAGGGAAGATTTGACACTTCTTAAATTACCAAATCCACTACTCCTCTGGTAAGGAACTAGAGGAAAGAAGCAAGAACCAACACATGAAGGTAGGTTTTGCTTTGTTTTTATTATTATGTTATATTGTATTTTTATTACAAGGGAGAGTATTTTACCCATGGGCTTTTATTTTGAAAATTATTAGATATGATTAATATTATCACAATATTAATATATTAATATAATATCATAATATTAATATTATCATAATATTATAATATTATGATTAATATTATAATTATTAATATTATCTTTAATGATATTATAATTATTAATATTATCTTTAATGATATTATAATTATTAATATTATCTTTAATGATATTATAATTATTAATATTATCTTTAATGATATTATAATTATTAATATTATCTTTAATGATATTATAATTATTAATATTATCTTTAATGATATTATAATTATTAATATTATCTTTAATGATATTATAATTATTAATATTATCTTTAATGATATTATAATTATAATATTATCTTTAATGATATTATAATTATAATATTATCTTTAATAATATTATAATTATTATTAATATCTAATAATATATTATCTTATCTAATGATATTAGATAAGACTAAATTATTATAAGATAATTGTTTATGATCAGTCTTTCCTCATTTCTCAGGCATAACCATTGTAAAGATAGGCATAAGTATGAGTGTTAGTCATTCATTATGTAAAATATTTTAAATGGCACACATCCATATGTATTAATACATGATTCACTATATATAAAAATTCAGAGAAGTTAAAAGAAATTCCTAAAGACCACTTTGTGTTTAAGACTCTGGAAGAAGAGATTGGGGATAGACAAAAAGACTTAGTATTGAATTTTTTTTCTTTTTTTTTTACTCTACGCATTTTTGGTTTTATACCCAAAAGGGGGATTTGTTTGGTTTAGAAAGAATGTCTTCTGATTTTTATGTTTAAAAGGACCACTGGATGTTTTATTGCCTTGACATTTAAACTTAAAGCCATTAAGGAATATGAGGTTAACCTAGTTAAACTCCTAAAAGACCCAAGTCACGTAGTGCTTTTCATCTCCTGGTTTTTCTTTTTTTCTTCTTTTACTCTGAAATAATCTTTTTTTGGCGGGGGATGGAGTGTTGCTCTATTGCCCAGGCTGGAGTGCAGTGGTGCGATCTTGGCTCACTGCAACCTCCGCCTCCCGGGTGCAAGCTATTCTCCTGCCTCAGCCTCCCAAGTAGCTAGGATTATAGGCACACACCACCATGCCTGGATAATTTTTGTATTTTTATTAGAGACGGGGTTTCACCATATTGGTGAGGCTGGTCTTGAACTCCTGACCTCATGATCCGTCCGCCTCGGCCTCCCAAAGTGCTGGGATTACAGGCGTGAGTGACCGTGCCTGGTCAAAATAATCTTTTAAAAAGAAATATTACTCATTTAAATAAAATGTGTCTGAAGTTTAGTAATTCCATGAGTTTCACTTTCTATTTTGGGGTAAAACTCTCATATAACATAAAATGGACTATTTTAATCATTTTAAAGTATGATTCAGTGGCATTTGGTGCAGTGGTCCCCAACCTTTTTGCCACCAGGGACTGGTTTAGTGGAAGACAATTGTTCCACGGATGGTGGTGGTGGGGTTGAGGAGGTTGGTTCCAGGATAATTCAAGTACATTACATTTACTATGCACTTTATTCCTATTATTATTCCATTGTAATATATAAGGAAATAATTCTACAACTCACCATAATGTGGAATAGGTGGGAGCCCTGAGCTTGTTTTCCTGCAACTAGCCAGTCCCATCCTGGGGTGATGGGAGACAGTGACAGATCATCAAGCATTAGATTCTCATAAGGAGTCTGCAGCCTAGATCCCTCGTATGTGCAGTTCACAATAGGGTTTCTGCTCCAGTAAGCATCTAATGCTGCTGCTGATCTGACAGGAGGTGGGGCTCAGGTGGTAGTGTGAGCCATGGGGAGCAGCTGTAAATACGCATGAAGCTTCGCTCCCTCATCTGCCTCTCACCTCCTGCTGTGTGGCCTGGTTCCTAATAAGCCATGGACAGGAGCCAGTCCATGGCCTAGGGGTTAAAAACCCCTGATATAGTGCATTCACAATATTGCGCAATTATCATCACTATCTAGTTCCTAAACATTTTAAACATCCCAAAAGGAAACCCTATATCCATTAAGCAGTCACTCTCCATTCTCCTTTTCTCCTAGTTCCTGGAAACCGCTTATTTTCTGTTTTCTGTCCATAGATTTAGCTATTCTTGAAATTTAATATAAATGGAATGATGTAAGTGGTCTTTTGTGACTGGCTTCTTTTACTGAGCATGGTGTTTTCAAGGTTCACATATATAGTAGTCTGTATTAGACCTTCATTCCATTTCATGAATGAATCATATTAGACTGTAGGAATTGAACATATTGAACATATTTTGTTTATTCCTTGATCCTTGGATGGATAGGTAAAATTATATGTAACGCTTTTTTTTTTTTTTTTTGAGACAGAGTCTCACTCTGTCGCCCAGGCTGGAGTGCAATGGTGCCATCTCGGCTCACTGCAACCTCCACCTCCCAGGCTCAAGCGATTCTCCTGCCTCAGCCTCCTGAGTAGCTGGGACTATAGGTGCCTGCCACCATGCCTGGTTAATTTTTTGTATTTTTAGTAGAGACAGGCTTTCACCATGTTGGCCAGGCTGGTCTTGAACTCATGACCTCAAGTGATCCTCCCATCTCAGCCTCCCAAAGTGCTGGGATTACAGGCATGAGCCACCACACCCAGCCTGTAATGCCTTTTAGGAAAGAACCAAATACATCAGCATTCATTTTCGATCTAGTGAAATAGGCACAGAATCTGCACATCATGAAATGAGCACCCATTAATATGACGTGCAGAACATCTGAAAGCCACCGTGAAACCACACTTCCCATGTTTCTCCAGGGGTGTTATGATAGAAACCTTATATAGACAATATTTGCAAGGCAAGCAGAGACTTCTTATTTACGAACTCTCAGCATACTCTATTTTTTTCTTAATGTGTAAACGTATCTATCCATCCTCCATGTATCCATCTATATTTCTATCAACCTATAGATTGTCTATGTATACCTATGTGTCTAACCTCTATCAGTTGTCTAATTTATCACCTATTGATTGTTTATCCTATATCTTAGGGGTCCCCAACCCCTAGGCCATGGACCGGTACCAGTCGGTGGCCTGTTAGGAACTGGCGTACCCAGCAGGAAGTGAGCAGCAGGTGAGAGAGCGAAGCTTCATCTGTATTGACAGCTGCTCCCCATCGCTTGCATTACCACTTGAGCTCCACCGCCTGTCAGATTAGCGGCCCCATTAGATTCTCACAGGAGAAAGAACCCTATTGTGAACTGTGCATGTGAGGGATCTAGAGTTTGCTGCGTGCTCCTTATGAGAATCTAATGCCTGATGATCTGTCACAGTCTCCCATTACCCCCAGATGGGACCATCTAGTTGCAGGAAAACAAGCTCAGGGCTCCACTGATTGTACAAGATGGTGAGTTGCATAATCATCTCATTATATATTATAATGTAATCATAATAGAAATAAAGTATACAATAAATGCAATGCCCTTGAATCATCCTAAAACCACCTCCCCACCAAGTCCATGGAAAAATTGTCTTCCATGAAACTGGTTCCTCATGCCAAAAAGGTTGAGGACTGCTGGTCTATCCATCATCTACCATCTCTATTGTCTATCTTTCTATCTATTTTCTATCTTTATATCCACCTACCTATACTTGAGGTAAGTTTAAACATTCATTTTTTATTCGTTTCATTAAAAATATAGCCTTCTTCAAAGGTTAGCTTAGAATCATGTGTGATCATTTTTTTCCTTCAATAGAATAAAATGCAGTTGTAATAAAATACAGTCTAAATTCTTTAAAAAGTGACTTTATTGTAATCCTTTCATTTATTTTTTTCTCTTGGCAAGTGTGTAAGATTTTCCTAAAACTCTATATAAACTTTTTGCATGTGCGTGTGTCTGGTTTTTATTGTTGTTGTTGTTTGTGCTGCAGTGTGGCTAATCAAAGAACAAAAATATTTGTTTCATTCTCATCATGCAGGCTTTATATGATTCTTGGGACTTAATTGATGAGTGACATATTGGAGATGTCTAGAAAAATGGTGATTTCCAGTTCTTTCTTTTAGTCAATCCTTCAAAGTCCGTACATTCTCCTGTTTCCTAAGGGGCAGGGTGTTAAGAAAAATAAAAAACTTGACTTGAAAGTGCTTGTACAATTTAAATACTGTGTTTGTTTGGCAGAAATAGTGTTTTAACAAGAGCACCATTTGTTTCTCCCTCATTTATAAGAATTCTCGACATGGAAAACCCAGGGATGAAGTTCTGGGATGCCGGCACCTTCTTCCCTTAGCTTGTGGACTCCCACGTTTAACAAAAGCTGCTGACCAAGAGCGGTGACTCACGCCTGTCATCCCAGCACTTCAGGAAGCCAACACAGGCAGATCAGTTGAGGTCAGGAGTTCGAGACCAGCCTGGCCAACATGGCGAAATTCCATCTCTACTAAAAACACAAAAATTAGCCAGGCATGGTGGCACATGCCTGTAATCCCAGCTAGTCAGGAGGCTGAGGCAGAAGAATTGCTTGAACCCAAGAGGCGGCGGTTGCAGTGAGCCCAGATCGTGCCACTGCACTCCAGCCTGGACAGAGCCAGACTCCATCTCAAAAAAAAAAAAAAAAAAGACCAAAAGCTGCTGACTCTTCAGCCACCCCATCTGTATTCCAGACATAAATCAGGAGAACAGGAGGAAGGAAGAAAAACAAACAAAACAAGACCCCCTCCAGGAGCTCCCAGCACCACTGAACTTACAAAGTGTCAATTGGAAGAATCTTTAGAAAAGAATAGATTTTTCTGTTGAGCATATTGCATAGTGTGTGGGTATGTGAGTGTTTTTCCCCTACAGCTGCTGTAACCAATTACCACACATTTAGTGGATTATAACAACACAAATGTATTATCTTATAGTTCTGGAGCTCAGAAGTCCAAAATTAAGGTGCTGGCAAGACTGTGTTCCTTCTGGAGGCTCTTGGGTGAAATCCGTGGTCCCTTTCTGTATGTTCAAAGCCAGCTGCCTAGTGTCTTCCAATCTTTCTCTTTCTGACCCTCCTCCTTCCCTCTTCTACGGACCCTGTGATTACATCAGGGTGCACCTGCACAACCCAGGCTCATCTCCCCATCTCAGGATGTTTAACTTAATTATAAGCTTGCTGCAAAAGCAATTGCGGTTTTTGCCGTTAATATTAGGTTGGTGCCAAAGTAATCGCGGTTTTTGCCATTATTTTTGCACCAACCTAATACATCTGCAAAGTCATTTGTTTCCACATGAAATAACATATTGATGGGCTCCAGGGATTAGGATGTGGACATCTCTGGGCACCTGTATGCAGCCTGTTACACTCAGTAAAGAAGTAAAGGAAAATGAGTGTCACGTAGGTATCTGACTATCTGAGCCACAGTGAAATGGGAAAAGTTCCCTCATCTCCCTCACAGGGCGTGCGATGGAGGTGTGGCTCACTCCTTCAGTGCCCCACTGCGCAAACCCCTCAGAGGTGCAGGCAGACCGGGAGGTTGTGGGGCTTCGACCCCTCGGCAGCATCTAGGGGTGAATGTTTATAGCTCCTGAAGCCCCAGTGGGCGTGTGTTACAGAGTGCTCTTTTAGTTTAGCCATCCATAAGCGGCTTGTGTTACTCAGCTCAATTAGACCCCCTGCCTTATCACAAAGATGGAGGGTTTTCTGTATCCCCGGTTTCTTGTCTTTGTGTACCGGAAGAATCAGACCACACGTGGGCTTGGAGAATGAGTGCAAGGTTTTATTGAGTGGAGGTAGCTCTCAGCAGATAGGGGAGGCAGAGGGGAGATGGTTTTCCCCTGGAGTTGCCGGCCGCTCAGCAATCCAGGCTTTCCTCTGACCTTCCCCGCCAAAATCCGTGTAGTTCTGCTGGTCAATGGCCCGCCGGCCCGCTGCCGTCCGCCGCTGCACTCTTCCGCTGGCGTGCTCCCCTCCAGGTCCGGCTGCTTGTGTCTTCTTCTGCTGATGTGTTCCTCTCAACGTCCAGGCACTTGTGTGTCTGCCTGCTAGGTCTCGAGGTTTTTATAAGCACAGACTGGGGGCATAGCAGGCCAGAGTGGTCTTGGGAAATGCAACATTTGGGCAGGAAAACAGGAGTGCCTGTCCTCACTTAGGTCCGTGGGCACAGGCCCACAGGTGGAGCCCTAGCCAGGGACCACACTCTCCTCTACCCAGCACTTCCCTGACCCCCTTCCATATGAACAGTGCTGTAAATGAAAAAGTAGATGACTGATTTTTATGTAGATTCATGGAGCTACAAGTACACTCAGCCTAGACCTATCTGTAATCTCTTTGTGCATACCAAATTTTATGGTAGATCTTAACATGTAAGCACTTCCGTTGGTTTGTTTTTGAGATAGAATCTCGCTCTGTAGCCCAGGCTGGAGTGCAGTGGCATGATCTCGGCTCACTGCAACCTCCACCTCCCGGGTTCAAGTGGTTCTTCTGCCTCAGCCTCCCAAGTACCTGGGATTACAGGTGTGCACCACCACACCTGGCTATGGGGTTTTGCCATGTTGACCAGGCTGGTCTTGAACTCCTGACCTCAGGTGATCCGCTTGCCTCAGTCTGCCAAAGTGCTGGGATTACAGGTGTGAGCCACCCCGCCTGGCCTCATGTGAGCATTTTAATTGCCACTAAAAGATATGATGGGCTGTGATTTTGTTTCATGGTAAAGTAAGCCACACAGCAAAGTACATTTAAACACGCTGTAGCAAGATAGCTATTCACATACCATGAGATTTCATCCTACACCAGTCAGAATGACTACTATTAAAAAAAAAAAAAACAGATGTTGGTGAGGATGCAGAGAAAAGGGAACACTTACACACTGTTCATGGGAATGTAGATTAGTACAATTTGATGAAAAAGGGTGTGGAGATTTCTCAAAGGACCAAAAATAGAACTATCATTCAATCCAGCAACCCACTACTGGATATCTACCCAAAGGAAAAGAAATCATTATATCAAAAAGATACTTGCACTGGCTAGGCGGGGTGGCTCATGCCTGTAATCCCAGAACTTTAGGAGGCTGAGGCACGTGGATCACTAGAGGTCAGGAGTTCGAGACCAGCCTGGCCAACATGGTGAAACACTGTCTCTAATAAAAATACAAAAACTAGCCAGTCGTGGTGGCGCACGCCTGTATCCCCAGCTACTCAGGAGGCTGAGGCAGGAAAATTGCTTGAACCTGGGAGGCAGAGGTTGCAGTGAGCCAAGATGGCACCTCTGCACTGCAGCCTGGAAGACAGAGCGAGACTCCACCTCAAAATGAAAAGAAAAGATACCTGTACTGGAAGCCCTATTTACAATAGCAAAGATATGGAATCAACCTAAGTGTCCATCAATGGATGATGGGATAAAGAAAATGTGGTATATGTACATACTGGAACACTATTCAGCCACAAAAAGGAATGCAACCATGTCTTTTGCAGCAACATGGATGGAAGTGGTGGTCATTTTCTTAAGTAAAACAACTCAGAAACAAAAAGACAAATACTACGTGTTCTCACTTATAAGTGGGAGCTAAATAATGTTTCCAAATAGGCGTAGAGTGTGGAATAATAGACATTGCTGACCGGGAAGGGTAGGAGGGGGCTGAGGGATAAGAAGTTACTTAATGGGCACAATATTCATTATGCCAGTGATGGACACTTCACCACTGCACAATCTATCTAGGTTACAAAATCACACTTATACCCCATAAATTAATACAAATTTTTTAAAAAACCAATTACACTGCTTCTAAAAGTCATAATTTAAAAAGTCAAGCGATAGAAAATGCATTTGTTGATTTAATCATTTGTCTAGTTAATAAATCACACAATGTCTAGTGTATTGATGTAGATTGAACTCCACATGGGCCTAAATTGTGTTAATCCCACTTGCTGAATTCTTTACTCAGGCAGGGAGGTCAGAATGGGAACTCCTGGCTACACTCCACATCTCAGCAGGGAACAGCATGTGCCGTCTTGCCTGTCTGCTCCTGCAGATCAGTAGCAACCTGTCTGAAGTGCAAATAGAGAACCAGTCTGGGGATGTGTCTGGGCTAAGCAGAGAAAATCACTTAGAGAAATCACTGATGTCTGCCAAGGGCTGGGAGAAAGGATGACACAGGGGCATTCAATTAGCACACCTGCCCTCATCAGTCTGAATGCTATTTCAGTGCAAACTTTTATTGCATTGTGTCTTAGTCCATTTCACGCTGCTGATAAAGACATATCTGAGACTGGGAAGAAAAAGAGGTTTCATTGGACTTACAGTTCCACATTGCTGGAGAGGCCTCAGAATCATGGCAGGAGGTGAAAGGCACTTCTTACCTGGCGACAGCAAGAGAAAATGAGGAAGATGCAAAAGCGGAAACCCCTCATAAAACCATCAGATCTCATGAGACCCACCCACTACCATAAGAACAGTATGGGGGAAACCGCCCCCATGATTCAAATTATCTCCCACTGGGTCCCTCCCACAACACATGGGAATTACAAGAGTACAATTCAAGATGAGATTTGGGTGGGGACACAGCCAAACCATATCACATTGGTAACATCCTTGCCTGTGTAGTTTTAGGAATGTGCTTCTCCAGCCTACTAAAACCTAATTTTAACATAGACTATCTCATTTCAATTTTTAAAGATTTTTCTAACAGCTTTTTTGGGGAAAAAAAGATTTATACCAGTTTATTTACTGAAACGAAGATAATAGATTTGTTTGTAAATATCTCCTAATTATGCAATATGGAAACTTCAAAGGAAAGTGAGCGTCTGTTTGTTGTTGTTGTTTTGTTTTGTTTCGTTTTTGAGATAGGGTCTCAATCTGTCACCCAGGCTGGAGTGCAGTGGTGCAATTATGGCTCACTGTAGCCTTGACCTCCTGGGCTCAGGTAATCCTCCTGCCTCAACCTCCTGAGTAGCTGGGGCTGCAGGTGTGCACCACCATGCCCAGCTAACATTTATATTTTTTGTAGAGATGACGTCTCATTGTGTTGCCCAGGCTGGTCTCAAACTCCTGGACTCAAGCGATCCTCCTGCCTTGGCCTAATAAAGTTCTGGGATTACAGGCATGAGCCACTACGCCTAGCCTCCATTTTTAACATCTTATAATGCCTAGAAGAGATCACTTGATTTCCAGGCACATCGTGTTCTATCACTGGTTTCTTCAAAATTTATTAGAGCAATTTTATCTTGTGTATATTTGTTAATAATTGTATCACAAATGATTTAATATTGTAATTATTATAATATTTATTGTTAAAAATGCAAATAATATATATTATATAAATATATGTATTTAAGTATATTTTATAAGTTATATAGGTGTATAAGATATATTATAAAATTATATCATATTCATGAAATACACACTATATTATATTATATATAATATATTGCATATAAGTTACACGTGGTGGCTCATGCCTGTAATCCCAGCACTTTGGGAGGCCAACGCAGGTGGATCATAAGGTCAGGAGATCGAAACCATCCTGGCCAACATGATGAAACCCCATCTCTACTAAAAATACAAAAATTAGCCGGGCGTGGTGCGGCTACTCGGGAACCTGAGGCAGGAGAATTGCTTGAACTCAGGAGGCGGAGGTTGCAGTGAGCTGAGATCTCGCCACTGCACTCCAGCCTGGGCGACGCAGTGAGACTCTG
The DNA here is from genome assembly GCF_029289425.2 of Pan paniscus. Classification (NCBI taxonomy): domain Eukaryota; kingdom Metazoa; phylum Chordata; class Mammalia; order Primates; family Hominidae; genus Pan; species Pan paniscus. The sequence continues at coordinate 5,002,045 of NC_073272.2, forward strand.
TCTCAAAAAAAAAAGTTACATATGAATATATAACTTGCATCATAACATAAATAACTTTCTGTAATATGTAATATCTATGTTATTGATGATATATTCATTCTATTATATAATATATTCATATATTATATTATATTTATATATTTGTATATTATATATTATACATTCATTTAAATATATCTAATGTTTATCTAATCAAGTTATCTAATTATCTAACTTAAAAACATCTAAATAAAATTTATATTTTATAGTATTATAGCAATACATTTAAATGTATCAGCATCAATATATTGTGTATTATGAAATATTTATGTATTACAATAAATTCATATTTATTCAAACATGTATACATTTAAGTTATGCACTTAAATATGTATGAATATCTTATGCAGATTTCAATATTAATTAGATAAGCATGCAAACATATTTTCCCTTTGCCTTTAGGGAGTTCATTATTCTGTATAAGCTTTCCTTCTTTTTCAACTGGAAAAAACATAAATAAACTTGAGTTAAAATCTAAATGTTTGATCTGTTTATTCCAACATTTCTTACACTTAGTTTATCTGTCTATGGCTCATACGACTTACATGGATTGCTTGAAAGAGTTATTGGTAGGGTTATGGTAGGTTTATTGGGGTAGGGTTTAAGCAGAATTAAATGTAGGAAACTGAGTTCCCCCTAGAAGCACAAGCAGAGACTAGGATTTGAGGGTAAGGTGTTTATGGGGCGGTGATACCAGGAAGGACCCATCGGAGAACCAGAAAATGAGACAGTGGAGGCCCCATTCCAGAAACCTTCATTGAGCTAATCCGAGCGTTTGACCTGGGGCTGCACATTTTTGGCGAACACCCGAGTTGTTTCTGAAGCGAGTAGAATATGGATCGTGCATCTCCCAGAGGATACTCTGATTTGAAGGAATCTCCTGTTTACACTGGCTCATTGGCTTTTTTGAGTGATAACCCTGACGGGGCCCGTGACAGGTCAATTTCACCTTGAGAAAGAGTAGTTCAGGGACACTGGCTCTTCTGTTAACCTTCCTAGTTACTCACAAGGGGACCCAATGGCTCACAGGTGAGAAGACCAAGGTACAGCAGGGGGGGATCGGCAGTCAATTCCTACCACTAGAAATGACTCACGTTGTGGCCCAGTAATTCCTGATGTACAGTGCATTATTACTGGATAAATGGCTGCCTCCTGGGAAGATAGAGAGTTCACAGGCCCTCACCCATTTGCCAACTTATTAATTTTCTGTGGCTGTTGTCACAAATTGCTATAAACTTAGTTGCTTAAATGATGCAAATTTATTTTCTTACACTTCTACAGTTCAGTAATTCTGGAGGTGAGAAGTTCAACAAGAGCTTCATTGGGCTAAAATCAAGATGTCGGTAGGCTCAGCGTCACGCAACGTAACAGTGTAATAAACCTGCACATGTAACCCTTAATCACAAGTACAAGTTGGCAGTTATTTTAAAAAATAAAAACCTTCACCAAGAATGAAAAATCCTTGTGAATTTCCTTCTGGAATCTCTTTTGAACAGATGTATGGTGTATTCATTTTTTAAACCTGATCTTTGGTCTGGTACAAATGTTGATTTTTTTCCTAATTTTTACATTAAATCATTCCTTAAAGTGGTTATAATTATAAAAGTGAAAAAAAAACAATAGCAAAAAGGTGTCAGTAGGGCTGCATTCTATTAGAGAAGATGTTGGGCAGAATTCATTTCCTTGCTTTTCAAGGATGGTGGCAGAATTGTTTCTTGTGGTTGTAGAATCGAGGTCTCCCTTTCTGGCTGGCTATAAACTGAACGTCATTTCCAGCTTCCAGAGACCACCATACTCATCTCTCTTCGACTCTGGCTCATGTCTGCCATGGAATCTTGTCTCCCCCTGATAGCCCAGAACTGCCCCAAATGCTGACCAATTTTGACACACAGAGTTCTCAATAGGCTCAGCTCCTCAGCTGATAGGCACTGAATCCAAGCACATCTGACAGCCACACCAAGGCCATGGTGCTCCAAAGGAGCATTCAAAGCTCTTTCAGTGTATACTACCACACTCTCCACCCAGTGTCTGAGCATGGCTCACGGGCCTGGGGCCCATGTTGACCCAAACTCTTGGTCAGTGTGCTAACCCACCTGATATTTCTCATTGATTTTGATGTTGCCTCTAACCTGAAGGGTATTAGTTTGGTACACTTGCTGTAAAAAATTACCTCCTCTTGCTCTATCACCTGCCTCAGGTGCCCGGGGTCCTAGTGGTTCACTGCACTGTGAAGACAGATTCCAGATGCAGGGAACTCACACCTCCAATCCCAGACGCTGTGTCCAGCAAAGGCTCCATGGTTCTGGCCCACAGTGGTGGCCTGGACACCTCCTGCATCCTCATGTGGCTGAAGGAACAAGGCCATGATGTCATTGCCTACCTGGCCAAAATCAGCCAGAAGGAAGACTTCGAGGAAGACAGGAAGAAGGCATGGAAGCTTGGGGCCAAAAAGGTGTTCATTGATGATGTCAGCAGGGACTTTGTGGAGGAGTTCATCTGGCCAGCCATCCAGTCCAGCATCCTGTATGAGGACCACTACCTCCTGGGCACCTCTCTGGCTAGGCCCTGCATCGCCCACAAACAAGTGGAAATCACCCAGCAGGAGGGGACCAAGTATGTATCCTACGGCGCCATGGGAAAGGGGAACGATCATGTCCGGTTTGAGCTCACCTGCTCACTGGCCCTCAGATTAAGGTCATTGCTTCCTGGAGGATGCCCGAGTTTTACAGCTGGTTCAAGGGCCTTAATGATCTCATGGAATACGCAAAGCAACATCGGATTCCCATCCCAGTCACTCTCAAGAACCCGTGGAGCATAGACGAGAACCTCATGCATATCAGCTACGAGGCTGGAATTCTGGAGAAACCCAAGTACCATAAGCACCTCCAGGTCTCTACATGAAGACTAAGGACCTCACCAAAGCCCCCAACACCACTGACATTCTCGAGATTGAGTTCAAAAAAGGGGTCCCTGTGAAGGTGACCAACGTCAAGGATGGCGCCACCCACCAGACCTCCTAGGAGCTCTTCATGTACCTGAACCAAGCTGCAAGCAAGCATGGCCTGGGCCATATTGACATCGTGGAGAACCATTTCATTACAATGAAGTCCTGAGGCATCTATGAGACCCCAGCAGGCACCATCCTTTACCATGCTCATTTACACATCCAGGCCTTCACCATGGATCGGGAAGTGCGCAAAATCAAATAAGGCCTGGGCTTGAAATTTGCTGCGCTGGTGTACACCGGTTTCTGGCACAGCCCTGAGTGTGAATTTGTCCGCCACTACATCACCAAGTCCCAGGAGCTAGTGGAAGGGAAAGTGCAGGCGTCCGTCTTCAAGGGCCAGGTGTACATCCTCGGACAGGAGTCCCCACTGTCTCTCTACAACGAGGAGCTGGTGAGCATGAGTGTGCAGGGCGATTAGGAGCCAGTTGATGCCACCGAGTTCATCACCATCAGTTCCCTTATGCTGAAGGAATATCATCATCTCCAGAGCAACATCACTGCCAAATGGACCCCTATGCAAGTGGGAGCTGGGGCCTCCTCACTTTGCAGGTCCCCCAAGTACAGGCACTAATTGTTGTGATAATTTGTAATTGTGACTTGTTTTCCCCAGCTGGCAGCGTAGTGGGCCTGCCAGGCCCTAGCTTTGCTCCCTGGTCCCCCTGAAGCCTGCAAAAATAGTCATCAAAGGGAAGGGTGGGGGGCAGCTGCAGTGGGGAGCTATAAAATGACATTTTTTTTTGAGACAGGTTCTGACTCTGTCACCCAGGCTGGAGTGCAGTGGCTCGATCTCGGCTCACTGCAACCTTCACCTCCCGGGTTCAAGTGATTCTCATCCCTCATCCCTCATTCTCATTCTCATCCCTCAGTAGCTGGGATTACAGGCGCATACCACCATGCCTGGCTAATTTTTGTATTTTTAGTAGAGGCAAGCTATCACCATGTTGGCCAGGCTGGTCATGAACTCCTGACCTCAGGTGATCTGCCCACCTCGGCCTCCCAGAGTGCTGGCCTTACAAGCGTAAGTCAACACACCTGGCCAGAAATGACAATTAAAAGAAGATTAAAAAAAAAAATGACCTCCTACTGGGTGGCTGAAAGCAACATAAATGTATTATCTCCCAGTTCTGTTTTTTTCAAAATTCGTTAATTTTTGTGGCTACATAGGAGGTGTATATGTTTATGGGATATCTGCAATGTTTTGATACAGGCATTCAATGCATAGCAATCACATCACAGAGAATGGGGTATCCAGCCTCTCAAGCATTTACCCTTTGTGTTACCAATAATCCAATTATACTCTTTCAGTTATTTTTAAACGTAAAAGTAAGTCATTTTTGATCTCCTAGTTCTCTTGTTGGCCTCTCCCTAGCTTCCAGTAGCCATTGGCAATCCTTGGCATTCCTGGACCTGTGGCTGCATCATTGCAGTCCCTGCCTCCATCTCCATGTGGCCTTCTCCTCTGTGTCTGTGTATCCTCTTCCGTCTCCTAGAAGGACACCTGCCATTGCATTTAGGGCCCAACCTAATCCAGGATGATCTCATTTTGAGATCCTTGACTTAGGTGTATCTGCAAAGATCCTATTTGCAAATGAGGTCCCATTCACAGGATCCGGGCATTAGGCCATAGATATATCTTTCCAAGACCACAGTTTAAGCCACTACAGGTGTCCTTAGTTCCCTCTGGAGGCTCTAGGGGAGGGTCCTTCCTGCCTCTCCCAGCTCCTGGGGGCTCCAGGCATCCCTGGGCTTGTGGCTGCATCAATCCAGTCTCTGCCTCTGTCTCCACGTGGTCTTCACCTCTGTATCTGTATCTCCTCTTCTGTCTCTTACAAGTACACCTGTCATTGCATTTAGGGTCCTGAATCCAGGATGACTTCATCTTGACATCCCATACTAATTACATCTACAAAGACTCAATTTCCAAATAAGGTCCTATTTCAAAGTTTCGAGCAGACATGGAATTTTTTTTTAGTGGGGAAGGTGGGGAGAAGACACAGAATACCTGTTGTGTTCCCCGCATCCTCTGGCTCCCGCTGTTTTCTCCTAGCCAGTGGGATCCTGGTCTCTCACATCTAGCCATTACCTGGAGTCTTGCCTGCAGGGAGCTACCCCAACCCCCTGCCCTGACTGGCTCTGATTGGGTTATGTATTCCCCATCTAATTGTATCACCACAATTATCACAACGTATATCTCATGATCATCATCCCCAGTTTAGGGACTTTACCTTCCACCATCCTTTCATTAAAATGGTTTATTAAGGTGCTTACTGCAATTTAGACTATGTAAGTGGATACATTTTAAAAATACCTGAATTGAACAACATAATTTGACCTCCTACTCTCTGTTTGTCCTAGAAAAAAGCAGTAAGTACACATGAATTAGAGTCTTAAAATATGAGAGCTTTTCAGGTTGGGCGCGGTGGCTCATGCCTGTGATCCCAACACTTGGGGAGGCCAAGGCAGGAGGAGCACTTGAGCCCAGGATTTCAAGACCAGGTGGGCAACATCATGAGACCCCTGTCTCTACAAAAAATACAAAAAAATTAGCCGGTGTGGTAGCACGCACCTGTAGTTCCAGCTACTCGGGAGGCTAAGGTGGGAGGATCACTTGAGCTCAGGAGGTGGAGGCTGCAGTGAGCTATAATCAGACAACTGCATTCCAGCCTGGGCAACAGAGCAAGACCCTGCCTCAAAATAAAATAAAGTAAAATAAAATAAAATAAAATATGAATTGAACAACGTAATTTGATCTCCTGCCCTGTGTCCATCCTAGAAAAAAGCACTAGGTGCCCTTGAATTCGAATCTTAAAATATGAGACCTTTGTTCTAAATGAACCACCCACAATCTCCACACCTGTTGTGAAGAAGTAACTAAAATGCCCTGATTTTGTTTACTTAGCAGAATCCCCTATATCCCTAAGTGACTCATAGCCTGTTGCTGTTATGTAACAGCTTGCTAGAGAGACTAAACATTTCAGGATTGTTAAGGGAACAAAATGCAAGTAAGGTGTTCCTACAGAAACGTTGCCCCTGGCTATGAACACCTATGAGACACTTGGAAAATGATGTCATTTTGTTTTGTTTTGTTTTGTGGGAAGACAGATACACTGCATATTGTCCACATATGGAAACCATAGTCTGAGTATATAACCTGGGCGGCCAAATTAGTTGCAAACAAAGATACAGTAGCAATAATAGAGTGTAACCCTGATAGAAGGAGAATGAACAGATCCACAATAGCTCAGAAGATCTGAAGTTGCATCCACCTTTATTCATTAGGAAGCCTACAAAAAGCAGGAAACAGTAGCTAATGTGCTTAATTCATGTTTAAAGAGTAATTGAAGTAACAGGTATCAGTGTGTTTTCAAAAGAAATAAAATTCAATGGCTGCAGTTTCCTATCTGGTTATATAATTCCCATGTAGTTGTATCACCCAATTGATGACTAAGTTAAACCCACAACACCCTTGCCAAGGCCTGCCCAGCCTCCAGCAATAGGCAGTGATATTTCAATTCATTTAGGGGTAGGTGTGTTCCACATTCCACCAGTTCTATTGTGTGGGTTTTCCTTTTAGGGAGACAAAAATCCACCTCTATGTAAGTTTCATGGATCACAGGTACACCGCTAGGGACCCTGTAGAATGTCTGTGATACTTCGACTACACAGCAGCCCTTCAAATCTTAAATGGCACACGCACAAAAATAATCATGCTTCCTGTGTCTTAATTTGGTTTAGAATAAATATGCACTCATGCATTGTTGAGGTTAAGAGTCTGCTATGGTCTGCATGTCTATGTCCCACCCCAAATTCATATACTGAAATCCTCACCAAAAGGTGATGCTATTGGGAGGTATGGCCTTTGGGAGGTGATGAGGTCATAAGGTAGAGCCTCATGAGTGGAATCAGTGCCCTTAGAAAAAGGGCCCCAGAGAGTTCTCTCGCCCCTTCCACCATGTAAGGACACAGCGAGAAGGCTCCATCTTAATCCAGGAAGCAGGTCCTAACAAGACACTGAATCTGCCCCGCCTTGACCTTGGACTCCCAGCCTCCAGAAATGTGAGCAGTAAATGTCTGCTGTTTGTGAGCCCCCCAGGCTATGGTATTTTGCTAGAGAAGTCTGAGTAGACTAGAATATGTTCCTTACACCAACTTTCGCTTTTCTATATTTCCTCAAATTCAAGCACTCAGTGCCAGGAGTATCTGGATGAGACCAGGTTGCGAATCCTCACTAGACACTGAATCTGCCATTCCTTGATATTAGACTCCCAGCCCCAGGACTATGGGAAATCAATGTCTGCTGTTTATAAGCCATGCAATCTAAGGTATTTTGTGACAGAAGTCTGAATTGACTGGGATACAGTTTCTTATAGCAGCATTCACTCTACTATATCCCTTCAAAATGGAGCACTCAGCACTGTGGGTATCCAGGGAGACCAGGTTGGGATGACTGTTGGTGCCTACACTTCAGCTGATTGGAGCTGAATATCACAGCACATTGTTTGATTTAGACAGGTATTTGTCAGTCTTGGTTTACATTCAACCAGTTGTAGACATTCCTAAAAGTTTTTCAAGCCACTCTTTCATCTCTGCTCATCAGGTATGGTGTGGAGAGGTTCAGAACACCTGCCTTATCCAGGTGGGTCTGCTATCATCACAGGGATCCTTACAAAAGGGAAGTGGGAGAGTCAAAGCTACAGAAAAGACACAGGCTGCAGGCTGCAGGTTGGCATGATATAATTTGAAGATATAGGAAGCGGTCATGAGCCAAGGAATGTAGACAGCCTCTAGAAGCTGGAAACAGAAAGAAATCGTTTTTCTCCTAAAATACTAAAAACACAGCTCTGCAGACATCTTTATTTTATTCTGATGTCCAAAAGTGTAACAGAATAAATGGGTGTTGTTTTAAGAAATGACATGGGTGATAATTTGTGACAGCAGCCACAGACTTGCACACTCATCGTCCTGCTGGTCAACCTTCCCTACAAGAGAAATGCACCCCAGGTCCTTTGCGCCTGCTGGCCCCTCTGTTTGGAAGCTTCTTTCTCCAAATGCTGAATGATTTATTCCAACACCACCTCCTCCGAGTGGCTTTTCACCTGTCCCTTTCCAAAATAATCTTCTCCTTTCCTTTTGCCCTGATTCACTTTTGGAAACAGTTCCTATGTGAGTTTAGAGTTTATTTTACTGCATTTGATTCTCTCACTAGAATGTGAGCTCAATGGAAGCTTCAGCGTTCTCACCCATGACCCTGTCTAGGGTTAGGGTTAGGGTTAGGCAATCTGGAGCCATCAATAGCTATTGAATGAACAAGCATGGCCAGGTCTATGTTTAGAGGGTCAACTTCTGGACAGGGACATAATATCTTCTTAAGCAGTGAGGAAGTCAGCAAGAGCCATATATCTGCCATAGGGAAAGAGTAGAAGCACACATATTGCAAGTGGAAATCAGAGTTAGGGGACACTCCATGGGTCTCTCTGATTCTGAGACACCCAACTGCATGGTGAGATATTGTATTAGTCCATTTTCACACTGCTGATAAAGACATACCTGAGACTGGGAAATTTATAAAAGAAAGAGGTTTAATGGAATTACAGTTCCACTTGGCTGGGGGGGCCTCAGAATCATGGCAGAAAGCAAGGAAGAGCAAGTCATGTCTTACATGGATGGCAGCAGGCAAAGCGAGAGCTTGTGCAGGGAAACTCCCCTTTATAAAACCATCAGATCTCACGAGATTTATTCACTATCACAAGAACAGCATAAGAAAGACCTGCCCCCATGATTCAATTACCTCCCACCAGGCCCCTCCCACAACACATGGGAATTCAAGATGAGATTTGGGTGGGGACACAACCAAACCATATCAGACTTCTTCCATAAGTGGTTTTGGCTCCAGATACACAGTGAAGTCACCTGTGATGACCATTAAGCTGACTTTGGAAGTCACCTGTGAGCTTCCAAAAACACCTGCACCTATGGTTCTAACTACATAGATTTGACTTCACTGGACCTGGATGTAGTCTGAATTCTGGGAGTGCAAATGTTCTTCTTGTGAGTCTAACAACCTCTAAATGGATATGATAATGCCTAGATCCCAAGACAGAAACAAATGTATAGTGAGCATCAAATTGGTTTGGGATGTGGGAGTCAGAGGATGCCATGGGTCAGGGAAAATGGGAGATCCTGAATTTGCCAATCTTTCTTATAAAGAAGGTTATATTTTCCTCAGAAGAGTAAATCAAACCCAATTTTAAACTTGATTTAGACAAAACATGTGTCTGCACATGGGTGTCTATCCCTTAAGGATGTAAGAGTCGTTGTACTATCCATCTATATTTATGACATATAGTTCTCTACAGGGAGAAAAATGCTGTAATTTTCTTTTATTTGAGGCCAACTCTGTTTTTTGGCCATGTGTTCAGCCATAAGTGGAACTGGCCGACTTTTAATTTTCCACGAGTATCATAAATAATAGAAATGGAAAGTAATAAAGAGAAAGTGATTGAGTGGGCAATATTTTCCTTTTAGCTCCCAAAGAGAATGGCCAATATTTTTCAACCCTAAGGAATGCCTGTCATTTATTCTCAGAAGCAATGTAGGAATTCATGGGCTACCTCAAGAGATGCCATGAGAACAAAAGTGTAGACCCAAAACAAAGGTAGCTAGTGTCAGCACGTGATGTATGATGCAATTTGAAGACCAGGGAGAATTTGAAGGGATAAAAGGAGGGACATTGTGTCTCACATATAGAATCACGTAAGGGAAAAGATGTGCAGTGTGCCAAGTGAGTGTTTTCCAATTGGCAGTAGACATCAACTCTTCTACTGAGAAATAGTATGGGGGGAAAGAGAAAGAGAAGGCTAGAGATATGTTGCCTCTCTATTGGAACAACTCTTTGAAGAATGTGTATAGAAAACTTCTAAGTGTCCCAAGACCACAGACATATAGGATGTAGATTTGGCCATGGACCTTTGGCAATGGAACATTTGCACTCCCAGAATCCAGACTACACCCAGGACCAATGAAGTCCAATCCCTATAAGCAGAACCATTGGTGCAGGTGTTTCTGGATGCTCACAGGTGACTTCCAAAGTAAACTTAAAGGCCATCACAGGTAGCTGGGGCCCAGACCACTCAAGGAAGGAGGCTCACAATGTGGTCGGGTGTCTCAGAATCAGAGAGACCCATGCAGTGTCCCCTAACTCTGATTTCCACTGGCAATAGGTGCACTTCTACTCTTTCCCTATGACAGCCTGATGGCTCTTGCTGTCCTCCTCACTGCTTAAGAAGATATTATGTCCCTGTCCAGAAGTCGACCCTCTAAACATAGACCTGGCCATGCTCATTCATTCTTTCAATAGCTATTGATGGCTCCAGGATGCCTAACCCTAACCTAACCCTACTGCTAACCCTAACCCTACCCCTACCCCTAACCCTAGACAGGGCCATGAGTGAGAACACTGACGTTTCCATTAAGTTCACATTCTAGACAAAGAGTCAGACACAGTACAATAAACACTAACCTCACATAGGAACTGTTTCCAAAAGTGAATCAGGGCAAAGAGGAAGGAGAAGGTAATTTTGGAAAGGGACAGGTGAAAAGCTATTCTGAGGAGGTGGTGTTGGAATAAATAATTCAGTTTTTGGAGAAAGAAGATTCCAAGAAGAGGGGCCAGCAGGTGCAAAGGGCCTGGGGTGCATTTGTCTTGCGGGAAATTTGAACAGCAGGATGATGAGTGTGTGAGTCTCCTGTGGTTGCTGTTACATGGGTCTGTAGGGTGATAAAATGAGAACATTTTAGTCAAATATTTCAGGGCCCAGTTTGAGGATAGTAGGTTGATAAACCAGCCAGGAATATTCCAGGCTTTCTCTCATCCATTTGCAAGACTGAAACTGGCCTTGTCTGTACCATGTTTCAATAACAGGCTGCCTTATTAACATGTACTCCTGTAGGATAGGAAAAACGCTGACTCAATAATAACACTGCCTGAAAAAAAATGCAACAAAATATGTTTTTCCTCTTTCTCCCTCTCTTCTTATTCCTCCTCCCTCTCCTCTAATTGTATAAAGTGATATCCTATTATCTTCATTTTTATTTCTCATTACATTTTGATTTTGGCATCTCCTCGTACTCATTGAATGAGTTTTCTAGGGATGCTGCAATGCATTCCCAGAAGTTCAGTGGCTTAAAACAACACACATTGAGTATCTTCCAGTTCTGTAAGTCAGAGTCCAAAATGAGTCTCCCTGGGATAAAATTGACATATTGGCAGGACCCTGTTCCTTCTGGAGGCTCTACACAGGGAGGATCTATTTTCTTGCCATTTCTAGCTTTTAGGAGTGTCAACTAAAAATAAAATCCTAACACCCCCTCCCCACCCCCACACCCCCGCTCCCTGGTTATCTGAACTGATCCCTCCTCTCAGCCAAGGGCACTCCAAAGTTAACCTGAAAAACTGGTTCAGGCCATGATGGGAAGTGGAAGCTGGACATGCCTCATCATGCCCTCCTCCCTTTTGGAATCACTGATAGAACAGACTCTCTAACTCTGATAAGAAACCTTTACAATCTATTCTCTCTGGAGCCTGCTACCTGGAGGCTTCATCTTCATCATAAAACCTTGGTCTCTACAACCCCTTATCATAACCCAGACATTCCTTTCTACTGATAATAACTTTTTCAACCAATTGGAAGCCCCTCTTCCTGCCACTTTGAGTTGTCCTGCTTTTCTGGACCAAACCAATGTACATCCTACATGTATTGATTGATGTGTCATGTCTCCCTAAAATACATAAAACCAAGCTGTACTCCAGCCAGCTTAGGCAGATGTCATCAGGACCTCCTGAGGCTGTGTCAAGGGCACACCCTTAACCTTGGCAAAATAGACTTTCTAAACTGATTGAAATCTGTCTCAGTTACTTTTGGTTTAATGGGAGCTACCAATGTTTCTTGACTTGCAGCCCCTTTCTCCATCTGCAAAGCCAGCCATAGCCACCAGGTCTAGTCTTTCTCAAGTTGCCATCTCTCTAGTTCTCCCTCCCCACAACATTTTAAGGACCTTAGTGGTCACAAGGGGCCACCTGTGTTACTCAGGATACTCTCCTTATTTTAAAATCAACTGATGAGAGAAAACTTAATTCCATATACAACCTGAATTTCCTATTGCCATGGTGCATAACACTTGTATAGGCTCTGGGAAGTAGGACATGACATCTTTGGGATGGGAGAGATCACCCTGTCTGCTATATGCATTCAAACTATTCGAGTTTCTTCTTGTAAGAATTATCATTCCTACCCATTTTGCCTTTCTTCTTGGATTTTATTTTCATCTTAATAGGCATACTGGCCAGGAGCAGTGCCTCATGCCTGTAATCCCAGCACTTTGGGAGACTGAGGTAGGAGGATCGCTTGAGCCCAGGAGTTTGAGACCAGCCTGGCCAACATGGCGAAACCCCATCTCTGCTAAAAATACAAAAAATTAGCTGGGCGTGGTGGTGCATGCCTGTAATCCCAGCTACTCAGGAGGCTGGGGCACAAGAATCGCTTGAACCCAGGAGGCGGAGGTCACAGTGGGCCGAGATAGCACCACTGCACTCCAGCCTAGGTGACAGAGTGAGGCTCTGTCTCAAAAAAAAAAAAAGTAGAAAGATTATTTTTAAAAAATAATAATAATAGGCGTACTTTGTATAGTTTAGGTATTAGCCCCTCATCAGTTTGATACTGTGTGTGTGTATGTGCATGTGTGTGTGTGCACGTGTGTATGTGCATGTGTGTGTGCACGTGTGTGCATGTGTAAGTGTGCGTGTGTATGTGCATGTGTGTATGTGTATGTGTGCATGTGTGTCCGTGTGTGTATGTGTGTGTGTATGTGTGTACTGTATGTGTGCATGTGTGCACGTGTGTGCATGTGTGTGCATGCATGCGTGTGCACGTGTGTGTGCATGTATGTGCATGTGTGTATGTGCACGTGTGTGTATGTGTGTGTGTTTATGCGTGTGTATGTGTGTGTGTGTGTTGCGTGTGTGTGTGTGTGTGTGTGTGTGAGCACTTTTCTGTGAGGTATTTCTAAAATATTTTTCTTTCTTCTCACAATTCAAATACTTAACCAGAATACTTCTAGTTGCTATTTTTCTTTCCATAACTTTCATCTGGGACTAATTAAGAACCAGATAGCCAGAAAGGTCCTATGAATTATTATTTTAAGAATAAAGACAATGTTATTTTGTAGATGTTACAAAAATACAATGAATTGATTTCCAAGAACACCGTGCACTCTTTTTTGTTTGTTTTTAGTGTCTCCAATAATTTATCTTGTAGGTAACCTATCCTCACAGAAGCACTCAGGGCAGAAGAGGAGACCGAGGTTTCTGTGCAATTATTTATTTGGAAATGGAGCCCATTCCCTTCCTGGAGCAGGAGCTCAGGAAGTGGAGGGAAGGACGTGAAACAGGAAAAGAGGAAAAGCCCATTTGAGGATTTATGACTGGATTTGCTGCCAAAGTGGCAACTACAGTTTTTTAGGATAACTGTAAGGCTGGACTGGGGAGATGAAAGAGGAAGCTATTTCTCCATCTCCTTCCGTCCTCTACGGGTGAAGGATGGCTCCTTCTCTCTTCTGATCCTGAGTGCTGGAAAGCTCAAGAAATTCTTCTGAGAATTGAGTGAGTTCAGCCAGCCTGGATTCCCTGGAATTCTGGTGAAGCCTGACTGGGGTAAGAACAAAGATTGAGAAGGTTTGACTTGGTAGACAACCAGTACCTCATGAATAGATATCCTGTAACATAAAATAGTGGTAATACTAATAATAATTATCATTATTATTAGCAATAATGCTGCAGGTTTGTCGTTACTGCCTATGTATATTTTTTCCAGCATGAAAAAACTTCCTCCACATTCTAGGACAGAATTTCGCTCCATGAGTAGGTAGTCCACAGAATCCTAACCTCACAGGATGGTTCATTCAAAACAGATTCAATGATAAAACACACTTTAGAAAGGTTAAATATATATTATCCTTGGTAGTGACTCATAACCCTGTTAGTTATGGCTGTGTAACAAATTAACCCAACACTGAGCCATTTAAAGCCACACACAACACACATGTATTGTCTTGGTTTCTGTGGGCTTGGGATCTGAGGATGAGCTGGCATGGTTAGCTGGGTCTCACAGCTGAGAGTCTCTTAGGAGTTTGCAGTTGAGGTGGAGGTGGGGGCTACAGCATCTCAGGGCTTGATTGCAGAGGGATTTGCTTCCAAGCTCACTCACATTGCTGTTGGTGGGATTCAGTTCCTCACTGGCCGTTGTCCAGAAGTTTCCTTTCATTCTGAGTCACGTGGACTTCTCCATTGGGAAGCTTACGACACACAGGCTGACTTCCCTCACAGCAAGCACCCAATCAAGCCAGTGAGGGGGATGAGGAATATGGAAGCCACAGCCTTTGTGTAACCTAATTTTGGTAATTGCATTCCATTGCGGTCAACACATTGTGTTCATTAGAAGCAAGTTGTGCATCCTGCCTACACTCAGGGAAAATGATTATACAAGGGAGTGAATGCCAGGAGTAGGGGGTTCTTGAAGTTTCTCTTAGAGTGAGCCTTCCTATGTTGGCAACATATGCAGAATCTCTAGTGTATCAGGTTCAATCAGGAAGAGATAACCTGCAAAATGGGACAAAATATTTGCAAACTCTGCATCCAACTAATATTCAGAATCTACAGGGAACTCAACAATAACGAAAGAAATCCGTATAACCCTATTAAAATGTGGTTAAAGAACATGAACACACAGTCTTCAAAAGAAGACATATCAATGGCCAAAAAGCATATGAAAAATTGCTCAACATGACCAATCATCAGAGAAAAGCAAATTGAAACCATAATGAGATATCTTCTTATTTCAATCAGACTAGCTATTTTTTTTTTGAGACAGAGTCCCACTCTGTCACCCAGGCTGTAGATAATTTGATTATTACTGCCATGCCTTGGTATTTGTGTTTCAAGAGCTGCCAGCAACTGCTATTAAAGGATGCATTTATAAACATCCCTGTGAAATTGATCACTGAGTCAGCTCCTGAAATATCTGGAAAGACTGTGTCCACTTTATGTATCTCTCCTCTATATATAGGAAGTCCCAAGAAAATGGGAGTCCAGTATCAAAAAAGGATTTGCTTCTTAAATAGCACCACACTTTCTTCTATTTAATATTGAAAACTGTCAAGGACTATGTTCTTTCTTTATTTAGACTGCCAGAAAGTACAGACACATCACCATCTGTGTTCATCCTCGTGGTTTCATTGTCAGCCCTCACTGTCATATCACCCTGGTTTTCTATCACTCATTTATAATCTGTATTCTTTATGTCCTATTTTTAGTTGCATTTTGTATATCTTATATTATTCTGTTTCTTCTTTCCTAAAGCCTCCTCCTTCTTTTCAAAGGACAAGGCAAGACCAGACATGATTGCTCATGCCTGTAGTTCTAGCATTTTGGGAGGCTGGGGTGGGGGGATCGCTTGAGCCCAGGAGTTAAAGATTAGTCTGGGCAACATGGCAAGACCTTGTCTATAAAAAATAAAAAAATTAGCCCAACATGGTGGTGCACACCTGTATTCCCAGCTACCTGGGAGTGGGAGGTGGGAGAATCACTTGATCCCAGGAGGTCAAGGCGGTAGTGAGCTATGATTGCACCACTGCACTCCAGCCTGGGAGACAGAGCAAGACCCTGTCTCCAAAGAAAGAAAGAATAAAGGACAAGGCATGGCCTGTAAGTTGACAACCAACAAAAGAATCACTACAATTACAAACTGCCCTCCAATTTGGAGCAGTTCTGGTGGCTCAGACCATGTGGTTAAATACCCTGGTTTCTAGTGACTTTGAAGGTGTGAGGTTTCCCATACACATACACAGCACAGCTTCTCAGAGGTCTGAAAATGGTTTCCTTTTCCGGTTTGCACTCTCCGCTCGTAGGTTTTACAACAGACGTAAATGTTCATGTCCTATGTAGCATGTTCAACAATTGTGCAATGTATAATTTCACCATTTGCAAGGATACTAAGTGAGTGGAAAACTGAATTTATAACATTGATGTACATTACACCTGTTGCCTGATGTATTAGTCAGGATAAAAGAGAACTAATAGAATGTGTTTGTGTGTGCATGTAGTTGACCCTTGAAGACACAGCTTTCAACTTATACGTGAATTTTCTTCTACCTTTGCCATCCCTGAGACAGCAAGACCAACCCCTCCTTTTCCTCCTCCTGCTCCTCAACGTGAAGACAGTGAGAATGGAGACCTTTAGGATGATCCATTGAAAATGAAAGTTTAAAAAAAGAATATATTGGCTGGGCATGGTGGCTCACGCCTGTAATCCCAGCACTTTGGGAGGCCGAGGCGGGCAGATCACGAGGTCAGGAGATCGAGACCATCCTGGCTAACACGGTGAAACCCCGTCTCTACTAAAAATACAAAAAAAATTAGCCAGGCATGGTGGTGAGCGCCTGTAGTCCCAGCTACTCAGGAGGCTGAGGCAGGAGAGTGGCGTGAACCTAGGAGGCAGAGCTTGCAGCAAGCTGAGATCATGCCACTGCACTCCAGCCTGGGTGACAGAGTGAGACTCCGTCTCAAAAAAAAAAAAAAGAACATATTTGCTAACATCATAAATAAATAAATAAATAGCAAATCTATTTTTTCTTCCTTATGATTTTCTTTCATGACATTTTCTTTTCTCTAGCTTACTGTATTGTAAGAATACAGTATTGAGGCCGGGCGTGGGGGCTCATGCCTGTAATCCCAGCACTTTGGGAGGCCAAGGCAGGTGGATCGCTTGACGTCAGGAATTCGAGAGCAGCCTGGCCAACATGGCGAAACTCCATCTCCACTAAAAATACAAAATTAGCTGGGCATGGTGGCGTGTGCCTTTAATCCCAGCTACTTGGGAGGCTAAGGCAGAAGAATCACTTGAACCTGGGAGGTGGAGGTTGCACTGAGCCAAGGTCATGCCACTCCAGCCTAGGTGACAGGGCAAGACTCCATCTCAAAAAAAAAAAAAAAAAAGAACACAGTATTGAATACATATAATGCACAAAATTTGTGTTAATCAACTGTTTATATTACCAGTAAAGCATCTGGTGAACAGTAGGCTGTTAGTAGTTAAGTTGTGGAGAAGTCAAAAGTTATAGGTGGATTCTTTCTTTTTTTGAGACAGGTTCTCACTGTGTGACCCAGGCTGGAATGCAGTGGTCTGATCTCAGCTCACTGCAGCCTCTGCCTCCCCAGCTCAAGCGATTCTCCTGCCTCAGCCTCCCGAGTAGCTGGCATCACGGATGTGCACCACCACATCCGGCTAATTTTGTACTTTTAGTAAAGACAAAGTTTCACCATCTTGCCCTAGCTGGTTTTGAATTGCTGAGCTCAAGAGATCTGCCCGCCTCAGCCTCCCAAAGTGCTGGGATTACAGGCATGAGCCACCATGCCCGACTGAGTTATAGGTGGATTTTTTACTGTGTTGGGGGGAGTCAGTGCCTCTAACCTCTGTGTTGTTCAAAGATCAACTGTATATATAGTTATATATACTTTTATATAGGTACACATATACATATGCCAACATGTTTATATTTATATACATATTTTATATATGTATATGTTTATATGTATTACAATATAACCAGTTACATATATAAATATATATGTATTGTGTATATATGTATATAAATAAGTATATATGTCTTTGTGTATATGAATAAATACACATGCATGTAAATATAAATATATGTATATATACATACATTTATTTACATATACATACACTTACATACATTTATATATACACACACGCATACACTATATATAATATATAAATACATATACTTTATATACACTCACACAAATGCACACTTATATATATTTTTTATACACACACACATATATATTTCTTTACATACACACATACACAGAGTTTTGAAGAAATTGGCTTATGTGATTGAAGAGACTTGGCAAGCCCGATGTCTCCAGGGTAGACCAGAAGGCTGGAGACCCAGGGAAGAGCTGATGCTGCGGCTCAAGCCCAAAGTCCTCTGTGTGGAGGCAGAATTTCTTCCTCCTCCAGGGCCCACAGTCTTTTCTTCTCTTACAGTCTTCAGCTGATTGGACAAGCTGATTGGACAAGCCATGTACCTCATGGCGGGCAATCTGCTTTACTCAAAGTCTATGGATTTCGGCATTAATCTCATCTAGAAAATACCTGCACGACAATGCCTAGGCTAGTGCTTGACCAAATACTTGGGTTCCATGAGCTCACCAAGCTGTCACATCAATTTGACCCTTGCTCTAAATTTTAAAATGTTTTGTATTGCAAACTTGCAATTTCTTTGCTTGTACACACCCCTCTATGTAGGACACTTGTGCTCCGCAGTCAATCCTGCCAACTGCACCTCTTACTCCAGTCAATGCCATCATGGCCAGTTGCCTGCAGCTTTTGCCATGTTCCCCAGGTATCTTGTGGCTGGCTTGTCTCAATTGTGTGGTGGCACCTTCCCCTCCTGCCACCTTCCTTCTCTGCAAATAGTTTGACTTTTGCAACCAAGCAAGCAAGACACAGGAGAGAAGAGCCTGAGATGGAGCAAGAACTCCCCTCTTTGGAGCCTGTGGGATTCCCCACACGTGGAAATAAAGGAAAATCTTGAGTTCCTTGGAGGGAAATTCCAGGCATCTAGCTGGCTCTAAGAAGTCAATGAGCAGCCTGATAAGCAAGAAGGTAATCGTAGCTTAAAACAATTGCCAAGGAAGAAGTTAGAGTCACGAGACGCTTGGCTCCCCTACAAGAACTAAATATAACATCTTAGCATGTGTCCCTGAGTTGTGTTTGCAGAAACTCAGACCTCCACCCAATAAATCTACTACCCTCTCCCCTGACCACAGATAAGGGGGACTGGGGGTTACACTCTGAGCACCATTCCTTGTTCTCAATTTCTTCCCAAGGGCCCTGGATGTCACGGCCCTGGGTCAGAATGAACCTTCTTTCCTGCTGATCCCAAATTTTAAGACAAAGCTTTGCCTGCTTCGCTGATTACAAATCAGAGGGACTTTGAATCCACCTAGACCCGTAGGCCTCTGCTTTGGGATTTCTCGCTGTTTTAGGTCAAACCAATGTATAACCTCCATGCATTGATTTATGACTTTGCCTGTAACCTCTGCCTCCATGAATTAAAGAATTCATACCAAGAAGCCATCATGAAGGCCAGGGTTTAACCATGAGCTGCCCAATTCTCCTTGTTTGGTTCCCTGCAAATAAACACCTTCCTTTCTCCCACTGCAAACCTCACTGTAGACATCTGGTCTTACTGCACTGGGTGAGCAGACCCCAGTTCAGCTCCAAAACAAGATGATGCAGCCTCTGCACCTTGAGAATTGCAGGCTGCTGGACAAATGCCTTTGCTTGCAGCCCTTGGGAGGACAGTTCTGAGACACATTTCTCAAGTCCAGGTTAGATAAGACCCCCGTTGTCTGTAACAGGGATGAAGACCACAACCCAATCTTGTTTGCCTTCATCTCTTTCCAGTTTCACACTTGACCCATAAACCACTTGGCAAGGAAACTTCCTGCACACAGCCCTGCCCAGGCAATGATACCCTTGAGTGAGCATCTGATAAGCCAAAACAATTAAGAATGAAAGAATGCAATGACTTGCACAGTGAAGAATGCAAGATCCAAAGTAAGGTCTTAGCTGTGAGACCAGCCATGACATGAGTGTGAAATATTGGAGCCTGTGGCCTGCACTCAACAGAGGGGGTTTGCAGCTTATATGGAAATAAAATTCATAATACTGTAGGGTCAGAATAGGTAGAGGGTTTTGGATCGTGGGGTGTATGTGTGTGTATGTATGTGTATTTGTGTATATATGCACATACGTGTATGTGTGTGTGTGTGTATATATATATATGTATATATATGAATTAGCATGTGTATCTCTACCTTACTCCTTGAGGCAAAATTCATCTTCTCATATACTGGGCAGAAATATTGTTCTCCTCCTACAAAGTCATGTTCAAATATTGTGACCCTACCTTATCCAATTTTATTATTCACATAAGTTAGTTCACACACTTCTATAAGGCAGTTCAAATCCTTGATGAATATCTACATCTACATATAGCCATACATACACACACACATACATACATGCATCTACATCTAGACAGGCATAAATGCATGCACATACATCACAGATAGATGATAGATAAGTAATAGGTACATAGATAATAGATAGATAAATGAATAATAGGTGATTGATAGACTGATGATATAATAGATACATAATACCTATATGAATGCAGGATAGATAAACAGATGATAGCTAGGTAGATAGGTAGAGAATAGATAGATGAATGGATAGATAGATGATGGATAATATATAGATAG